>NC_081251.1:101092755-101396439 GCF_030490865.1 Poecile atricapillus
TGTCTAGACACTGAAAATTTTATCTAGAAATAGTCCTCATCCTCAGCTGCCTCTTTGAAATCATTGTGTACAGACACTTTGCCTTGAGGCCTTGCCACAGCACCTCAGATGTAACATCACACCCAGAGTACAGATGACTTGTAGTGGGAATTCAGTGGGAGAGGGAAAACATAAATGGCATCTCCCTCTATGCCACCAGGAGTGCTGATACTCGGTAGTCCCTATTTCTTTTCAAAATCTAGCTGAAAAACCTTGCTCCTACACATGATCTCCTTGTAGATACCTCGGCTTTGTTCCTCAACAGTATTTTTCTCTTGCTTTGGTGACACTCTAATATGCCTGTCCAAATCAAGATCTCCACATCTGGCTGTGGTGAAGCCTTCCCAAAGCAGTGTTGTCTAAGGAGTTGACTGTTTATACTCTCAGCTAAGTACAAGCAGAAGTGCTAGAGCAAAGCAATTTCTGATGCTTGCTCAGTCTATTATAAACCCATCTTTCACACACAGTACTCCATTTCCAAAAGTCTTCTGACTGATTTTGAGGCTGCATGGTATTGTTCAGGTCTACTACCCCAGTAATATTTCTGGCGAAGGTTTCCTAGAATGAGGATATGTGAAATTTACTGTCTTTTCCAACATCCAAACAGTAGAAATTAGATCCCAAACAGGTAATACATTTTTCCTGCTATGAATATCTTAATGCATGAGGTTTGTGAGTATTTTATCAGCAGAGCTTGCCTTCCATGGGTGTCACACCCTCACCTCTCACACCCCACTGTGCTTCCACGGAAGTCCCCTGTCTGACTTGTTCTCTTTCACTTTTTTTTGCTGATGCTGAAATGCAGACCTACCAATGTGACTTTTCCCCTCCACAGTAAAGGTTAGCACTGTATTTAATCCCCCCCACATCCTTTGAGACTACCTTGGTTTTCCTCCACTTTTCAAAATTAATTGCCAGCGACAGAGTCAATTCATTAGCTAAATTAAAAACCTAGGAAGCATATTGTCCAGATCTGCTGATTCCAACCTATCACAGAGTTGAACAAAGTATTTCCTTACCTGGCCTTCATTAGCAGCTGTATTGGCCAGGCTTCTATTCCTTTCCGATTGTCCGAACCACTCTCCCTGTTAAAGACCAATTAAAAAAAGGAGATAAGAAAGCAGGCCAACAACTCAACCATTGGAGATCCCTCATTGATTTCTTTGCCACTCTTCATGCATTATAGAGGGCCCATTTTCACTTTTTCCTCTTTCAAAGTATTAACAGCTGCCCCTGTGCCATTTAAAGTCCATCAATAAAGACCATTTCAGTTTTCAGGTCTAACTTTCTTCTGGTTTGTGGGAATGAAACAAAGTAATACAGGGGGAAAAGTACACATCTACATGCTTTGATACACTACTTAATTTCCTTGGGAGTGGGAAATAACAGTCTGTTAGCTGCCACTAGTCTCAGTACCCTACTTATTTTATTTTTGCTCATCAAGCACATGCAGATTATTCCATTGAGTACCATGACTGCCTTAGGCATGCAAGGCTGCATCACCACCCAAATTCAGGCAAAGATCACCCTCCCACTGTCTTGTCTCCAGGCACTTCAGGGCTTTTTCCATATTGTTCCCAAGGGAACATCCCCTCTACAGGTGGCAGAACCCTTTGGGTCTGTACAGCACCTGCACGGTAACACTGACCAGAAACAAATTCCCATGTGCTGAAGTCAGGCACATCATAACACCTTCTCCTGATCAAAAGCTTTTTTGGGGGGGCAAATATAGTAGAGAAGGAAGAGCCTGAGAAGATTAGAGTGGCTGATTCCACTCCAGGCAATATCACCCAGAAATATGAAAGGGGAGTGTGGAAGAAGGCTGCAGTATACCACCATACATTTTTTATCTAATTCTCAGAAAAGATCAGAGAGCAAAGGCTCCAGTCATGCCAGCCTGACATCACTGGGGCCAGCTCTAACTTCCTAGTTAAGAGAGAGGTCAATGAGGTGTCCGTATAATTTCCAAAATAGAGTAAATTTGAGAAGACATGGTCTATCTCAGCAAGATGGTGAGCATAAAGGAATCAATTAAATTGTTCTGCAACATTATCTGTAACAAATTATTCTGTGCATTAGTTGAAAATCTGAACTGTGCCCAGGGTCTACCCAGTTACACTCAATAGGAGACTTACTAATCACTGAAATGAGCCTAGGCATTAGGCTCAAATTGACTGAATCCCAGAGGAAAATACTGAGAACTGAAACCTGTAGAAGTCCCACAGCAGCAGCTTCATTTGATGAAAATCTAATTGATCTGTGCAAGCAGGAAAAAAAGCCCATAAGAGACTGATTGTTGAGATTTTTAGAACATTTCCTGTGGCCAGCATACAATAATCTGCAATAATAGACATTTTCAGTAGCACATGAGACTGTCAGAGTATGAGAGTCCAAAAGAACATGGTGAAGAGGGCAGATTTGAGGATGTAGCTCCCAGTCCAGGGTTGTGCACGTTTATAAGGCTATCCACTAGAGTAGAAGAAGAGGTGGAATGAAAAGACAGGAACACAGGATTAATTCAGTCCACTTAGCATTTATTTCCAGTAAGCAATCTGAGCTCAAAGGAATAGAAGCATACAGATCGATTTGAAATCCTTCTGAACTGGATTGTATGTTACAGCACTTGTATGCACTTCATTTTGTTTCCAGTTGTGGACTAGTGAAGTAGCAGGCATAATACAACATTCTGACTGTGTTGTGGCAGGAAAGCTGTGATTAGAAGAGAGCGTCCTGTGGAGGTGGGGCAATGCTGAACTGAGCCAATTTCCTGCTCTGCCTGAAGACTTGTGCTCAGGCCTCATCCTGGACTCCCTCCCTGGAGGAAGGTTCCAAGAGCTGGCTGTGCCTGTGTGAACAAAAGGGTGAGAAAAATCTGGTTTAGTTAAGAGACCTGCACTAGGTTAACCATGAAAGGAAGTGGGTCAGAGCCCCTCATTCTCTTTTTTCCCCTCTTTCTTTCACTCTCACTGTTCGTCCCAGCTCTGGACCATCTACATGTACTGATGATATTCTCTGTTTTATTTTCTCCACCTTAATTTCTCTTCTCCCTTGCTTTGCTTGGGCAAAGCACAGCTGTCATTTTCTATTCCATACTCCGTACTGTTTGTTGTGGACGTGGGGAGCTTGTGGAAGTGTGTTGTGACTTGTGAGCCAGCACCTTTGAGAAGTCTCTTTTGAGAACTTGAAAGTTTATGGAAGTGTACACTGCAAAATTAAAGGCTTGTTAGCCACCACATGTGGAAGTCTATTGTACAAATTTAAGCGCTTGTTAGACAACACCTTTTGTGTCTCAATAGTGGGCTGCTACTACAGTTGAATGACTACACAGTAAAGAACAAGAGTTCCCTGACCCATGGCCTGCTGTCTTTGTTCAGCCTGATGAGAATTTTATAACAAGCATCATGGCCCTCCTTGCACCCTCTTCTTTAATTAAACAACAACAATACCAACAACAAAAACAAAACCCACAAAAACAAACAAACAAACAAACAAACAAGAAAAAAACTTGTACATCTGGTTCCCTGAGTTATGTGAAGTTTTCTTCCCTCTAAGACCCTCCCTGGTGCTTCTTCCCCAGGAAAAGTCTTTTTCAGGAGAAACCCTCTTTTTCTAGGAGAACAGTTTTTAAGAGAAATGGATGCACATGGCACAGTCTATTCCAGGATAGGCACAGTTGCTGAAAGCTTTACCATGTCTGGGGTCAGTGATTTCCAGGACCAGCTCCTGTGTTCTCGTGCACTGAGGCTCCTGACAGCTGTGTTTCATGGAGGTAATTCAGGTTGAATCCTGTGTGCCCTGACAACCCCTGCAGGCCCAGCAGCACAGACAGTCACGGTGGGCTGGTTTGAGCAGCTGGTGCCCTGGGCTGGGGATAAATGCTGTGTCTGCATTACTGCTCTTTTCTCCCTTCAAGGGCCTGGTCAGGAACACAAACTGTTTTCCCTGGACATGACCACGGTGGCTGAAGAGAGATTCTCCTTGGTGCACACTAGCCAAGTTGTGGGAATGTCTCTGGCAGGCCTGCTGTGCCAACTTTCCACCCCCAAGATGCTGGAATTAAGGCAGAGAAGGCAAGAGAGAGAACAGCTTTCAATTTTGAATGACTGCTTTAATTGCTGATTCTGAGCAGTGCCATGACTAGAGGAGAAGTGATAGTTAGAAACCTTCTCTTTTTACAAAAAATGCAGGAACTCAAAGACATTTGCAAGTGTCTCCTTTGGTTCTTTTACACTCCAGCTGTTACTACACTGATGTGGCACTAAATCAACCACTCAACTTCAGCTCACTGGTAAATACAAAGGATGGAGGAAGACAAATGTTCTCCTTTGAAAGAAATCCCTTTTTGGACTCCTTTAGCTACCAGTGGATGAACTGTCCTGGGCAGCTTGTTCTGGGTGAGCCTGCTCAAGGAGGGGAGTTGGACTACAGGACCTCCACAGATCCCAAAAGCCCATCAGTGGACATCGCTGTGGTGAGTGATATGACAGAACAGGCAGGGAGCTGGCAGCTGGAGCTGTGATTTTGACTCAGAGACTCTTGAAAGCTGGTGTGTCACTGGGACAGCCTGTACCAGCCCTTGCCCTGCCCTCCTCCAAGCCCTGGGCAGTAGTGGAGGTTCTCTGTCCCCCAGAACTTTACCCAGTGGCTACCACTCAATGGGTATCCTTGTTCATCCAGGTGATGTCCTCCCTTGGGGTCCCACACCTGCATGGTGACACTCACAGGACAAATGAGAACAGCTCAGCCAGAGCACAAGCTTGCCTTTCCTTCCAAAACTCACCTGGTAAGCAGCAAAGTTGTTCTTCATTGCCAGACAGGGCCATTGCAGGCCCTTGCTTGGGATCAGCCTCACAGAGCAGCCCTGCAACAGAAAGGGCAGTGGGGAGCTGCCACCCAGCCCCAGCAGCCTGAGCACAGCAGAGCTCAGAATCTCTGCCCTCCTGGGCTCTCTGCCCTGCACAATAGCATTTCACCCAGTGCCACTGGCAAGGACATGCTGGTGCTCCTGGTGGTTCTCCAATCCCTCTGCTTGCTGAGAGGCACCACAGACCCTTCCTCCCTCCCACACAAGTTCACTCCACAGGGCAGCTGTTCCTACGTTTGCCAGGTCCTCAACCTCAGTCTCTCCAGACTTCCGGCACTCAATGGGTAAAAGACAAGGAGAGGAAGAAGGGGAGCAGTGATGCCTCTGCTGCTCAGCTGAGGGAGCAGAGCTTAGGGACAGAGCCCAGAGCAGAGGCACTGCATGGCAGCAGCTCGCCTCCTTCTCCAGGGGTTAGATGCTTGGCAGATAGGTCACTTGGACACTCCTGTGCAGTGCAAAGGGGCAGAGAGAGAGCTGGATCAGCCCCCAGCTGCCTCTTCTCTCTTCTTAGGCAGCTCTGTCCAACACTGCCCCCAAACAGGGGCACCTTCGCCCATCTGGGGAGCCGTGTCCCCCTGCCCGGCTGCTCCTGGAACATCTCCCAGCCTCCCTGTTGTGTTCCTACTCACAGCTCTTTCAGTGCCTGGAAGCTGCAGAAAGAGAGAACCAGTGCCAGACCCTGCTGCTCCCCCAGCCCAAGGGCAGATGTGCCTGCATAGCCCTGCCCCGTGGGAAAGGACACAGGGGCAGGACAAAGGTGGTGGGGACAGGACAGAGGTGCTGCCTGAGCCATGGCCTCCTCTGAGCTGCCAGAACAGCAGCTTTTACCCTTACCTGCTGGGGACCAAAAGGTGACCAGGGGATGTAGGGCATGGAAATGCCTCTATCAACTCCCTGCCAGGGGAGGCAGAGATCATTCCCAGGGTGGTGTGTGCATGGCTGGGAACCTCTCCTGCCCTACCATGGGGTGTAGCATCACAACTAACACAGAAGCAGCACTGCAGGAGCCGGTGGGCCAGATGAAGATGATGGAGGTCCCATTCTCATCACTGCCTTCCAACTGCTCCTCCTCTTCCTTGTCTTTCTCTGCCACTGCCTCCTTCCTGCTGCTCAGCACCCACAGCTGGCCCAGGGCCAAGCAGAGCTGTGGGTGCAGGGAGGTGCTGGGCTGCAGAGAGGAGAGGCAAGCAGTGAGCTGCAGGTGGCCTCCGTGACGTCACCTTGGGGACAACCCTGGTGTCAGTGTTGGGATAGACACTGGTTCATCCAGCACTAAGGTGCTGGGACTTGTGCCAGGGCATGTCTGCCCTGTCCCAGAGCCAGGGATGGCACCCTACTGGTCGGTCATGACAAGACTGAGACCCAAAGCCATTAAAACTGAAAAGGGAAGGATTAGGTTTCACATGTTGAGCAAGTTAATCTAGTGCACTCTGAAATAAGAAGAGCTGGGGGAAAGCAAGGGTATGTCCAAAGCATTTGCAGCCAGAGAAATGCCAGCCTCATGGCTGGGCTTTGAATTAGTTCATCTGTATGAAGCTAAACACAGCACAGAAGTGGCTTTTTTTGTATTAACTCCATTATTTAACTAATCCTTCAGCAATTGCCCTGAAGTTCCTTCCTCAACACTTCTGTAGAGAAAAGATCATGGTTCCCTTTTCTAGCATCGCGCCTGCAATTACACTCTGTGGCATTACAATTATGGAGGCATTACACTGTGGTTCTGCTCCACAATATCTGTATATTAACATTAATTTGATATAAGCACAAGAATAACTGCACGACAGAATAATTGCACTCTAATGATTATATAGTTAAAGTACCTGGATTATAAAAATATACATGCATTAAGTATCAAACTAAAGAGATAATAATAAGTCATTAATTCATATAGGCAACTTCCAGAAATATGAATGAGTTATGATTAGCTATCCTAAGGCACAGCACTAATGTAATTACAGTAATTATATTGTATTTATGAAGGGTAAAAAAGGGGAAATTGTTGCATGAACCTTTCTTAAGGCTGTTGTGTTCATGCAGAAATGGAGGAATTTTGATCAGTTTTTTAGAATGACTTATACTCTAAGATTTCTCCCCCTCTGCTTCTCTTTTTTTTTTTTTTTCTTTCTCTACTGGGGAGGACATGCAGGGTTGTTTTATGCATGTCAGTCTTTAAGGAGGTAAGGAAGGAAGCCAGGAAGGAAAGGGAAGAAAGGAAAGGAAAAGAGGAAAAGGAAGGATGGGGAGGAAGAACAGAGGGAAGGAAAGGGAAAGAAAGGGTAAGGGAAGGGAAAGAAAGGGTAAGGGAAGGGAAAGAAAGATAAGGAAAGGAGAAGGAAAGGGAAGCAAGGAAGAAAAGCGGGCATGTCAGTCTATCATTGACTGCACAGAGAGAAGAGGCGGGGAACGGGACCCCAGAGCCCCTCACCACACGGGGGTGGCAGCCGGGCTCGGCGCCCGCTGCCCGCCCCCAGCCCCTCCGGGCCATGTGGAGGTGCGGCTCCAGCCGTGCTCTTGCCGGAGCGCCGGGTCTCTCCCTGCAGGCAGCAAGCGCCCGCAGACCGCCCCCGTTCCCGTTCCCGTTCCCGTTCCCGCTCCGTGCAGTGCCAGCCCCGTCCCGGGGGGCCGCGCACCCCGGCCCGGCTCCCGCGGCCGCCGGGCCATTTTTTCCTCAATGAACGCTCCGCCCGCCCCGCCCCCGGTCATTTGCATAATGAGGGCTACCGGGGACGCCATTGGCTGCTGGGGGGCGCGCTGGGGCGTGACGTCAGCGCTCGCAGGGTAATGCCTGCGTTGTGGCGGGTAGTTGGAGCCGGCAAAGCCCGCGCAGCGGCGGCCCCGGGCGGAGCGGCCGGCGGCGGCCCCGAGCTCCCTGCGCGCAGCACCGCGCCGGCATCGCGCTCCCCGCCGGAGCGCAGGACGGGGCGCTGCCGGCCCCCCGCGGGGTGATGGCTGCGGGCAGGCTGCCCGCCCGCCTTCTGGCCGTCGCTTGCCTCGCCTTGAGCTTGGCCCCGGGGGCGGCGGGACCGCGGGACACCCCCGGCCTCTCGCGGCTTCAAAGGAGGAGCCTGGCGATGGACTTCGTCGTGCCCTCGCTGTTTCGCACCTACGTGCGGGAGCTGGTGCTGGGGCCGCCGGGGCGCGCCGCGGCGCGGTGCCGCTTGCGCCTGGACTGCGCGCCCCTGCTCCGCGCCGCCCGCGGGGCGCTGCCGCGGGCCGAGCCGCCCGGCGCCCCCGCCGCGCCCTCCGCGGCCGGGCGGCGGCTGCGGCGCGCCAAGCAGCTGGTGCTGGAGGTGGGCGAGGGCACCGTGCGGGACGGCTGCGCCGGCGAGCCGCCGCCGGGCTCCGGCGGGGCGCACCTGGAGTTCAACCTCACCGAGCTCTTCGCCTGGTGGCTCCGCGCCGGCGACGGGCGGCTGCGGGTGCGGCTGATGCCCGAGCGCCGCGGCGCCCTCCCGGGCAGCGAGCGAGGGCTGTCGGCGGCCATCCGCGCCGCCCGCCCCCGCCTCCTCTTCCACGTCTCCGCGGCAGGTGAGCCGTGCGTTGCATGCCGCGCACCGCGCCGGGCAGCGCCCCTCGCCCGCTCCCGCGCAGATCCCGCCGTGTCCCGCGGGGCGGTGCGGTGCGCTCTTCCCGCCGGGACACGCGTCCAGCGCCCCGCTCCGTCCCGGTCACTGGGACGCGGGACCGGATGCGGGAAGCGCAGCTCCCCCGAGCAGTCGCGCCTTCCCCTCACGACTTGTCCCTGAGGGCTGCGCTTTACCCGGTGCGAGATGTATCGAGGGGCTTTGGTGCGGCCAGGAGGACTATTTTGCAAGTGATGAGGGATTTTGACGAAACGCCAAGAGTTCCTATGTGCTAGAAAGCCGCAAGCAAGACCTAGAAGGTTAAAGTGTCATTAGTCGAAGGACAGCAAGATAGGTTTTTTGAAACTTAAAAAAATGTCATCCTAAAAAGGGATGATTGCTCAAAGTGCTGCAAGTATTTTCAAGGTTATGTGCAAGCAGACCAGGGAACAGCAGAAACATCTCCAAAGCTGGGTCTGGCTCTCGATTTTGTACATTAATGCTGCTATCTCTATTACTGGCTATTAATATTATTACTCTTCTTTAAACATAAAAGATAAGGGCTGATTGGCATTTTAAAACCCCAAAGGATCCTTAGTGAACTGCACTGTATCAGCTACAGTGTAAGAAGTTGTACATCTGAGGAGGCTCATGCAGCACTGGTATTTGTGTGAAGAGAGAACCTTAGAATTAGAATTTTGATTCTGGTGGGCAGTGATTGGCAGTCACTGTTTGGGGCATCTCCTTTATCTCAAATCAGAACTCTGTTTTGGGCCAGTGAACAAGAGAAATTTCCAGTCTGTGTGTGCGTTGTATCTTTAACAGAAGCTGTGATTCAGCCTTTCCTACTAGAAGAATATGATGCCTAGAGGGCTGCAGGTCCAAATTGTCACAGTGAGTTGAGTCAGGTACCTTTTATGAAGCTTTGTAGAAGTCAATGGTGTGTCCCTGAGTAGCCACCTACTTAATGGGCCACAGAATACACTTAATTCACAAGAAGAGAGTCACTGCTGGGCTTTGAATACAAAGTTGGAGCAACTGATTTTTGATGCTCATCTGAAAAGATGGGATAGCCATCTGAAGAACTACAAATGGAACCAATCTCCTTCCTTGCTGCCTGAAAAGATAACCAGAGCCGACTGTCAGGGTGGGCTGTGTGTAAGTCATGCAGCTGTGGCTGAAGTGAAGTGAGGTACTCAGGTTAGCTCATCCTCTGTTGGATCTGGCAGGGATAATGCAGAGGTGCTGTCCACTGCAAGGTGGCTAGGTGAGGCCAACACACCCCCACCTTCCAGCAGGTTTTGCCTTGTTAGATTACCGTAAAGAAGGACTAATTAAAAATTAAAGACACCAAAACCTACTGTCTCCTTTTCTTTGTGTTCAGGGAATTGGTTGTGATTAGCACTTGTTTCGATTTACAGATGTCCCCGGGCAGTGAAGCCTTAGTTTTGAATGCCATCTTTTCTCAGGTACTTACAGCAATGATGGAGCTGGAGGACATGAATTTGTCTTCTTACAGGATGAAGGTGTGTTTTGAACCTGAGGGAAGGGTATACTTAAGAAGTAACAGCTTCTCTGATGTGAATGCAGTGCAGATGGAGCTTTAACCAAAGCTAGTAAAACTCACAGGCTTTATTTTGTCTGTTGTCTCACTGTTGAGGAGAAATGCATGTTTTTCCAGATCAGTAGGAAGCTCTGCCCCTGTAAAATCATGTTGGAGAGAAAGCTCTGCTGTTCTTACTGCAACAGAGTCATGGAAATTCAATCACAGAGGATGCAGAAAAAGGAGGAGCAGAAGGAAGGAATATGGACCTCCTTTACCTATATTGAAATGGTAACTTCTTGCAGCTGTTCATAATCTCCTGTAAAAATCCTGGTCTCTATCTGAATTGCTCCTCTGCTTTCTCAGCAGTGACACCTTAACATAGTGACACTGTTCGTGGCTTTGCCCTGCTTTTGTAACGTGGGTTTGTTTAACAACATTAGGAAATCCGTTCCTCCTGCTTTGCTAAGGTGCTGCCTATGTGAACACCGTGTGTCACTGCCAGCCTTAAATTTGTGCTGTGCAGCCCTGCCGACAGCAGGATGTGCTGACACAGTGATAACAGCACGAGCAGCGTCCACCAGCCCATCAGATTCCAGCAGTTATTGACACCATTGCAGCTAATGTGTACGGGGCTTAACTAAAGCCCTTCCTAAGGCAACTGAGCCTTTCCTTCATTGCTTAAGCTAATTGGAAATGGATTTCAAACAACACAATCCTCCCATCAACAATGGAAAGCTGCTTCACTTATGTTGGCATGCTGGGCTTTTTTTTCCCCTCTTGTCTGCTGGAGATGTCCAGGGTTGCAGTACTTCCCAGAAAAATGTATAACTGCCTTGCTAAATTGTTTTCACCACATTATCCTCCACGTGAATAGAGAATGAATTATATTTTAGGATGAGGAAAAAAATGGCCAAGGGGATGAATTCCCACTGACCTTAGAGGTGACAACAGAGTCTTGAAAATAATGCTTTATTCTCTTTAACTTATACTTTCATTTGCTGGCTCAAAGATAAATTTAACTGGAGTGAATATTTTCCTTTTTTAGCAGCATGCTTGTACAAAGCGTAAAGCACTTTGTCTCAGTCTGTTACTGAACAATTAGTAAAGGATGTACTGTTGTTCAGCAGACAAGCCATAAAGTTCACAGGAATTTCTACAGGGCTCTTCTGCAAATATTCTTGATGCCAGATTTTTCTCACACTCATCCTTGTGGGAACAGAGCATCCTGCAAGAAGAAGCTTCCATTTAGAGAAACTGTGGTCCTCAGCCCTTCTACCATTTCTGTGTCAGCTTGGCCTTTTCAAGATTGGGTACAAGAGAGTTTTCCTCTCTTTGAAGTGCATTCAGACTGAATACTGTCTTTTTAGCCTTCTCCCAGTGCTTCTCTGGGACAAAAAAAAAAAAAAATCAAATTAATTTGAATTTTTTCTGTATGAAAGAGGCACAATAAGAAATACATAGGAAGGGAGAAAGAAGCTTGGGCAGGAGTTCAGTGCTGCAGATCTGTATTTAAGGTGAACCTCTCAACTACCTGGTTGCTGTTGACTTTGCTCTCATTTTCTATGGTTTTTACTAGGAACCCGGCCTCCAGGGAAACCTTTCCCAAAAGAATTTAATGAAAACCATTCTACTGCCATGGGGAACTGAATAGACAGTGTGAACATTACTGTCAGGAGATTTTCAGAAGACCAACTTTAGTTCTGGTCTTACAGGATTTAGTGTGTAGTGTTGAACCACAGTGGATCTCTGTAGCAGTGTACTCTGGACACATTATTGAGCTTTCTTGGGGGAAATAATCCAAGAGCCCTTCCATCCTAAACCTGTACTGGTATGTGGATTTTCTTCATGCTAACCTCACAGGTAACCAGTTCTCTCACTATAGGGCACCTGAGCCACAAATGTTGCTAAATAGGTTTCTTGTGAGTTTACCCAGGAAATTTAATTAGCTGAAATGGCCATAAAATAATTAGTTTTTCCCATGAAAACTAATTGCTACTTACATATGCAAAGGTGGGAAGCATATGTTAAGAAGGGGCATACAGGGTTGAAAATGAGTCATTCTTCCCTCTAAAGGTCAGTGTACTTTCATTCATGAAATAGATTTAACATTCCAATTATATTTTTTAAATAGCAATGCATAACTTTTCATCCTCTGGCTAAGCGAAATATTAGTCCTGCACTGTGGCCTTCATCTAAAATTTTATTAACTTGCCACATGTATTCTCCCTGAAACTGTCTGCATTCACTACATACCAATGCTATTATAATGCTGAGGCAATTAGGCTTTACATCTTTAGGGGACTGCTACTATACACCTGAACTCATTTGCAGGAGGAACCCTTTGCCTAAAGATTAGAAAAGAGCTCCAGACTAGATAAAAATGTGGTTTTGAAAGTGGACATTTTGTAAATGAAAATCAGAACTCCAAGCTGAAATCTGACTGTGGTGAAGTCCACAGAATTATTTCTGCTTATTTTAGAGGTAGCAGCATTTAATCAAGGTCCCTTAGTTATATTTTTCATTATATTCTGGTTTTGTTTTGCTGCCTTCAAAGGAAAGTGTTTGAAGTTGTGTCATACTGAGCAGAAAACTAGTAAAAGATATTGGTCACTTTGCATTTGCTCTCTGGTTTTCTCTCACCCTCAGCTGTGTGCTACACCTGAGATCTGATCTTACTCTTATAAAGCAGTGGCAGATCTTGGTGGATAAGACTTGGGCATTGCCATCAGGCTGCTGAAAGGCTTTTTCCTGTATTTCAAGTAATTTTGCTCTTTGATGGGCTTTTGTGCCTCATCTATCAGGCCAGCTTTGCCAGTCTGAAGCTTAAGGACAGCATGAGTTACACTTGAGCTTACTCTAGACGTGAACTAGTACAAATCAAGGCTTTCCTGTTCTACCCTTGCATTGTCAATGGTGCCAGTGGGCTGCATGTGGATTACCAGTTGTGAAATCAGTGAATCATGAGTGTGCTTAGAAGCATCTTTCCCAGACTTTCCTGCCTTGTCAGGTGTGTAGCACTTCCTTCTAGACCTTCATTCATGCTCTCCAGAAATGTGAAATTAGTAAATCCACAGTGCCTCTTCTTGATCTGGAAGTGCTTTGTGAAGTGGAAACCAACTGTCCAGTGATGGGGTTTGCCTGGCTTTGTCGGCAGTATGATCCTTGATCCTATTGCTGTCCTGCCTGTTCCTATCCAAGTCACTTTCCTACTCCATCAGCACTAAGAAAACTTGAAAGAACTCATAGCTTGTGACTCTTTAGACTTATCATACCTTATTCACTGTTTCCATGTTGACCACAAAAATTTGGCTTGCAAAGCCATGAGGCTTTCACAGTAAAGCCACCGGATTTGCAAATTTGTTGCCAATTATTTGACAGATAATTTTAGAAATTATGCTCAGTCTTTGAGTGGTTCACTGAAAGTGTGATGTGATCACGTGGTTTTGTTTTCCCAGAGTTATGTGGTGTTGCTGATCCTCACTGGGAGCCAGGATTATGCACAACATGTTTATGATTTCTAGGTCTGTTTTCTACAAATTCTGTTTACTTTTAGGCTCATTGTTCTGATGAATGTTCTTTTTCATAAGCATGTTCAGTAAAATAGCCATAAACAAACACCAAAAGGGGCACAAGTAACAATTTATTATGTTTGAATGAACATTTATGGCACATTGAAAAAATATGTTTTCTCTAAACTGTCTGTGCTTTTATTTCCACGTTCTTAAAAACAGGGAATAAATACCTACAGTAAAGAAGTGCACAGGGAAACTTAAGTGCTTTATTATACAAAAGAAGAGTCATTCGTCAAAATCAAAGGCGATTTTGCAGTGTCTGAGTGATTGGATCCTGAAGTAATCTGGTCATTTGGTTCACTGCACATCTCACCCAAACATTACATGATAGGAAGCAAAATATGTGTTTGTGACAATGTGAATTAGCCAAAAGAAGTAGAGGAGTTGAAGGGAGACTGGCAGGATTTAACACTTACAAAGTTCCCAACTAAGTGAACCTTGTCTTAATAAAGAAGATCCCACCTCTTGGATACATCAGTGCTAACTCCCTTGGAGTGATGATGTTTTGAGAATCCAAGTTGCTTCCCAAACAGCAGCAAGTTCCACGCTGTGCCTGGACATTTCCTGTCTAATTCTCACACCAAGGCAACTTCTTGGGCTACTCTGAACTAGAGTACTGAGACTAGGAGATCTATGTTTTTGGTGTAAGTAGTTTACCTAATAGTAATCACCAGTTCAGGTTGCCTGCTTTTCACATCTCTTTTATCCACTGAGCAACAACATCTCTTTCCTGGGAAGCAAACTTCTGAGCTCAACATGGTTGATGAGACTGCAGTGCTGGGCTGAGAAAGGTCCTTTATGAAATGTGCCACATTTGTCCTGCTTCTTTAATTCAGAAAGATTTGGTTGGAGAAAAATGTCATGGAAGCATAAATGCAGATTTGATAAGTCTGACCTTTCTTTTCTTGCGAACAATAAATGTCAGAAAGCTTAAAATGACAAGCTAGAATGGCTAGAGGTTATTTATATGTTTAAATATTTAGGCAAGAAACAGATTTTGAGACTAAAGTCTAATTTACATGAGTATTTTGATTTATGACTGAGATGGCTGAGTAGCTTCATGGTTGTCACTATCCTGCTTAGGATGGCTGCTCAGAAACTCCCTGTGACAGCATAGGTAGGACTTGGATATCTCTGCTTGCAGAAGCTGTGAACTCTGTCAATTGTAGTGAAGGAGAATCAGCTTCCCTTGTTAGTCAAGTAGGATCTGTGATGTGGTTGAAGTGTTCTAAGTGTATCCGGTAGACAGAGCTGGTGACTGGCTTCAAACTGACTTCAGATAAGTTTCTTGCAACAGGCGTTTCTTTGGCCAAAGACCTTCAGTAGGTAGCTGCAAGAACTGAGTTCTAGTTTGACTTCCAACTTAATTATCTTGCAGTACACGGCTCTGCCATTGACATCTTGTGTGACATGAAATACTTCCCTTTGTGGCGGTTACTTCCTTTGCAAAGCAAGGGTAGTTTTGACTGCTTTTCAACTCTGTTGGTAGATGGTGCTTTTTTTGTGGCTTAATAACGCTTTTATTTTCTGAGTACCTGAATAAAGGCAGTAAGGTGCAGTCTGAACTCTCAGCTTTTTAAGGGAAAGGCTAAAAGAACCAGTATACCATATTGATTTATTCCCATCTCTGCACTGCTAATAGTCAAAGGACTGCTATTTCCTTCATTTCAGTGATAGCAAACTTAGAGTTTTGATTGATGCTACAAGAAAATCAGATTCTCTTTTATTTTGAAAAATGTTGAGCCCTGCCTTTTGTTGTTAAAACACCACCTGTCCTGAAGCCAAACAGTCAAATTTAGATTTTGATTACTTTGTGAGTCTTTGACCAGGATTATTTGTACCCTCACGAAAAGTGAGAACGAGATAGGCTGTGGCCAGCTGCCCATGTGCTTTTGGCAGCAGCAGCTGGGCACCATCTCCATTTGCAGTGAGGAGCTGCAGGTGTTGGCTGCTGCTGGCTGGTGGGGACTGCTGAGCAAACCAAGCACTGTATGTCCTGCTTGGGAAGGGAGAATGCTGTGGAGGTAGTGGAAGGTGGTTTATCCTTTATGGCTTTTTGCTTAAACTATCGGACATTTGCATGGAATGGGGGATTTGAGATTGTTTAAAATTTTAGTGGATTACCTAATTCTTCCTGGATTACAGATGGCACTGAAACTTTCTAAGTAGATGGTTCTAGAAATGTGGGGCATCCCCTTTGCAACTTGTCTCATCACCTTTAGAACTCTTCAGCTCAGTTTTTAAGTCTCAGGACTTTCCACTGGTATTCCAATGTTTACATCAAGACGGAAGAATTCCTCAAACAAGGGCATATGCTGAATCAATTTCAGACTGGGATTTCCCTGCAGTAATGCACTGTGAAGAAAGAGGTGCAGGCTCTTTCTGCAAGCTTCTCTCCATTTCCTTACTGACAAGCAACTCTTGTTGGTCTTATATCTTAACAAAACTTTGTGATGAAAGAAAACCTTGAGTCTATCTTCAAGTTACAAGCTGGGCAAAGGGAGAGAAGGTGGCTCTCTAAGCCGAAGAGCAGAGAACACTTGGGTGGTAAGTGCAGGGGGTAAAAGCAGGATCCTGCAGTGCAAGGGTGGGAGTAGAGAGGGAGATGTCCATGTGTGGATTCTTGTGCTGTGTATTTCTTGATGTCAGGAAGAGAAAATACTAGTCTCTGTAGACATACTGGAAATGGTGCTTTTCATATATTGTACTCCTTCTAAAAATTTTATGTTATTAAAATTTTCTTTCCAGCTCAGTTTTGAAAGCTGGTGTGGTTCTTCTGAACGCAGTTGCTGTAGTGCTTGTGACATGCAGCTGAATATCTGTGTCTGTGGTGATGCTTCAGAGCTCTGCAAGTTGCAGCAGACCTCTAATTGCAACTTTTACATTGGCATTCGCCTGCTGTTTCTACTGGCCCATTGAGTAACAAGTTATCTTGGATGCATCAGTGTCTGGGCTTTTTATAGCCTCTTTCATGTTGGATTCTCAAGCTACTTTAAGCCCTATCACCCTGGTGACAATGCTAAGCATTATTATATCTATTTTACAGAGAGATCATAGAAGCCAGAGATGGAAAAAGCATTATTTGATTATGTTAGACTGCAAGTGCTGATAGAATTTTCTCATATAGAATATACTATACGGGGAAGTCTCTCTCTTTGCTTCAGCCAAAGGGCCAAGAAAGAGCAAGAAATTGGAGTTGAGAGGCTCATCAGCTTGCTGGAAATACTGCAGCAGTTCTTGGCAAAGCTACCGGAGTCTCTTCTGCTCCACACCTTGTTTGTGATACTCCTCTTTAAATAAATATTTTTTGTCACATTCCATACTTTTTGCAATACTGTTTTTTTCTAAGTTTTGGGATTATCAGTGATCTGGTGGGCCTCTCCCTATCTTCAGATTTCACCCTGTGGCCTTACCCTTTGTAGGGCAATGTATGTCAGCATTACAGACTGTGATGCAATGGTTATTTCCAAGGGCTGTTTCATTATTGATGCTAATTAAACTTGAAACTAATGAGAAAGGATTACTTTTCAGGGCTGGAGAGGAGGCCAGAATAGTTATTATAGGTTAATTATTCTTCTAAAAGACTCGTTTTAAGTAACAATTCATTTTGTCAACTTTTTTCTTGCATTGTACAAGAGCCTTGTTTGAAGAGCTTTCAAAATATAATTGCTGCACTGACCTCATCTAGCTCTCAATCAGTAATCCCCTTCCATCAGCAAAAGGTTAATAAAATCTTTAAGGAAAAGAATTTGGTGCCTTATCTATGTGTAGACGGTTTAGAATAGGTCTCCCTGCAAGTATTTTCTATTACCCTTCTGCATGATTTCTTTGGCATACTTTTTAGATTTGAAAAGTGTTGCATTCTATAAAGCTTCCAAATTTAATGGTTGCTTTGCAAAACAGGTGCATTACAGAGGCATGGAGTGAATCTGCTTGGGGCTGGCTGAGAATTGGCACAGAAGTCAGAACACACTTCTTTGTTCTCAAAGATCTACAGCCTGTGGTGAACCTTAAAAATCTTTCCTCACTTTGCAGGACACTGGGGTGTCCATAACATGATTAATATTTGCTAAATAACCAGGGGAGGAGATGAGCCTTGTTTTACATGGGAGCCAAGGTCTCCTGGCTGGGAAGCACTGTGGCTTTTGAAGGGGATGACACACGCTGGTCCACTTTGCTCCTTCCCAGCTGTTATGTTGAACCTTTCTTCTTCCTGGGTTTTTGTAGAGATGAGTAATGGCTTCAGATTTTTGCAGAATTCTACTATGAAAAGGGTAAGGCAGAGCTGCGTTAGTGATATTGTGAGTGCTGAAAGTTGAATAAAATCACAGAACTGTGTAAGTTGGAAAAGACTTCTAACATCACCAAGTATAACTGTTAACCCAGGAGTGCCAAGTCCACCACTAAACCATGTTCCTAAACACCACATCTACACATTTTTTTAACACTTTCAGGGATGATGATTCCACCATTCCCTGGGCAGCCAGTTCTAATGCTTGATAATCCTATCAGTGGAAAAATGTTTTACTAATATCCAATCTAAACCTCCCCTGGCACAATTTAAGGACATTTCCTCTTGATCTGTCAGTTGTTAGCTTGGAGAAGAGACTGACCCTTACCTGGCTACACTCTCAGGTGGTTGTAGAGAGTGATAAGATCACCCCTGAGCTGCTTCTTCTCCAGGCTGAACACCCCCAGCTCCCCCAGCTGCTCCCCATCAGGCTTGTGCTCCAGACCCTTCCCCAGCTCCACTGCCCTTCTCTGGAGTCTCTCCAGCCCCTCAGTGTTTCCTGTGGTGAGGGGCCCAGAACTGGACACAGCACTCGAGGTGTGGCCTCACCACTGCCCAGTACAGGGGGACAGTCACTGCCCCAGTCCTGCTGGCCACACTCCTGCTCATACAGGCCACGTGCCACTGGCCTTCTTGGCCACCTGTGGAACAGGTCCCTTTCCTCTGGACAGGTTTCTAGCCTCACTTCTGCAATGTAGCACTGCAGGGGTTGTTGTGACCTGGCATTTCACCTTGCTGACCCTCATACACTTCCTCTGGGCCCATCAGTCCAGCCTATCCAGATCCTCTGTTTTTGTGGATAGGAGGGAAAGCAATCTTTATTAGCTGTAAATGTTAGGGCAGTTTATGTGCTCAATTGATTGGTGGCCTGATGCCTTCTGTCAGGGCACCTGCTTTGCATCTTGTATTGATGTGAGGGCTGTGAAGGCAAACACTCGTGAATGCAGGTGATGCTGCGAGCAGCAAGGCCTCAAATGCAACATGGGATGCTGTGGCTTTATGAAAGCCCTTACCTACTAAACCCACATTTCAATCTGTCTTAAAAGGGCAGCATTCACCGGGCCTCAGTTCAAGAAAATAGTAACATCCTCTATCTGGGTGCTGGTATCAAGATCAAAGATAAAATAACCTCTGAGTAATCACTCTTGCCACTGGGCTCTGCTTAGGCCAGCTCGTAGGATTTGGGATAGTATTTGAAGTGCTGAGTCCCTTTTGTGATTAAGGTTTTAAATCACACAAAGACTGATCAAAAGCTCAATGTTTCCTTCTTTCCCTTACCAGCCTACTGTCCTTTATCTCTTGAAACAAAGCAGCATTAACTTTTAAGATCTGATTCAATAACATTTTATGGATAATAATTATGACTGATATTAAGCCTTCAACAACCAGTCTGTACAGAGACTTAATGTATTGAGGTTTATTACCACTGTAACCTATCTTTTTACATTGGTTGTAAAGCAGGATCAACTATACTGATAAGAGGAAAGAGAAGCATCAATGAAGTGTTTGCCTCTGCTTCTCTGCAGGGTGTTCATATTCTTGCCACTTAATATTGCTGGCACAGTGGGAGTTTGCTGGTGAGGAGTTTTTGTTTACAGAGTCTGTTTGTGCAATTGCAGAATGAATGAATGAATGAGTGCATGAATGAGCTGCAGCAATCCTATGCTGGGGAAAGGAATCTATTACTGGATAGACCCTGGAGAACAACTATCACACTTCCCCTTTTAATAATGAGTGTGAGAATGCAAAGTTTTTAGACATGAGCTCAACAGCTTTCTCTAAGTCATATTCCAATAATGGAAGCTCTTAAATGGATAAAACTTCTTTAGGCACCCCATATTAATGAATTTTTCCCCAGAAGTTTCCCAGTTTCCTTGTTATTTCAGGTTTTAGTTGTATGTATCTTGAATCCTTGATTCAGGATATAGTCGTATGTATACATCATAAAAATGAATGGAGATGGTCCCTAAACCAAACTGAAGACAAGGCTGAGCTGAAGAAAACTCTGGTTTCTAGGTCTTTAAATGCTGTGCACAGCGGTCTAAATATAAATTACAATATGAGAAAGGAAATTCACTTTAGTTTCCATACAGGGTCTTCAAAGAAAGTTCTCCTGTTGTGTTGGCACTGAAAAAGTCACCTGAAGGACCAAGGACTGGGTCATGGCTTTGCTGAACTTTGTGATGTTCATGCATCATTAACTGTAGCTGTATTATGTAGTTGCCTTTTTTGCCTTGCTTCTCCTCATAACTTTCTGTATAACAAAATCTACCTCCCCAGTAAGTTCAAATAAGATGCTGTCTGCTTATGTCCTTTTTACCTTTTTGATGGCAAAGCAGAAGGGAATTCTAAAGTGCTCTGGGAGCTACACAGAGGCCTTGCTTTGACATCTCTAAATATGTGAGTAATGGGGTGCTTAGAACTTATTTTACGTGTGATGGATGCTCAACAATAAGGAATCACAAATTGTGAGCAGCAGAGCTCGGAGAGGAGAGCTGCTCAACAAGATTAATGGGAAGGGAGACCTTTAGTGTAATGAAAGACAGTTCCAGCTTGAAAATAGACAATGCCACACTAGATCGAGTCTTGAGGATTTGGACAGTCAGGTTCCCTCCGTGCCTTTGTAGAGACCCTTCCTAAGCAGGGAACACCAAAGAGCTGCAAGAAAAGTACACTACAAGTCCCCACTTCACCTGCAAGTGAGTACACTTGTGCACCAAGGGAACAGATTGTCCAAGGGATGTCTGTCAAGCGGGGAATAGGGGTGTTGAAGGAAAACTAGGAATTTCTTTTTGTTCTAAGCAGTGCAAGCCAATAAGAAAAGCAGGATAAGGCTGCAGTAGAATGTAGCTAGGTCTGAGCCCTGCAGGGTTTATTTTACAACCATTTTCCTGTGGAGAAATGACCTTAGACAAATCACGCAAGTGAAAACTAATTGGAAAAAAACTCAACTTGCTTTCAATTAGATAGTAATTATCTTATTATTAGAAGAAATAGCAAGTTTAAAAGAAAACAAATATCTCCATACTCAAATAATAAAAAAAAAACCAAACTAACAGTGAAAGTGGAGTTCATCCATCTCTTCCATTTTACATTGAAAGCTGCTATTAAATCTGGATATCATGACTAAAGGAGTATGAACAGGGAGCAGAATTAGCAAAATGTTAGTGGAGCTGGCTGCAGGATCATTGTTATGACTGCAACTGTTATTCTTTGTCTCTGACAAGGATAATAGTATGTGGAAATGAAGCCAGCAAACATGTAAAATACATCTAAATATAGAGGACAAACAGCAAATAATAACTGGACCAGTAATCAGGTGCCGAAGGCCTTATCTGTTAGTACAGTGGCTTGAAAGATGGAAGTGCTGGTAGATAAACATTAAGAGGACTATGAAGCTGAGGATAAATAGAGCAATATCCTCTAAACAGTAAAGAGCTGAAGCATAAGACCCTGGAAAGACATTCAGGACTTATTGCTTGAGAAAGATCCCTAAAGCTGTCAAGCAGATGTGCAGCTGGTAAGTAGATGACTCGCTGGGACGTTGACTGAAATGGTAGAAGGAATAAATCAGTGGAGATTGCATTAGTGTAACTGAAGGCAGTACATTACTTTGCTTTGAAGTATAGTGTCCTGTGGAGAAAGCAATGACTGTCATCCCATAAGAGTGATCAAACTGAGTGGAGACATGTCCCAGATTTAGGCTGTAGCATAGTCAGGGGTTTCTCCTCTGAGCACTCATAATTTTCAGGTTTTCTTGAAGGCTTTGGACTAGAGTTTGAGTGGAGGCATAAGGGGCTGATCCTAAGCTTACTGAAGCTAATGACATCTCCCCACTGTGCATTTGCTCCCTTCTCCTACTCTCAGGTACAGAAAGACTGGCAAGAGCCCCCTTTTCTGCTTTTTGCCATTGGGTCGTTCGCTGTGAGTGCACAGGGAGACAGAGCACAGCTCATGTTATGTGTCAGAAGATAAAAAATAGAATTTATTTTCGACCTGGCATTTTTTGTCAGCACTTAGTCTGGGTGGAAATGCAATAGAAGTCCTTGGTGCTCAGTTTAGTGGTTGGAGCAGTAGTGTCTGGCTGTCTTTACACAGGTCAAAGGAGCATGGGAGATACTAAAAAATCTTGTTCTTGCATTCTTATGGTTTTGTGGAAGGGGCTTTTGGGCACAACCATTGCACTGCAGCATGTGTGTTAGCCATTAAACATCAAAATTCCTGCTGTAGCCCACTCTTAGACCTTTGGCCTCGTATGTCTGGGTTTTGAGTTGAATTAACACAGGGAAGCATCAACCAAATAAGGGGAATGGTGGCATGAGAGCATCCTAGTGTAATCAAAGGGGAAAATAGCTCTCCAGAATTCACTGACAGGAGAAAGGTGTTTGTTAGGGTTACTAGAATATCCCTAAAGAAATGGGAGTTCTGATATCACCTTTTAAAACATTTTGCACCCATTGTTCATTAAGCATTGCATCCTTGAAGACCTAGTTTCAAGTTCCTCACCTTTATTAAAATGAAATTATGTTTGGTTTACGCCAATGTACTGTACAGAACAAGCAGACCAGGCAGGTCTCCAAACTGAGGGTGAACACCTTTTTCACTCTGCCTATGTTACTGTGGTCATGCCTTCACAGTAAGGCACTTTTGCATGGTATCCTAAGCTTGACATTGAAAAGGTTAACAGATTTGCTGTTTCTGCCCCATGAAAAAGTTCTCAGTATATGATACTAAAATTATTTCAAACACACTTGTGTCACTTAAAAGTTTGAAAATAAGTTATTTTTAAAATAGGGATTGGGAAGGGGAAATGAGGCAATATCCTTTCTGAAAAAAAAGAAAAAAAAAAGAAGACAACTAAATTGAGATGTCCATCTGAAAGGAGAATGTGATTTTTACTCCAGAGGGGATAAAAAATGTCTTGATCCTACCTCTAAAATCCTTTCCAATGTAGCTATGATAGTCAAACACATCTGCAAAGATAAAGAGCTGAAGTCTTGTCTCTTAACATGTCTTTTATCATCACTCTCATCTCTGTCTCTGGAAGCACTTGAGGATGGTAGAATGGGGTTCAGATTAAAATGCTCAAGGGAAGGAAAAATAATAGGAAGGTCAGACTAGATTGTATTAAAGTCACGTCAGCAGAATTGCCAGAAAAAAAGAACAGGCAAAGTACCTGAAAGAAAACTCTTATCCAAACTAGTTTACAACTAACATGGAAGTGTCTTTAATCTCTTGTGCTAATTCAAGCTAGAATAATTCAGAAATTTTCTTTCCTAGTCTCTAAACTGGTACATTGATTGTTTCTGTGAGGTAATATTGTGGAACATATCTTTTTTTTTTCATAATTTTGGTTTCATGGCAAGACCAAGATTTTTTTTCTCATGTGGGTGCACTGTGAGCCATCTTAGTATAAACTTGGATTCTGTCTCGGGATTGCCATAAGAAGATAAGTTTTATGTGGCAGTTTTTGAGCTGCTCCACACATGTCTCTAGCCTAGAAATAAAAGCCTGACTTTCAGGGCAGCTTTGAGAATGTGGAATTATCTAAAGCCTTATCACTGACCTCCCAGCCCTGGTCACTGCTTTTTTATAGCCTCTCTCCAGAGCCTCATGGGCACTTCCATTATCCTGAAACAATCATATTGTTTCTTGAGAACAGTCCTGCAAGGTCTGGAAGCAGTTCTGTTTTCTCTGGGTAAAACACAGGTATGTCTTGCCTCTCTGTAGAATCTATTGTTAGTTCAGATTTTGGAGTCACACACGGGGAGTTTCAGATGTTCCTTTCAGTTCCACACCCAAGGACAAGGGAAGGTGCTTAACTTCTGGAGCTGCAGTTCCATGGAGGCTCTGTTTTGCAGTTCACCTCTTGTAAAATGTTGCAGGTAAAAGCTTCCTGGATCAGAGCCAAAGCTGGAGCAGGTGCAGCAGAGAGGTGAGTTCAGCTCTAATGATCTGAATCTCAGATGCCTTAAATGCAGAGACCAGATCAGCTTTATTTTCCAGGAAAATTCATTTGTTTGTTTTTGCCATAGGCTTCTCTGTTAAGGCCTTTTTTTCCTATCTGAGCAAGCTAGGTTCTGTGTTATGATTCTGTACTACAGCAAACAGGAGTCCTTTCCCAAAACAGCCTCTTCCTCCAAAAAGGCTGATTACAGTGGAAGTTGTGCCTTGCTGTGCCTGACAGCATCATGACTTGATCATACACAGATCTGCCTTGATACAACTTCCTCTGCAGGTTCCTTCCCAAGTTCTTTTTTTTATATTGCATTCTGAACAAGTAGCTCTTCTCATAAAGGCATTTCATAAATGTGTGTGCAGGTCCTCTGAGTAGCACTAAATCTGTGGTAAACCTAAGGGAGTTCCACAGAAAGGTGATGAAATACTGACTTGTCAACTGTTTTGCTGGCTAAATGGCAAATGTGGCCGGCAGCTTTACCCTTTGAAGTGGAGAGAGGTAAGTGCAGTTTCACTCCTTCACAGTTAGCCACAAATCATCCCTAAAATGAAGAGTTACTTTGTTTTTTAAACTGATGTCTCAGTAGTGAAGGACTCCATTTTTCACTAGTATTCATGCTTATTTCTGTGCTATTCAATAACTAAAGATATCCACTAATGAATTAAACAACTAAGATTTCACCTGTTAACCATTCTTCTTGAAATATAGTTTTTAAAACTGTTTATATTTGGAGCTGCTGAGGAGGTCAACACAAGACTGACACCCAAGAAAATGTCAAATTGCTAGAGTTGAGAGATGTGGAAAGTGAAGTTTTGTAGCAGTTCCATGGTCCTTCATGATTCTAATTTTTCAATAAAATAATGATATTGATGAACCTTGTGATGCTGCTGAAGGGAAAATGGAATAGAAGTGAATTTGGCTTTCTCCCTGAGGCGTTGTGCTGAATGGGTTGTTCTGTAATCTGAGTCATTGGGAACCATCTCTGATACTGCAGGGAAGATGAGGGATTCTGACCTCGTCTTCTTTGATGTTGGAACACTTCATGGAGTTCACTTTGTTCTTTTCTTCTCCCTTTTTGGTGTCTGATGTGATTTGCTTGTTAGTGCTGTTGAATGCATGCTTCTACTGCAGTGAAACCCAGCAGCGAGTCACAGCCTGGTGCCTGCCAGGTCAGTGCTTGGCCATGGGTGACAATGGGTGGCAGTGAGCACCCCCAGGTCGCTGCAGCCCTCATGTCCCCTTCAAAACTCTGTCTGTAATAGAGTGTCAGCTGAGCAGGGCCGGAACATCATGGATTTCCTCCCTACCTGGATGAGAAGGGTGAAATGCAAACATCTGTACCATTGCAGTTTGATTAGGAGCTGCAGAGAAGCTTCTTGGCACACCAAGAATTTAAAAAAGTTTTGTCTTTGCAATTCCTAAACCGGCTCAGAACTCCCCTCCACCCTCAACCATTCTGTGATTCTGTGACTGCAGACATCATCAAATAGAATTTGGCCAGGCCTTTTTAGGGCAGCTTGAGCTGTGCTGTGCTATCCTGCGATACGTGTTCTTAGCTGTATAATTCTGTCTTTTTGTAAATGCCAGCAAGCTGAGCATATCTGCTTGGAATATTAGGCTCAGATTTATGGTACTCTGCATACGTGATTGCTCACCACACACATGAGCAGAGTAAAGCAGTGCCTCTCATTAGGGAGCTGACAGATTTTTGACAAGATTGTCGAATCCCAAGTCATGCATGAGTTCCCTAACTGCTTTTGGGCACGGCCTGGGTGTCTGCTTGTTACACAGGACAAATATTTGGCTCACTCAACAGACAGCAGGTCATCCCATTGACACCTGCCCGCTCTGTTAACAGATCAGTGAACCTACTGCTGTCTAATATTTCTATGATAATGCAACACAGTTGAGAATTGATTTATAAAATTCAGGTCACTCAGTAGATGCAGCAGTCAGTGAGGGAGCACAAGGTGACAATGAAACAATTCAGATTAGCAAGTGGGGGCATTGCAGCTGCTTGTGCTCTAATTTCATCTCTCCAGATGTTCCTGTGATGTGCAGGAGATGCCAAGCAGTCTCTAGGCATAACTGTATTTCACTGTTCAGCTTTCCAAACACTCTTCTGTGGTCTGTGGAGAAGAGAGAATTTAAGGACCCAAGCCTTTTCATCTTCTGTTCTGTCAAATAAACTCTGTCATTCTGAAGTAATATTTCCCAGGCATGTTTTTTTTCACAGATTTCTTTTCACATTAAGATCAGCAAAAGCTCTTTCTGGGAAGCCTGATTAAAAATGCAGTTCCTCCCAAGAAAGAAAAGAAAATAACACTTTTGGCATCAAAAAAGATCCCAAAATTATAATGAAAAAATGAAATTAATTCTGAAGATTATTTATCACAGAAAAGTAGGTAGAAGTGACCTCAGGGCTTTCTGCTGTTTGTAAAATGGTTTGTGGATTTTTTGAATAGACATCTGCTAATAATATAGGTGACAAAGACTCTCAGAGACAAGAAATGCCCTGCATTTGGATTAGCTTCAAGAAATTGAGAAAGATAGCTAATTTCTTTGCAAAATTTACTCTTGCCTGTATGCTAAAAATGAACCAGCAAACAAAAAGTCCCACAAAAAACCCAAACAAAAGCCTCCAACAAATAACCTAAGAAACTGCTCTTTCTCTTCAGCTGCATGGTAGTAGCATTGCTGGGAATGGTGGCTTCCAGCTCAGTTGCAGACCTTTGCCTCTTTGGATGAGAGTGGGGCATTAGCAAGTCAGGGTGTGGAAGTACAAGCACTGCTTTTCCTCTCTTGAGCTGGGCTGGTATGATTAACCATGGCCTTCATTCTACTTGGGCCTTGACTCTATTAAGAGAAGAGAGAAAATCTCAGGAAAGGAAGTAATTTCTGATTTGGCCTTTTTGATATTTTACAGAGGGTTTGGAAGAGAGGATTCCAGTGGCTTCAGATGTTACCTTCTATACTGCATATGGCCAAAATCTTTTCAAACAGTGTCCTTTTTATAAATATGCTTCCAGTCCAAAACAAGAAAGATGGAGAGAAACTATTTACAAGAGCATGTACGAGACAAGGAGGAATGGCTTCAAGCTGAAAAAGAGGAAGTTTAGGTTAGATATTAGGAAGAAGTGGTGAGGCACTGGCACAGGTTGTGCAGAGAAGCTGTGGATACCCCATGCCTAGAATTGTTCAAGGCCAGGTCTGAGCAACCTGGCCCAGCGAAATATATCCCCGCCCATGACAGTGAGGCTGAAGCTAGATGATCTTCCAACCAAACCAGTCTATTATTTCCTGATCTTTAGAGAAAAATTAATCTAGTAAGATGTATATCATTGTGTTTTGACAGCCTGAATTCTTTGTAACACCGTAACATTGAATTCTTCTCCAACTTGTGTAACCTCCACCCATAACCAGCCCCTCTCATGTTTCCTCCTCAAACATCCCTTCAGATACACATTTTACAGGAATAGAATGTGTCTATTGTTATTAACAGAAAGTAATGGTGCTTCCCTGAGGCCCGTGCTTTATCAATAACTTTTATAAAGCGTGTTTTGCATCCTGAGATGTGTCTAGCATTCCAGCATTGCATACCTGGAAGGCAACAGTGACTGTCTTTCCAGTGTCTTTCATCAATCACTTAAGATGAGTTGTGTAAAATCCAACTGACCCTTCTATAATAACTAGGGGAAAATAGCTTTGAATTGTCATTTTGATAAATTTTGGAGTATTGGCAGTGTTCTGGGCTATGGAGCCAGGCATGCAAGTCTTTCATCTGTCAGTGTCATTATGAAATATCTTAAAAGAACAGGGGGAATAGTGATTCGATAAATCTTATCTCCATGAATGAGTGGATTTTGCATGGTTTCATAATCTACTGAACTCTAATAGCCTATATCGTTTGCTTCAAAAATAGCTGCTAGAGCAAGGTGTTTGATGAGTCTGTGTACTGTTTTCCTGCAACCCCTTAAATTTGTTTATGTCAATGAATGACTTTCAGTGGTGAATACCATAGGAATGATTTGCCTATGTGGTGCATGCATGGTTTTAACTATTTATTGTGTGATGAAACCAAATCTTTTTCTCTTCCCCATGTTTCTCTTTAGGGTAGAATACCAAAGGCAGGTGGAACACCTTTCACAGCAGCATTGCAAGAAAAAAATTTAAAATTAAGTGAAATCACTTTTGTTACATGTGGTACCAAATAAAATGCTGGTTTTAGTATCCTATCTGATGTCTACTACATGGTTGGGGCCCATGCTGAAAATTAAGTGCAATCAGAATTCCTATTGTGTTTTATTGCATTCAGTCTTGGCTATGTGTCAGTTTTAGAACAAATTAGAAGTTGATTTCATAGCTTTACACATACCGTAGCTTAAATGCAAGTAACAATGGTATTTGAAATTAAAACAAGCTTCCATGATAAGGGACAAAACTCCCACTTTGCCATTTGCGTTACCATTTCTTTTTGGGGGAAAAGGCAGAAGAGGAGAGGGAGAGTGGAAAGAAAAGGAGAGAAGGTAGCAGTGCTGCCTTGCTGTTGGTGAGAATCAGACTGTCATGCAAGTTCATCTCCCAAATACAGGGTATTTCTGACTAAATAGCATGGGCAATGCTGTAAATGCCAAAACCCTCAAGTCCATACATAGAAATTCCAAGTGAAAAGACTGTGGTTTCTGGCTAAATGGTTTATGGGGTTTCCCATGAAGAAACAAACCATTATTTGAATTATCTTAGGCATATCTAACCCTTCTGGACTATTAAGCATTCTCCACATTTTCATGTTGAGTCATTGTGACCACTCTTCATACTGAGGCCAGGAGAACTGTTTGTATGAGATATTTTGTCTCAAAGAAGCTGCAGGTGGTGGGCAGGACTTCGTGAATATGTAAAGTATCTATGTAAAGACACTGGGAACATATGTGGTAGCACAGGGGTGACTTGGTGGACTGCCAGGTGAGAATGACAGTGTTTGTCTGAGTTTTTGTTTCTTTCCTGTTTGGTGGAGATCATAGAGCCAGGGCTTATTGGAACAGATGTACCATGCTTGTATTTTATGGCTGTGATATCTCCTTGTGCTGTGGTGGGCAGATTTTTCTAAGTGGTGTCATGTATTTGAGGAATGATTCTGATTTTCCTGAGCATCTCCATGTAGCACTGGCAAAACAGGATTATTGTTTTCTACCAAGGATAAGATTCCCCCATGCTCTGAATGTCTGGATAAACACAGCATTTCCTCAGTATCTATCTGGACAAAGCATTAGTATAAAAATTAAGATCTTTGCCAGGAAGTGAAAAAAAGTGCAGCAGTGTCATTTGAGAGGAAATTCAAGCTGAGTTTTAGTATATAAGTATTCGATTTAATTAATATAAACACAACTGTGATTATTTTATTCACTAATTCAGCTTGTTTTTAACTGACAGCTTACATTTGTTTGTGTTTTCAAAAATGAGGCAGCTTAGTTTGCTGGTAAATTGGAAGTTCATAGAGTAACTTGGTAGAAAAGAGCAAATCGACCTGGTGTTTTGAAGACAGTGCAAACAAAGTCTTGACATGAGAGAAATATGAAGAGGCAGCAGCCGTGTCCTGACAGCGCTGATGAATGGCAGGTGGCCACAAGCCTGACTGCTTCTCTTTGCTTGCTGCTGGTGATTCGCAGGCAGGTGGGTGAGAATGTTAAAGGCCTGACACATGGAGTGACAGATACCCTTAGTGCTCGTGTGCACAGCACACTGGCATGGCTAAAAATAGAGCCAGCTGCATGTATAAGTAAAGAGAAATAATTGCAAGGCACTTACGTAAATTATCTTGTGGTTCATCTCCCCCACCCTCCCACCCCGCTCAGTGTTTCCACTGGGAAGGTCCCATAGTCAAAAATTCACCTAATCAGTGTGAAACACTAAAATATTATATCTGGAGCAACAAAAAATTAGGTTTTTTTTCTGTAAGAGAATAAGAACAACATTATATGACAGAATTATGTGGTTCCGAAGTATGTAGGAGTCTATGTTGGTAATCTGGCACTTCATTCTACAAACAAAAATTAATTTTAGAAACCTGCATGTGGATTTAGTAGTTCTGTCATTCTTGCTGTCTTGTAACTCAGATAAATATCTTATATTTTCTGCTAGCTGAAATTCTGCCTACATAAGCTTTTCCATTCAGCCTGTTAGAATCATTCTGGCAATATATGACTGTGAATTTAACCTCGTTTTTGTTTGTACTAATTATAAGTTATATTGTATTTTTACTTTCTTTGGGAGAAACACAAAAACTCTATTCTATATGTAATGGTTTTATATATCTCCCGGATGACTGTTCTGGATGCATCTGGAGCATTGTTTTCAATAAAATATTCTTTCACTCCCCTTTGCTCATATTCCCCTTTCTTTCTAAATTGAATAAAACTCTGCATATAGTTCTAACAAATTACTGTATTTCCAGATCACTGGTTACTGCGTGCATCATACTCAAAAACAGTAGTCCAAAAAGTAGCGGATATATTTCTTTGCCTGGGAAGTTTGCAAAATGCTCATATTGGCCATTCAGTTTTCTCAGTACATGATTGATCACACAGCACAGAAGATAGCTTTCAAAAACTCTGATGCACACTAAGTTCCTAAATCCTGGACTTGATTTGCAGAGCTGTAACACTAGTGGTGGTATGACCAGCTCTTGTGTCTGAGACCTCATTCTTGCTTTTATAGGACTATCTTTAGTAGCAGCAAGGAATTGAGTCACCCTTAGTTCACACAGTCCCTGAACTATGCTGAGACTGCTCTGGAGAGTGCAAGCCGTGGTGTGATGCTCTTGGGGGATCCATTGCCTGTTATACTTTTCACTCACCCGGTGTTAAATACTGAGTACACCACTTGGCCACTATCAGTCAATTGTAATTATCCTGGATCTAGTCTGGACTTCAGCTCACACCATGCAGGTTTTTTCCTGACTTTAATTATTCATCTGGAACACAAGAAGCATGCAGAAAAAAAGAAACATGTTGCCCACACCACCACCCTGCAGAAATTCACCTGCTTTCCCCTAGAAAAAGGAGGTCAGGAAACAGGGAAGGCAGAAAAGCAGAAAAAGTAGCATAAAGCAGGAGATGCACATCTGCTCATTCTGTGCTGCATCCTATAATCGAAGCCCTGGAAAAAGTAAAACATCAAGTAGTATATGAACCATGACCATTGATTTCTGTTTCATAGTCTCTACCTTTTACGCACTTAAGGACAGCTGAATTCAAAATATTTATGTTTGCCAGTGCAGCAAATGCTGGAATAAGCCTTTCCCTGCTCCTGTTGTGTTGCAGTGTCCTAACATGCAGAGCTTGTGAAACTTCAGAATATATTTGAAAAAGATATAAGATGTGGTGCAACATGTGAAATTCTGAGGTAGCAAGAGTTCCTTTCATGAAACAGTCATGAGTGAATCTGTTCAGTGATCCATCAACCTCACTTTAAAGCTGATTATCTCCTCTTGGAGCTGGTGGTGGTCATCTCTACAACTGTTTCTGAATAGTTGGCCCAAGGGAAGACAGTTTTCCTTGAAAAGATGTGGAAATAATTGAGGCTCTGTGTAAGTGCCCAATGCCATACCCATATTGTGGAAATGCAGTAGTAAGTCCTGAATTAATACGGAGCATGGAACTGCTGATGCCACATTTTAGTACATGGGATGGTATAAAACATATCACGTACCAAAAAGGCATGGTGTAAAAGCTACTGAAAGGATTAATTTAGATGCAGTGTTTTGAAGAGCCATCTTGCAGCACTCTAGTATTATTGGAGCCCAGAGCACAGTGCCTACAGAAAATGTTGCCCAAAACTTTCCATTTTTAATATCCTTTGATTGCTTATAATTTTCAGCCTTTAAAGCATAAGAAAAGAGATTTCTCCATGCTGATCATCTGCCAAAAACTCTTTTCGAGTAGTGTTTCAGCTAGGACATCTTATCCTCTCTTGCGCTCTCTCTCTCTCTCAAAAAAAAAAAGCATATTAAGGTATTTTATTATGGGAAAACTTAAATTCTAAAGAAATTGATAGCCAAGTCCCTGTATTCTCTTTGAGCTGGGAAAGATGAAGCTCCTGTTGCAATAGAAGGACTGCTGGGCAATGTCAGCAATGGCAAAATCTCACTGCTTGCAAGATGTAAATGAAACACTAGGAACAGTTTTGCCATCTTTGGTCTTCCAAAAGGTTGGCAGCAATTTTAAAACAATGTATTGATTAAAAGAAATTGCTTGTTCAACAAGAAGTAAAATCTGAAAAACTCATATTAACTATATGCCAAATTTCCCCATCACACATCAAGTGTTAGATCTTCAAAAGTAGTTGATCTGTATCTATTTTAGAAAAATATAATTGAGATGGAGCAAATTAATTTGACAGCATCAATCTAATCAATCCCTAATATTTGCTTTGTTTTGTGTGTGTCTTTTAAATTAAATGAAAGTGCAAGAAAACATTTTTTAAGGACATGTACAAATAATGAGATTAAAATCAATTCAAGTCTGGTTTAGAAAAAAGTAGCTGGGCTTCCGTCTGATAGAGTTTTCTGAGAATTGCAGCTTTCAACTGCAGTGACATAGCCTGTTTCCTCAGAAGTGATTTTTATGTATATGCCACATGCCAGGGTGAGCTGAATGTAACTTACACAAAGTGCTGCTTTTTCGCCTCCAGTTTTGTTGAGTTAGATCTGAGACCACATTTGCCACGAGACTATGGACAGCTTCTGTTGTGTCTTAAGAGCAGAGATCTGAGAGGTCACTACAGCCATGGATGTTGCTTCTTTCTATTTCACATAACATTAATCCTTTTGGGGAAGTCAAAGCTTCATGAATTGCTTATCAGGAGCTTTTCGTCTGCAGTTCTTAGCTTACTATTTGAAGTCTGACTTATGCTGTAATCTCCATTTTATATAGATAATCTATTAAACATCCCTAATAACTGGAACATCTGAAACTTTCTGTCCTCACAGTCCTATTGCCTGTTCATGTACTGAATTTGTCTTTAAGAAAATTGGAGCCCTAAGCTAGATACTAGTAAATTAACCCAGTTTCTAATCTTCCTACGTGGTTTTAAATAATATATTAGTCCAGAAATTATTTGGGCATAAGTATTAGGCCTTAATGTATAAATTCAGTGTATAATTCATTAAACAGATGAATAATTTCCAAAGTATCAACAGAAGTGAAGAAATTCTTAAGGGATGTGTATTTGTATGCATATGGACATTATAATGTATAAAATTATCATCCTAATATCCTATTGTGGCTTGTGTTTGATACAAATACTGTGCAGAATGCAATCAAACATTTGCCTCTGCTCTCTGTTGGCTTTATTTTTTTTAATTGAAGCACATACACATGGACTAAAATAGGTTGAAGCTCTAGAGGTTGGAATTAACAGCCATTTAAGACAAACTTCTACAGATCTTCTTGAAGTCAGGGCTAAGTCTGTCTCCCAATAGGACACTCTTCATTTTGGGTGTCCTTGTTTTAGTTTGTTTATTTATTTAGCCTGGCTTGCATAACTATGGCCATGTTTTGGGTTTTTTTCCTGAACTCTCTAAAATGTTCTTTATTCATGAACAAGGGATACATCTTTCTCATTTGATATATATTTGGACATCCTGAAAGTTCTGTGACGTTCCAAATGATGATGAATGCTTCTGTATAATTTTTTTTTTCTCCTTCTTTGGTGAAATGGCTTTTTTCAAATACCACCTCTACCGCTGAGAAAAGATGAACAAATTCAGCCCCTGGAATGGGTACACTGCCTTCTTTATTACTTAAACAGCTTCTGAATGAGGCCCCTCGTTCTACATATGGAAGACACCTAATCATACCAGTAGGTAATTGCATTCTTTAATTGTTTACTGAGGTCTTCTTGATCTTGTGACAATTTGGTGATCATTTTTGAAGGTCAGGCCAAGGGGAAAAAAAACTGATCAGGTTTTATGTAATTTTCTTAAAGAAAGACCTGTGAGTCTGCAACTGCCCTGTGGTATGCTCACAAGTAAGCCATCAAAAAACCCTGTGTCCAGCTGTCCGTGGTGCCTATAAAACGGTAGTTATTTGAAATGTGGTGAGATTTTTTGTCAAGGTAAACAGAATTATGGAGAAATTTGACTCTATGCAGCACAGAGCAAAACGTATTATGGCTAGCCAGAGGATGGCTGAGGAATTCCCTCAGATGAAGGAAAAGTCCACAGAGATATCTATGCAACATTTCAACGTGAAGAGAAAAATCCCCTAAATAGTTGAAATGAAAACTGGCTTCTCCCACTCTCCTCTACAGGTCATATATCCTTCTTTCTGCTTGCACATCTACACTGTGATCCCAGCCTAAACTGGGATTAAGGAGACGTGAAGAATTTGGCTCAGTATGATTTATTACAAAAATGACAAATGAAGCTGTGTTAACAAAAGACGTACAGGCAGCCCAGGCTCCCTGTGCATGCAAAGATAAGCAGCATATGCAGGTGCTTGAATGTGTGCTCCTGTGTGAGTGTTTCAGCTCTGCTTTCTGCAAGCTGCTCCAAAGGCATTATTTTCTTCCCATTGTCCCAGTTACAGAGAGGGGTGGTGTTCAGAACTGTGTGGGTGTGACCAGGTTGTTCTATGCCACCCACATCATTGCTGGGCACATGGTTTCAGCAGGGAAAAGCTGGGGTGCCCTTTTGGAATTTGACCATTTTGTCTTATTCTGGGAAGGCATCAGCATCAACCATTGCAGACTCGGTGTCTCCTCTGCCCCAGTGGTCATCCCTTCTCCCATCCTCTCCAGAGCACAGCCACAGACCTTTGCTGCTGAAAGGGACAGCAGCATCACCATCAACCATGGTGCTGGAACAGCGGTGCCAGGGGGAAGCTGCCAACTGGGAATGGACTGGTAGAGGGGGTGAGTCCAGCTGAGCCCAGCTGAAAAGAGCAGTAGGAAAAGTGGCAGAACCCACAGGTGGCAGAGACTTCAAAGCAGCAGCAGAATGACATCAGCAGCTCGGAGGGACTGCAGCATGACCCCTGTTCAGAAAATCTAAACTCCAGGAGGGTTTTTCCTTCCTGTTCTTTATTATTTTTGGCTGGAGGGAGGAAAGCATTATCTGTGGGAACTCCTCTGCCCATATTGCCTTTGTTCCCATATCCCGCTGCATTGCAGGAACGGTGGACACATTGTCTTTGTCTGGGAAAAGCCCATGGACATGTCCTGCAGCAAACATTCACCACCTTGTTTTTGTTCCCAGTGGTGAATACCTTATTGTGGTAAAACACCTTCTCTTCTATTTTGTACTTCTGCTATTAATATCACTCTTGTGTGCATCTTATTCCATTGCTCTGGATTTTTAGTAAACTGTTATCTCAACTCATAATCTCCCTTTTTGTCCCTTCCTTGGTAGACAGTGTGGGGGAAAGAAGTGGCTTATTTGGAGTTTAATTTGAAACTGGTGTGAAAACCAGCACACCATTCTACTGTTTTGGGAAGCTTAGCTGTCATATGAGGAACCTAGGCATTTTTCTCAGCAGATAAGTTTTTTTTCATTTGCATATGATTAAAAATTTAGATTAGGGCCTCACCTAAAAAAAGAAAAAGGGGGTTACTAAAATTCTGTTAGATATTTAGGGTGAATTAAACAAATAATTTTCTTAAATACTTTTACAATTTTACATTAAAACCTACTTCTGAAAAGTAATACATAAAACCAAAATATGAGAAAGGTGGGAAAGAGGTTTTTTTCCATGCCCAGAAGATTTTGGTGGAAGCAAATTACTAGGGCTCCCAAAAACCATGCAGGGAAAAAATTAAAAGTCAGGATTGTGTCACAAAAACATGCCAGATAATAAACTGTGTAGAAATTTTCATCAATCAAATTTGAGTTCAAACGGATTTGCTGTTTTCTGTTGAACTAATGCCAGGCCATGGATAGCAAATGGAATTTTAATATGTCATAATCTGGCAGCTCAGTGACATTATAGATTTCAAATAGCAGTGAGATCTTGGTCTTCACCCTCCTTTCCATTCTGGGCATGAAATAGTGTTCTGACGGGTGCTTGGCTTAAATACATCTAAGCGGTAACCCTGGAGAATAGTATGGGCTTGCAGAAAATAGCATTAAATGGATTCTTCTAGTCTGAACTATTTAACATCAACAGATGTTATAAAATTTCACTAGAAGTGACCTAGAATGGGGATGGAACCTGTTATTTTTCTCTCTCATTTCAGATTGGATGAAATATGGCTGAAACCCAGCTCTTCCAACATTGAATTGATTAATTTTCTTCTGAGATTTGAATACTTCTTGGACATTTTGGTTTGTTCATGTTCTATGATTGGTCACTTTTGAGCCAGTCTGGAATTAGCAGGGTTAAAGTACTGCAAGAAAAAGCTACTGCTTTAACTCAAGGATCTCAAAACACTTGAAAAATTAATTAATCCTCATTACATTTCTATTAGGTAGGTGGATTATATAAATGTGTAGACTATGGCTAAGTGATTTATCTCAGGTTACTTAGTGAGGCTTTTTAAAGATGACTTTCCTGTCGCTACTCTTAATTGCACTACCACATTGTCATCTGATCTCATGGATTCTGTGGTTCTGCCAGAATTTGGTGGGGGAGGTGGCGTGATGAAATTCACCAGCGAGGTTCTACGGCACCCTCTGCTGAGAGGTGACTGAGGAAATCTGGATGAGAGTCTCTTGGAGTTGGTCTGAACTGCCAAGTCCACTACAGTTCAGAAAACAGTGCTTTGATTATTTAGCAAAAATTCAAAAGGCACAGAACACCTTAGATGTTGAGAAGGAGTTGTTAAGTAAATTAGAACAAGTACATTTACAACTGATTTTCTTTCCTTTTTTTTTTTTTCATGGAATAGGGATTAAATCTTGTTATCTCTTCAGAAATAGGTTTTTTTCTCTGCTATGCACTCTTGTCTTGTCTGATTCTGAAATGCACTAACTAATTGCTTGGATCTCTTACGCTAATTCTCCTGAAAGTTCAAGGATGTTGTGCTTGGATGTCTGCTAATTAATTAAAGGTTATGAGTTGGCTCTTAATCAAGGATTTGTTCTGAAATTCCGAGCCCAAATAAGTGTATAATGTTCCTGGCTGAAATGGGCAGGTAATGAGACTATTAGCACATTAAAATGGATCTCCATGGATCCCTTTCTCTGTGATCCAATGGGTGAAATTTAGTACAAATGTGTACAAAATTTCTGATCAGTGTGTAAAGCAAAGCTTTGTCACGCAGCCCATGCCTGGATACTGCTTTGCTTCGCATGAGTGTTCACACAGTTAAACAGCACAGCTTCGGGAGACTGCTGGGAATAACAAACAACAACTTCTAGTCCTGTGACAGATCAAGGCCTGGACTCACCTACATGAAATAGTTTGGACATAAGACATGTATTTATTTCTATCTTCTGTATATTTCCCCCCCTTACTTTAGGTATAGGTAATAAATAACAGCATAGCTGAATTTCTTGTTCCCTCAGTCACAGTTGTTTTTTAATAAAATAAAAGCAATTATTTCAGGTATTATTTACTGCTGTCTCCTCTGAGGACTGTATTTTCCTACTAATATAATACTTATTTTTTTCCCCCCTTTCTTTCCTCTGATTTTCTTTCTGGCATAGGAAATGAATGGGAAATTTGCAAATGAGAAGAGAAGGAATGTGAGGGGGAAAATTGTCCCCTTGTCTCTCCTATGAGCTGCCCATCACCGTGAACATAAGGTTTTCTTCAGCACTGTCTTGTGATTCCCCTGATGCCCCACTTGATAGTTGAATTGTTCAGTCTGAAGTCTGAGTGGTTGGAAACTGGCTCAGAAGATGCTTTTCTATTTATGTGTCTATTTTTGTCTAGGTGGAGATTATAAATGGGCTCTTCTCAGTTACACATGATAGTATGTAAATTATTTAAATTTAAAACAAATTAGTTGGAGGAGGCATCTAATATTATCTGTAAGAAGAAGTTCAGCCCTGAGGATTACTATCACTAAACCAGTACCATTTTCTGCTGACCAGAAATGCCCGGCAGGTACAGTTTCAGAACATATAACACAGGTTAGTACATTAATGTGGCAGATTTCCTCCAAGGAATCAAAACCAAGATCAGGCTAGAGATCTGTTTCCATAGGATTATATTTGTCACCCGAAGGTAATCAGAACCTGGTTAGAGGAACTCTCCAGTGTACTGAAAGCCTTTATAGGAGTGAAGTGAGCATTTGTTTATACAGCTACACAGATTTATTTGGCAATTAGGTATTAATCAGTCAAGATCACTGCTTTTATCCTGACTTCATTATTCCTCAGAAAAGTAAAGTACTTGTTCTCTCCCCCCTTGAGGAATACAAAAAATGTTAGACCAACCTTTAAAATTGCTTGGTCAGTGGTTCTCAATATCTCATATTTCATCCAACTGCTGAGACTCTATAATTAGGATATTAAGATGTGCTCTTGATTAGATAGATACATCTCATTGTAATTCAGATCCTACTTTCCAGGAATCTCAATGTGCTGTAGTACCTTCTTTTCTTGTGTGCTCAAAGAGAATCAAAGTTCTTTGTAAGCCATAAAATCCTAGGTGTCAACCAACCACACACTTAAATATATGGCAACCCCATGGTACAGTCTCTCCAAAGCTAATACCAGCTAAAACATATCTCAGCTTTGAACCGTAGCTGTCTTACTTTTATCACATAGAGGAGAAGCTTAATCATGGTATTATGGCCTTTATTTCATCAGAAAGCATTGCACTCTTGAAAATATTCATAGATGGTATGCAAAAGATAAGAAAACCAAAAGAATTTTACAGTGTCAAATGACAAATATAATTTATGTCCATACTTGATCTTCCCCACTCAGTCTTGTGATCCATACAGCTAAAACCTGCTGTGTTCTGGTCTGTTGCAGCACCAGCGTTCATGAGCAAAACTGGATCATCACCATGTCAGTGCTGGAGATTGTGCCTTGGGAAAAGGTCCCCAAATTGTCAGGCACTGGTGCTGCTGTTGCCTTTTGAGCCCTAAAATCAGGAGCCAAACAAGGTTAGGTGATAAAATGCAGTTACCATTTAATGAAGGGTCCCTCCAGGTGCACAACATGCTGAAACACACGTCGAAGATGCTCACATGACATAGGGCAAGTACGGTTTTATAAGTTTAGCGAATTAGCATAATTAACAAGAATCCCCAGTTCGAAACACAGGTAATGAAGTAATTCCCTCTCTTGGTTCAACCCCTTCTGAAGCCCCCATCCTGCTAGTTGTTGATGTCAATTACATGGGAAAGTGTCTTGGGAAGATGTCTTGTCCTTAATTCCCATAAGAAGCAAGATTAGAACTTCAGGAATTTGTCTTAACAGGAAAAGTACTGAAGTTAGGCAACTATATAACTATATAATAACAGTCTACAGAGCTATGAATATATGTGAAGAATGTATAAAAACAAAAATCATTTTGGCATCACTTCCAGTGTGGCTGGTGGGCTGCCTGCATTACCTGGCCCTGTTCTGGCCCACGGATGGGTACTGGAGTGACTGCTCTGTTGGCTTCTAGCTGATGGATGCCACCCATATATAAATATTCTGCAACTTCACACAGAAGAGAATAACAGCCCTTTATAATTACAGCTGCACTTTTGCCAACTCCTGCAATTTTACAGCAAGCCTTACAGTATTTGCTGTCTTTTCTTGGAAAAAAAAATAAAACCAAAACCACAGAACAGCCCTCCGCTCTTGGAATCAACAGGACTTCAGTTTTTCTGGAAGAGCCATCTCTTCTTCATGTGGCAAGGTGGGAGGAAAGGAGCAAGTAAAGCAGAGCAACCCCAGCCTCCAATACTTGGGTTTAAAATCACAAGCTTTTGAAGACATATGAACTTGAATGCTTGCCTGTGAATATTTGGAGAAGTGAACTCCCCTGTGGGGGTGGCATCAGCTCAGCTACACTGTCCATGGTGCTTCTCAGCCAGGGATATCAACAATCCGTGAGTTTGCCTGGCCCAGAGGGTTTAGTGCGCTGCAGGAGCTGGACTGCAGCAACGAGCAGCAGATTGACTTGCTTCAGCTGTTGTGGCTGTGAGCTGCTGTAGCAACGTTTCCAGGCTGGAATCACACCTGGTTTAGTCAGATCTTTTAAAGAGAATTTTGATTTACAATTTTATGTGAGGTAGTAGAAAATGTTCTTAACTCTTCCTAGTTTTTTGTTTAGTTTTTTTTTTTTCAGTCTGTTCCTTCCTGTAAAAGGGTAGGGAAAAAATAAGGAGAGGAGCTGGCCCCTACTCAAAAAATTTTTTTAAGCATTCAAAGAAGTAAACAGCATTTTGAAGAAGAGGCTTTAGATGCTTACACACGTGTATATTGTGATCCCATGGTGCCTGAAAATGTTGCAGAATATCCTCTGTAAATTCCTAATATGCCATTAACAGGTTTCAGCATCCGCAACAAGCTGCCTATAGTTTTATCTTGCAGTTGCTCTATTTTTGTGTCAGTTGTGCTAGCAGCTTAGAGCTCAGCTAATGTACCATTGACAAATGGCCCCCTTTGAAAGGAGGCTGTATATATTATATAAATTCATTTACATTGTATATATTCATTTGGAAATGAAATGCACAAGAGAAAAATCAGTGCTTTTCAAATCAAACATGACAAATTCACCAGTGGAAGATATTTGATTTTCTAGCTTTTAGAAAGCAGACAAGATATTTACCATTCTGATGTATTTTGTTTTAAACGTAAAAAGACTAAAATAGAGCTGAATTTGTTTGATTGAGAAAACTGTTCTTGTGGGCTTTCTCTTTTTTCTTTCTCTCTGATTTTCAAGATGAGTTTGAATTCACAAGGCTATATTTTGAACACCTTGATTGAAATGCTGCAACTTTGGTATCCTTTGGGATGGAGGGAAGGAAGAAAGGAGGGAAGTAGGGAAGAAGGAAGGAAGGAAAGGAAAGGAAAGGAAAGGAAAGGAAAGGAAAGGAAAGGAAAGGAAAGGAAAGGAAAGGAAAGGAAAGGAAAGGAAAGGAAAGGAAAGGAAAGGAAAGGAAAGGAAAGGAAAGGAAAGGAAAGGAAAGGAAAGGAAAGGAAAGGAAAGGGGAAAGGAGAAAGGAGAAAGGAGAAAGGAGAAAGGAAGGAAGATACCTGAATGGGCAAATTCCTTCCAACTAGAAATACAAGCTGTCATACATTATTTATTAATTATTATTAATTTATGCTAATACAATTTAGACTTTTCCGGGCTTGGAACCACAAAGATTCCCAGACATGTACATTTCACATAAATCCCGCTGAGGCAATTCTGTTAGAGAATGAGAACCCCCAAACCGCTGTCTGGTAGATTGGGGACCATATGTGCAGCACTGCCACATCCTCTCAAGATATTTGAGGCATCTCCAAGTGAGATGCTCACAGAGGTTCCAGCCACTGGGGCAGTTCACACATGTGAACTGTGGTCACAGCACTTCACTGGGGCTGGGAGGGTTTCACCATACCAATTTCTGTAAAAAAACACTTCCTAGTGCCTTCTGCATTGATTGGGAGTTTTATCTGATAATGTTCTAATTGTTTGGGTGTAAACTGATGAAATAAATATTGTTAATTCTACTCTGGAACGTTTTGCCTGAGGACCATACTCACTCACATGACACTGTTCAGCATTGCATAAAGAGAACAGTTCATTCATCCTTGCCCTAGAGAAGTCACTGTCAAATGATACCTCACTGTTCTTGGTTGCACAACTGCAGAATAATTTCTTTGATCAAGAAAGAAATCTGTTTTTCCTTGGAACCACTTACACATTCTGGACATATTAACTTATTAGTTGTAGTAGTAAAAACTTATCAGGAGTTAGGTTTATTAAAATGGCCAGTGGCTTTCTTTTATGTATTTAATAAACTGATTAGAGGGGTCACTCATGGTGTAGGAAGTTGGGGTTTAGTTTTTTTCTCTGTCTGAAGGGCTTTGAATATGCAACTCCCTCATCACAGAAGAGAACAAAGCCATCAAGTAGTGCTGCATTCAGTGGGAGAGGCAGGACTGTCACCATGTCTGTCAGATGCTGCTCCAATCTGTGCAGAGTACTCCTGAATATTGGTTTCAGCAAGAGCTGGCACTCCAGTGCCAGGTGAGATGTATCTCCAGGAGGTCACTGCATCATTTTCTCTCCATTGGATGAGCCACAAACGTTCAAACCTTTTGTACAAAACAGGACAACTCCAGCAGGAGAAATAGAAAGCAGTCCCCCTGATAAGGCCTTGCAGCTCTATGGTTATAGGACACTTTCCTAGGAAGCAGGTCTCAGGTGAGCTGTTGTCTTGGACCAGATCAAGGGATATCAGATGCAAAATCATTGTACCCTCTTTCCCACAGTGACTTCCTCTCCCTGCCATACACATACTCTCCCAGTTCTGCAGCAGAACTGAGAATTCAATTATTCACATAACATTAATCTGAAGAGAGAAGAGTTGAGCAAGTTGGGGCAGGGGAAAGCAGGAAAAAAAAAGAATGAGAAAACAGCAAATCTCTCTGGAGGGAGCAGTGCAGTGTTTTTTGTTGTGGGTTTAGAGCAAGCAGATGAGGTGGTAATAGAGGAATGTATTTAGACTGTTTTTCATTGTCTGTGATTTAAATGAGCCAATACTCTGCCTAGAAACAAGGGGGAAACACTGCTAGATATTTATAGGTGTTAGTTTTCTGAAGGTCTTTTGTTAGACTGAATGAATGCTGCATAGAGTCTTGTCAAGCCTTTCATTTTCTCTCCTTTTGTGAAACCTAGTGCCTTCAAACTCTTTCAGAAAAGAATCACTTTTGAGAATCTCTGAAAGTAAACAAGTTAAAAAGGATCAATAATCCTGGCTGGTTGATACATGGAATTCATCAAACAACCAATGCATGTTGGGCTGTGTATTGCTGGGAAGTGTCTGGATTAAAATGAGTGAGTAGAAAGCCGTGTTTAGCTGTGCAGTGTGGAAACCTCAGGCTGTTCTTGAGGTTATGGGCTGGCTCAGAGCAGGCAGCACAGTACTGAGTACAGGGCTGCTCAGATGGCAGGGGATGATCTTCAGAAACCATGTTTGAATGTGTTATTTGTAACAGAAACATCCATTAGGGGGTTTGCAAACACATGCTTTCCACACTGTTAGTGAAGAATGCAAACCCTGCTGTTCTAAATAATAAAACCTTTTCAGGGTAATTAAAAAAATACTAAAAAAAAAAAGAAAGCAGTTGAAATCTCCTTGTCATTACCTCTGAAGGTGGTAACAGGGGATTAAACAATCTTCTGGCACTTGTTAAAGTGCCATTTTAAGAACTGCTGTTCAACCCAGGGCATCCTGCAGGGCCTTTGCTAGTGCATATACAGCTCACCATGCTCATCAGGGGGATCCCAGTCAAGCATGACAGCAGCTGTGTGAGGGATGGTCAAACAAAGGGCAGATCATGAATTTTTCAGCTTGGCTTTATCTGAGTTCCAAATCTTTCACAGAAAACAATAGTAAGATGTTCAACTTTACAGTTTATGAGGAAACATCATTAAAAGAGCTGATGGAAATGAAGGTAAAGAATTTCTTGATTATCATCCAGACTGGTATCAGGATCCAGCTTCACCATACAGATAAAGTATGCTGCTCAGTGGTATCAGTGGTGAGCAAATGGGGTCATTGTGCACATAACCCAAGCCTATGACTAAGCTTGACTTCTTTAGTCTGGCCAAAAATGCAGCTAACTGTGAGAGCCAGATGTGAGCTGGGAACCAAGGCTTGAGCTTTTCACACTGCATAAATGGAGCATTTCTGCAGTAGAGAGGACCAGAGAAGTAATGTGCTGATGAAAACTGCACGGGATGTAGGTCTGCTGCTTCCATCTGGATTGTGGTTCAAGACTCCAAGAGGGTATGTGAGGAGTACAGACATTGGCAGGAAACCTCCAGAGACTACAAGGGTAGAGCTCTGCTTGTCCCATGTTCTCTTTTTCAGCCCTCTGTGAGTCTGAAACAGTCCCATTCCAGCTGCGCATCCAAGCAAACTGGTCCTCAACATTGGAGTCCCTTCACACAAAACAGGACCCTTTCCTGCCTTTTTCCTCTTAGTTTTTATTTCCCTTTTTTACTCTGCTCATGATAGTTTGCCATGAAACAATTCATGCTGCTAAGCCAAGGTACCATGAAGAGGAGATCTTCCCCACATCCTCCGAAGCTTGCTGCTTACAGCACTTACATCTCATTAAGCAGCAAGTGGTTCTCTAAATTGCCACGTAGATCAAAGTGTCATGCTTTTTTTAGGTATCTTAATCTTTGTTTCGTGATATACAACTTGACTGCTTTACTTGTAGAAACTAAATTATTTTGAAGAGACGCTTTTTGAAATAAAAGCGTGGTCTTTAGCTTATTGATGCATCTGAGCCCACAAAGAAATTCCAAAACACATATCAGTAGAGGAAGTGGTGGAATGCAAATGGTGCTAATTGAGGTAAAAATTACAGTTCTGGTTAATCATAATGTGGCTCAGAGATCATTGTTTGATTGCAGTAGGGTTTTCTTCTGAGATGTGGAACCTATTTTTTCTTGTTCTCTGCACACTCAGAACTTGTTGTTGCTGCTTAAAGCACAGAAAGGGGTTGCATAAACATTTTAATATTGCATGAGGCTTCTGTAAGCCTGAATGATCTTATGAATGCTAAAACCATGACATACAAGCACAAATGAAAGCAAGCAGCAAAGATTGTGTAGTCTTATCATTTGGATGAACTGATAGATAAGCCAACATACTTCGGTGTCTTGTCATGTTTTGTTTTCCCTCCCGGGATAATTTAGCCACAAGCCTTAAAAATACCCTGCCTCCCATTATTCTTATTTTCAGCAGTCCCTTAATATTTAAATTCACCTGGCAGAATAGCAGTTACACAGCTGCATACTGTGACTTAAAAAAAAAAGGATCATGTGTGAACGGGGTCTTTAATTTGGAAAAATGTCATTGTACCTTTTGATCTTATTAATTGTGCAAGTAATGCTGGAGACTTCTTCAGTTGTTCTTGCTGATACAAGTTGTATGGCTGGAGTAAAATAGCCTAATATCTGAGAAATACCAATTCAGAAATGAGATAAAGACTTTGAATGATAACCAGCTAAGGCAGCAATCCACGAAGCAGTTGGTGACTCGTATCATTTGCAGCCTTGTAACAACATCCTCCAAGTAGTAGCTGTACTACAAATCTGACACTGAGGCAGAGGTTTGATGGTGTAGCTCTGTAACATTCATTGGTTTTGTGGAATAAGTGAGTGTAGTCATCCCTGCTAGCTTCCAAAAATGGATGACACCAGCCAAATACTGAATGTTTATACCAGATCAGACCAGAAACATGTTACTCTGACAATGATCATAATTAAAAAAAAAATTTATATATATATATATTTAAAAAGAGTGTAAGAACAGAGCATATTTAAAGTGGTGCATTCCTTGGTATTATTGTGCCCAAATTTTCAGTAGTTTGTAGCACAGGAACTTCTTAAGGTAGAAATACCACCAGCACCATCTTGTTGAATAGCTTTTTCTTCTAAGGCATTTTTTTTTCTCATTTCTTTTGGAACTTTGTACTTCTATAGAATTTTTGGACCAGAGTGTCACTATTTAATAACAAATTCATCATTTGAGAAACAATTGTGGTTTAAAAGTTTTTGGACAACATTACTATAAACTAGGTTTTGACTTATAAAAAATAATTATACATTCTCTGCAAGTTATAATTTCATATTCCCTTATTATAAACCACTTCAGTCATTTCTTTTCCAGGATGATGAATTCTAACCTGTTGAAGTTCTCCAGGTGTGCCAGTTGGCTGATCATTTTTCTTGGCTATTGTTGCCTGAAACTTTCCTGGTTTCACTGGAACAGTCTCCCCAGGGCAGTGTCACAGCACCAAGCCTGACAGAGTTCAAGAAGCATTTGGACTCTCAGGTACATGATGTGACTCATGGAGTGTTGTGCAGGGACAGGAATTGGACTCAGTGGTCCTTGTGGGTCCCTTCCAACTCAGCTCATTCTGTGATTCTAGTCCTTTCATGTCTGTGTTGATAATGAGGGGGAGAAGAAGGCATATCAGAGGGGAAAATTGGATCAGAATTGTAAAGTCATGACATTTCCTGCTTTTGTACAAAAAAATATTTTCTGAAGTTGCCTTTTTTACTTCTGTTGGGTGCTAAGATGGTATTTTCAGGGAACTATGAACAAGTCCAAAATCTTTCTAGAGCGTAGCTCTGGATAATTTAGTCATTGTTGAATAAATACATTAGGGCTGTTGGTCACAATCTAACTAAACTTTTCAGGAAGGCATACCAATTCTTAAGCTGTCCTACTCAGCCTAATAAAACCTAGTGTTTGATGTTCTTTGTTGAAGAGGTTAATGGACACTCTCTGCTTCTTCTCAATATTTCTCCTCCTTCCTCAGCCTGTGCTTCATTGCAGCTGACGGAATACAAGTAGGGACTGCATGGCTGAGATCTTGTTTATTTCCTGCAATGATAACTGCCTGAGCAAGCAGGAGTTGGTTGTGGGAGGATGGAAAGTACTGAACAGAAATATGGATAATTAGGGTAGTTTAGTGTGCTTCAATTATCTCAAAGATCTGCCTTTTTCACCTTGCTTTTCTCAGAAATGAAATGGGCCTCAGGTAGATCCTTCCATTATCTAGCAATTATCAAGCACATGTTCAAAAGGAAGCTTCTGTCACTCTAAGTTATTATTATCATAACATCTGGGTACTTCACAGTCTTTTCAGGCACTCACCTTTGCAGTAACCATGTGGAACTAATGGTATTCCCATCTTCAAAACCTTAAATAAACATTAGGAGACTTCAGCCTGTACTGTGTGGCTCACAGAGTCCAGGGGCTCATCAGATCCCTAACAACAGATCATCAGATCCTGTGGTGGGGAACTGAACCTTATGCACAAGCATAATATGGTATTTTCCCTTTTCTCAGCAAACAGCACACACTTTCTCTGGCTAAGTTTTAAACCACAGCACAAATCCCATGTTTTCCTGGCACTCCAGGACTACTGCTTTCTACAGAGCTGTGCACCAGCTTTGTCAGAGTCTCACTTGGGCTTCTGGTGACAGCAGGAGCAGTGGCAGTTCTGGATTCTCCCTCTGTGGTCTGTTTGTCCTTGTGCCATTCTGTCTATTGAACTGTGGCTCAGGTAAACACAAGTATTGTCTCCTTCCACTGCTTGGTATTTTCTAATACATACCCTGAATCTGCCTCTTTGCAGCAACTTATCCAGGACACCTCCTTCCTTCACTGAGTGCTAGAACAGATCCTGAGTGGCAACAGTTTTCAGCTGCTGCTGGGACCCCCCCTTAGTGCAGGCAAGACCGACCCTTACAGCAGCAGTATCAGTTTCTGGTTTGTAGTTCCCTTACCACAGAACTACTGAGCTGCTAAGAATCAGGGGGTATCTGGCCGTGCAGACAATTTTGTGCAGTCTTTGCTTGCTGGAATTGGTCTCTGTGCCATGTTAGAGTAGTTTCTCCCAATTTATGCCAGGATGAAAAACCAGTAATTGACCATTGATGCTTTATGACATTTTCAATACAGGCTGTGCTGGGTTTGGCTGGTATAAAGTTAGTTTTCTTCACAGTGGCTGGTATGGGGGTATGGTTTAGATTTGTGCTCAACACACTGATGATGATACTGAGCAGGGCTTACACAGATCCAAGGCCTTTTCTCCTGTTTGTACTGTCACACTGACAAGGAGACTGGGGTTCACAGGACGAGACACAGCTGGAACAGGTGGCCCCAACTGACCACGAGGATTTTCCAAGCCATATGGCATCATGTCATGTCATATAAAGCTGGGGGAAGGAAGGGGAGACATTTTGAGTGATCACATTTGTCTTCCCATGTCAGCATTACATGTGAAGGGGCCCTGCTCTCCTGGAGGTGACTGCACACCTGCCTGCCCAGGGGCAGAAGTGAACTAATCCCTTGTTTTGCTTTGCCTGTGTGTGTGGCTTTTGCTTTTTTGTATTGAACTGTCTTTGTCTCAACCCATGAGTCTTCCAGCTTTTACGCTTCCAACTCTCTCCCCAGTCCTGCTGGTGGGGGAGTGAGTGAGCAGCTGTGTGGGGCTTGGCTGCTGGCTGGGGTTAAGTCACAACACATGCCCAAAGTTAACCTCGTGTAATAATGATATTAACATGTTTGACTGCATTTTCCCCAGCTTTTCCTTCTTCCCTTTCACAAGCTGGAAGAAAACTCAAAATACACTGCTACCTAGTTCACTATGGGCCAGAATGACAGCGTTTGAACTCTACTGTCTTCATTTTGCTTGGTTTGCTATTTGGTTGCTTGTGTGTGTTGTTCTGTGCAGGTCCAAGTACATTTACAGCAATACTAGATACACTGTAAAAGACCAAAAATAAGGGAAAGATATGCAGAGTGTCTGTTACAGTTCAGTGTTTTTCAGGTGTGTGCTAAATAGATGGTGTTTCTCTTGGAGATGTACTAAGCGGAAGGCTCTTATGAGAAGAACCTTGCATCAATTACTCTGGATGCTATTGCTCTTCATGTGAGCTGAAGGGCTTCAGAACCTTCCAAGACTGGAAATTATAGGATTACAATTAACTATTTCAATGGCCAAAGGGAACATTGTTAAGACTGGACTCTAACCATCCTCTTGTCTTTCACGACTAAGAAGAGATGTTCTGTAAAAAGACAAAGAAGGATCTCCAGTTTGCAGTATTATGACAAAACTAATGTAGGAGGAATGTTGTATACTGTGTTATCATGTTTGCTTCCCCACAGTTTCAGCTGTAAGGAGTTAAGATTTAAAAAACACTTTTCAAAGTAGCCAAGATTCCTTTCCTGCTTCCAATTATTACTGCAAAAAGGTTACTGCTGGACCTTGTTCTTCTGCTGTTCAGAAGTTTTGTTTTTGTTTCCAGGTGTACTTTCTGAGCATCAATTTGTATTTATTTGTTTATATGCCAATAACACTGCTTGGCTTTAATGACTGTTTTCCCCTGTTATTTATCTCCAGACATATTAAAAGTCTCCTCTACCTTTTCACCCTGTATTTCTATTTCATAGTTGGTCCTCTTCCATTTTTATGTCCACACTAATAGCCATGCATGTGGTCCAGGCCAAACTCATCCTGCTGGAATGCACTAGAGCAGACCTGTACTCAGACTGACAGCTCAGATATGTCTTATGTTTCATTTTGGCGGATCATTATTGGCTGATAATTACTGTCAATCACTAAATGTATGTCAATATGGGCACTCTCTCCATAGTCTGGTACATCTATCCAGGTATCCAGTTTTTCATTTGAGGCTCTATGTTCCTCCTTCTCTTCCCAGAAGGGTGAGCTGCTGTCATTGTGAATAACACAGAAATAGTCCCTTTCTGTGTGCAGGTGGTTTCCCCAACACTCTGTACAGCTCTCTAATATACAGTTGTTTTAGCATAGTCTGGAAAGCAGCTACAGAATTTGTATACAGCAATATTTGCAGGTATGGTCTGAAGACCTCTTGTGGTGAGTTCCCCTTTCAGGACAGCTGGTTATCATTGCTTTTCTTTTAGCTGCTCTCTTGTTTTTCCCTCAGCTTCCTCACTGACCTTCAGCTTTTCCAGTCTCACAGATTCCCTCCATGGTGCTGCCTCAAATATTTTGGCTGTGCAGGAGGAATGAAATGTACTGCTCTTGTTTAGAAAACCAGTTACCTTAGCAAATACCTGTGTAGGATCTGCCAGCTTTTGCTAAACCCAAGATACCTTTCAACCCTTTTTCTATTCATTCCCGCTATACCCATCCAAAATCCTTTGCACTTCAGAAAATGTTCAGCCTTGAATTCTGGCAGGGTAAAGCTAACAGGTCTGTATGTCTGGATCACCCAACTCTACAAAATTTAGGTGCTGTATCTCTGGTCATATGGTACCATCACTGATTTAGGAGATTAATGTAAAAAAATCTTTGCTGCTGACTTGCAGTTACATGTGCCTTGTGGCAGAGAGCAGGACAGAAAAAGACTGTTAGGAATATAGAGGAGAGTCTTAGCTGAGAGATTGCTGGACAGAAACAGAATTCTGTGTTTTGTTTCAGTTAAAGACTGAAACAGCCTCTACAGTATCTAATAGCATAATTTAGAGGTATCAGGAAATAGTTTTCTGTTTTTCACATGAAATCTCGGTGAAAAAAGCAATTCACTTTCATTAGGAAAACAGAACTGAAATTTTTCACTCCATGAAAACCTTGTTTTTTCAGAAGAAAAACATTTTTCTAACCAGAAACTTTCAATAAATGATGGTGTAGGCTTAGAGAGGGATGATGGAAAGACTTAAGAAGGAATGGTGGAAAGACTGGACCACAATTCTACCCCTTGGTGCTTCTAATTTTCATTTTAAAAGCTTTGTGGCTTTTCTTTGTTTGTTCTGTCTACTTAATGAATCAGGCAATAGCAGTAATCTTGGGTTTTGGGGGAAGCTAGATTATACCGAAGAAACAAGGCAAATTAGGAGAGAAAAATGTCATTCAAGATGATCTTAAATGTCCTGAGGGCTATGCACTCTGACCAAATCTGCAATTTGCAGGCTGATATACATGGACCAGTTTCCCTAACCCCTCTGCCTGTAACCTGGGACTGATGGTAAAAGCTACCTTTTTAACTAAAGTGATTTGAAATCCTTTAATTAATAGTAATCAATATTAAAAATACTTAAGTCTTCAATTCAAGTTTGGTAACTGTTCTCAGTCTATGGATTATGTGCCTGGCTCTTGAAAGTGCCGTGGGAAGTGCAGGAAGTTTCATGAGCTCAGGGATGGGAGAGGGGCAGGAGTGTACTCCTGGCCGTTTCTGGGCTATTTTCTTGTGGCCTTCATCTTACAGCACTGGCTCTGCACTTCTGTATGTGAGTGCTATGGTGCCTTCAAATCCTGGGCATGGAAGCTCTCTTGGACCTCAGAAGGTGTGTAAAAATGTTTTCAGCATAGCATCCACATGCTGCATATTATATGTTGTTTCCATCTTTTGCTGTTGGGTGTAAATTCAGTGAGGTTTCACGCTCGAAGAAGGAAGTATTATCTTTCTTTATGTGAGGGTGGGAGATTCAGAGAGCCACCAGAAAATTCTCACATTCTGAGGCTGGAAGTGTCAGAAATGATTTTGACTGTTTCCCCTGGCCCTATGCTCCTGTTAGCAGCTGTTTAGCTCACTCAGCACACCAATTTTGTTGCACATGGACAGAAGACAGAAAGAATAAGGTGACAAGTAGTTGATCATTTCAGTGACACCTGGTTGAAGGGCATAGACATTTGGAATAGCATGACTTTTTAGGCAATATTCCCTTATTAATGTCCAGCTCTCCATGGATATAACTTCTGTCTCTAAAGGCAAAACATATTTCTTCTTCTCTTGCTTTCCAAATTCTGCTTGGGGACATTTTGTGTGTTGAGCAGATGAAGGACAACCACTAACATGTTATTTGCTTTCAGGAGGAGTACATGGATTGCCAGGGCAATAGGATAAAGAAGTCTCAGACGAGACTCAGATGGTAATTTTATTCACATGCACACATGTGCCTAAATACTGAGGCAGCTGGGCACATCACAGTCTTGTTTCTTTAAGAACATCGCCAGAGAGCTACCTTCTGAATGATGACATTTATATATTTTAATACAATTCATTGTGGTCTGAGGAATGTCCAATACAGTAATTTGGTACTCTATATCAGTTCTCAGTGAGTGACTAATCCATCAAATTTCTTCAGCACTACAAGGCAGAACACAATTTTTTTTTTTCTAGCTGCTGATGTGGCGAGCTCAGGCAGCTTTTAGAAAAATCAAGTTGTGGGTTTTTTCCATCCTATATATCATCATCTCTGTCCACAGTAAAGAATTTAGAATCAGGGCTTGACTGACTGGCTATTTTTCTCAGAGTTGCATGAGGCAAAGCAGTGTACAGCTTACTCATCCAAACCTATTCAGAGTTTGAAGGTACTCTGTGATACAAATTTACTGAACAGATAAGAAAACTTGGAAGGCACAAATGGGGCAGATAAGGACGACTGAAAAATCCCATGGATCCTTTCAGAATTGGTTTGAGAGTTTTTGGTGTTTTGCTTTGTTGTCTTTTTCTGGCATTGGTGCAGTGTATTTTTGACAAGCCTCAGCAGTTTTAGAAAAGCATTCAGAAGTTTTTGATGCTCATCTGAACCAATTCCATCTAATCAGAACAAGAGCTGAATGTTACTATTCTCAGGAAGCAATTGTATTCACAGAATTTCATCTTTTCTGATGTCCTCAATTTGTCCTCTGACAGAAGCAACTTTTATTAATCTGTCCTTTCACTGTTATTGATTGGCCGCTTATTATGCCAATGCATCCAGCTTATGTTTGCACATAAGCTGTGCAGTGAATCCAGTTGACAGCCATAATTTGAAACTCACATAGATTGAATGAAAGTAACTGTCATATTCCTGTCAGTTGCCATATTCCATCTTCCAGGTGTGATGGGACAGACTTATCATTTCAAATGGTAGAGTTCTTCGAGTCGTAAGAGTGTTCCTCTCAGGTCGCTGCTTTGGGAAGTCCCATGTAACTACCTTGTACCTTGCCCTTCAGGTGGGCTTTGCAGCATGTGGTGGTTGGATACTGAGAGCTGCTTTGAAGCCAGCACAGCCTGTGTGTGCCTTAGCCTGTAGCTGTTGTGGTACCTGCAGATTCCACACACTGTGATTGGGATTTCACTAATGAATGCTGAAATGCTGAAATATTTACCCAGAGCTCATTAAGGTTGATTGTTAATGCTAGTCTGGGCTAAAATTGCCAAGGTAGTTGGCTTCTTCCTTTCTACTTGAAGCTGAGCGAGTAAGAGCAGCTCCCAGTGTTACATGTATACTGTGTGTGTAAACGGCAAAAGGCAACATGCAACCACACATTCCTTCAGATATTTTTATTTTGGATCAGCAGCATAAAGCATCATGGAATTCAGTGGCACTTTGCTCCAAACAGGCACTGCAGGTGGTCTTTCCTGCCGGTCTTCTTTTCCTTCATGAGAAATGGAATTGTTTGCTCTCAGCACATCAGAAGAGTGACTGCCAAGCTAATACCCACAGCAGTAGTCCCTCAAATCACCAGGCTTTAAGTAAATGCACTGCCAACTTGTTGGCTGTTTGAACCATGCTATGTAGCTTATCCAAAGGCACTGAGAACACAGCTCTGCTGTGTAAGTAGTGCTGCAGTTTTCCCTGCACCTTGCATTTCACTGATCTTTGTCATAACTCCTTCACTCATTGCTAAACTGTTGGCCAGCTCTGCCATTTCTCAAGTTGCATTTGGTTTGCTTTTCTCTTCAAGGCTTGGCACCAGGGCTGGAGGTGCCTGCCAGACTCTCCAAGAGCTCACTTATACCCATTTCCCTCATGTGGAGGAGTGGGGAGGGCAGTGCTAGGTTCTTGTTCAGAGATGCTGTGCAGAAGTTGTCATCTAGAGATGCTTGCATTGGACCTGCTACCTGGAAGCTCTGTCTGTCCCGTGGGGAGCTCTCTGATGAGTGCTTTGCCCCGTGTAGACAGCACAAGCTATTGAGTGCTGCTGCTGCTGCTGACATAAGATTGGAAAGAGCCCAGGGCTTGTCCATGGGTTTGTGAGGGGAAAATGGCAGTTTACCCAAGAATCAAACAGATGTAGATTTGAAATTGGTGAAGTGTCGAGACTGGGGAACGAGCTGATATCATTTCTCCAAGCACAGTTATGTTAGGTTAAAAATCACAGTTTATGTGGCTTGAGCAAGTGTGTGTGTAGTTTTCAAAAAACCATTTTATTCTTTGTGAATGAACATTTCCCCCTCTGGTTGTATATTCATTTCACTGCCTTGGTGTAAAGGTAAAACTGTTTGATTTCACAGTGGAATTACCATTTTCCTGTTGATCTTTACTTTCCTGAGTACCTCATCATAGTATCAAATCCAGCTTTGTCTCTGGGTAGTTCCATAACATTTCCCTACAAGTTATTTCTTGGCTGTTCTGAGGTGGGCTGGCAGAGGGACACAGTGGTATGCAGATGATACAAGCCCTCATTGCACAACCTAAATAGCTGGGAGAAGGTAAAGGTACAGCTCATACCCTGATGTGTTGGTTGTTTTTGTCTGAGAGAGGTTTTCTTCTTGGGGAATTTGTGCTTATAAGGGTGTTTTCTGAGAGGTTACCTGCAGGGCCTGATGGCAGCTCTTGCAAGGGTGATAAATTAATACTTTGCACACCAATCTCAGAACAGCTACATGCAAAGTAAAGCACTCGTCAGCATGGGAGAAGTTGGCTGCACAGTATGGCTTAGTTGAGGAAGAAAATAAGACTTGCAATATATTGTCTTCTGTAGGCTCAGGACTAAGTATCTATGTTTCTGTGCACCACCTTTATTAACTGGGGCTGGTCCTGCAGGGAAGTGCTAAATAAGTCCTGAAGTTGAGTTATTAATTCCACTCTGGAGACTGCAGTTGAGGGGAGGCAGGACATAATGCTCCCCTTGATGAAATCCTGAGGTGAGACATGAGCTGTGGAGCACAAATATAAGGAGATTGCTTGGGCCAAACCTTCTTTATTCTCATTTTAGTTGTTGTTTGTTTGTTTGTTTTTCCCTAATGAAATCAAATTTTGGGAAAGCTGAAGAGAGGACAGTGTGGAGGGAAGAAGGCATGAGAGGAGGTTATAGCTGTTCTATGGAGCAGATCTGGAACAATTGGAATGCCACAAGACTGCATCATATTTGGGCATTTCTAGGATGTGACAACGGTTGTAAATAGCTTTGCTGTGGCATCATCTGTTGGCCTTTATTATTGTTATTTGCTGATGACATTCCTGTTAGTCCTTGAAACATGCTGGGCATTTCTCCATTTCCTTTTGGTTAGCTCCCCAGCATGCTTTGTCTAAACCCTGGTATTACAGCCAGAGCCAGGAGATACGCAGTTACTGTTCTGCTTGAAAATACATTTTGAATAATGCTGCATATATTTTACAGATTTTATATCCATTCTGTAATATTCTAACTGCCTACTTTGCTGATATACAGCCTCTAGATTTGGTCCTATAGTAATGGGAAAAAATACTATATTACTTCCTAGCTCTTCTCATTCCCCAATTCTCTCCTTCCTTGAAATATGATCTATTTTGTTCTTTCTATTTCTGTTCCAAACATACATTAATACATCCAGATCCCCATATGCACTTGCTATTACTGCTTAGCACTTAATTCAGGGTTATTTGACTTTACTGAAGCTAGCTGGCTAGCTTAGCCCCCCTTGTGTCCTCCTTCATTTCTCCTCTTTCACCCCATCCCTGTCTCTCCTTCTCTCTCTCCTCCCTCCTTTTCTCACAGAACCACAGAATATTCTGTGTTGGAAGGGACCCACAAGGATCATTGAGTCCAGCTCTTAAGTGGATGGTTCATATTCTCACCTTCTATTCACAGAATCACAAAATGGTCTGTGTTGGAAGGGACCTTAAAGATCATCTTGTTTCAAGTCCCCCACAACAGGCAGGGACACCTTCCACTAGAACAGGATGCTCAGGGTCCCACTCCATTCACCTGCCCATCTTTGCCTGTTTACTTCATTTGCATGGAATTCTCTCAAGATAAAAATAATATATTTATGAGAAAAGTCTGCTTTCATACTCACTTGAATGACGTTACCAAATATCAGCTGTACAAGTGTTTTGAAAATCTAGTTTCTGTTTCTTTAGAGGGGAAAAATGTGTGTCTTTAAGCACTGTGCTATGTAAGTATAATTACTTTTAACCGTCTATTTTGTGTATTACTTCATCATTTATTTCCCCAGTGAAATAAGACAAGTGAGTTTTGCTTTTTTTTCTGTCAGTCCTGGTTTGCATGCTGGTATCTTGGTTAGATGCTGAGCTTACAAGAACTGCAGAGAATATTTGATTGCTTTGTTCCTTTTCATTGAAAGGAATGAAAGATAAAATGCTAAGAAAGTGAAATTTCAATATCTCTTCTTCTGTGTAGCTCCTCATCTGTTACTGGAAAAGAAGAAATTTTTTTAACAAATATTTGATTGCTTATGCTTCTATTTCAAAACAAGATTTGGAAGTATCAATGCTAGAAAGCATTTTTGGAGAGAGAGCTCTGTATCATTCCTCCATGCTGAGGCTAGGAATGGATAGGACATTTCCCACACTTTTCTTTTTTAAATTTTTAAAATTTTTTTAGAAATTGGGAGACAGCAAAGACATCCAGGCCCTTTGCCTGGTAAGAAGCAAGGGTTGGTCTTAGCATGGTGCCGATCACCTAACAGGAATTCTGCTGGTAAATCTGTGCCTGGAAGTTGGCCTTGGAGAGGGATCAACTCAACATGGAAATAGCTTTTTATTTTCTTTTCTTTTTTAAATTTCTTTTTTATTGTTTATTTTTATTTTATTTTTATTTTTTTTTTGGAGTACCTGTATTGCTGCCCTTGGAGATGATACTCCTAATATACTGGTGCTGCAGACCCTGACTTTCGTATAGGTGTCAGTGGGCACTTTCCCAAAGAGCTCTTTTAAATCAGTGGGCATTTTGTCCCACCAGGATTATTTCTAACCTGCAGGCATCTCTTGTAGGAGACCTGAGTGTCTGCAGACAGACATCTTGCACCAGACAAATATCGCCTGCCTGCAAGAGGTCTTTGATATGCTTTTAAAAAGCAATATCCATTTCCTTCAAAAAGGCTGACCTGTCCCATTTGTGATATACTTTCACTTGCATGTAACTTGCTGAAGCAATAATCAGCTTCTTTAAAATTCTGCTCTCTGCACACTTCTAAACCACTTGAATATTTTACTCTATCCAGGATTCAAATAGCTTGCTCCTGTGCCCGCTTTCATTTTTTTTTAAAAAGAAGTAACTGAGAAGTTTTCATGAACAATGAGCTCATTGAAGCAAAGAGAATTATTTGGCCAAAAATTCCATCTTTTTATGAACTGACAGTATTACAGATTATCTGCTGAACTATCTGACTGTAATTCAGAGAAATGCATGTCTTCTCTGGTTTTATTGCTGCATTTGTGTGGGTGAGCCAATTCTACTCCCATGCATTTTACAGGTCTTGCTGTTCTCCTCATGTTGATCAGCATTTTGTACTGATAAACAGTGCTTTGCTTCCTTCATTGGGTGTATTTGATGACCTCACTGTCTTATATAGTGACTGGAATAAAAATTGCAACTTTCTGGTTTAGAGCTTTTGGAAGAACCTATTTTTTTCCTATTTGAGAAGTACTTGTGAACATCTCTGACCTGCAGTCACAGATAAGTGGAGAATATAGGCCCATTCTGGTGACTTGCTCTCCAAGAGATTTTCTTTAATAGCCAGCCTAAAATGGCCAAGACTACCATGCTTTCAGGATGTCATTCTATTAATTCTGAGGAGAAATTGTTAGTCTGACAAGGGTTTTCCATTCAGTCTCTTGTCTGCTACTGGTCTGAGCCTTCTTATCAGTTGGATTTTGGATTTTCCTTCCATGTGCAATGGTGACAATGACTTGCCACTTATCTCATGATGAGATTTAGTAATTCATGATGACGTAGGGGCTAAATTGGAAAATGGAGAGGATTTATGCAGGAGAAAAGCCTTGTATTGCTATTTCTTGCAAGTTCCCTTCAATTCCAGAGGTTTATATTTCTAGAGAGATCACTCTTGCTTTTTTAATCTGAGACAGAAATTAAGATGTAATTTGTCAAACCTATCAAGAGCATTGCATAATGCCAATGAAACTTCAATGAAACATTACTTAATGACATGCAGTGGGCCTGATTCTATGTGCAGCGTGCACCTGCACAGCACTGTGCACACCTAAGCATGGCACTAAAGTGATTTTAACTTTGAGTAGCACCTCATGCAACTGGTGTCTGGCTCTGATCAGCAGATGGAAATGACTGAAAAGGTTTTGAGCAGTGTTGTGGGTTATATGCCTCCAAATCCAACTGGCTCATCTTGGAAACATTTTATTAGTGTTCAGATTCTGCCTCGTCTTTCAATCTGATCCAACAGAGCTTTCTCTGAATTACAATGTCTGGTGGGTCATGCAGGCTGTGATCCAAAATCCTGGCTTTATTTTCAATTTGGTAGCAGCACAGTAAGTTCCTCCAAGTAACTGCATAGGATGGATGAAAATAAAGCAATCCCAAAATGCTGAATAAATATGAACAGTAGAATCCAGAAGAGGGAAATGCATACGGGGAGATTAAGGAAGATGGATGGCTCACGCTCTGAGTGGCTTCTGTGGCAGGATTCCACCATGGTTCAGTCATGCATGCAGTCATCACCACTGCTTTCAACAGCCTATGTATAGCTTCCACTCCACAGGTACCAGCCACTGCCTTCCTGATCATGATAGAGAATCCTGGTGTGACTGAATTGCCCAGGACTGTGAGTCCAGTAAAACATAACTCAGTCACATATCTCCACAGGCCTGAATACACCTACCAGGTATCATTTCATGAAAGTAGTCACGTCTCAGAATCTCAGCCAAAATCACAGCCTGTTCCTTTAACATTCAGCTATTTCCCTTCTACAATACATTGTAATATTACTGTTTACAATAGATGATCTTTCTTCTTGGTACATCCTGACCACACAATAGAAAAACTCAACATGGCTACAGAGACAGAAAATAAAGACTTATTACATATTCTTAAGTGTGTATCAATGCACAAGCAAAGTGTATGTTCTAATCCTTCATTCTTACGGCAAAGAAAGGGTTATTCTATATTTAAAATGAAAATGGCATTAAATCAAAATGCTATTTTGTTGAAGGCCATTGTAAAACCCAGGGCTTGGAGAGAGGAGACAAAACCAATTCATCCTTATAATAATTGCAAGGCCCTGATCTTGTTTGCTTAGATCCTATGGTGGTAGACTCAGAATTGGCACTTGGTAAATACAACATAGTTTTTGCACAGTATTGGTTAAGCTGTTCTAGGAATTTTTCACCTCCGGGTGAAATTGCCTGCTAAAGCAATGTTGAAATTGGCCTTGGTTGTGTGGAAGCTTTGCCTGATGATTTTGTAAATAGATCATGGTAGATTTGTTTTATTCTTCTATTAAGAAAGAACTGAGGAGACTGAGCATTCATCATTATAAAAATTGCTGTTTGACTGAAGGTTCTTTCACAAGTGCAAATCTGCCTTGTTAATCTTCTGTTTCCTTCACCCTCATTGGAAACATTCATCAAATTTTGTGCTAAGTGCAGATATACAATTTAGCAAGTGTAGAAAATAAAAGCCCTGAAACAATCAGTTGCCACTAAAAAGCCCCTTCGATGACCTTGCCAGGCATGAAGGTTTCACTCTGTGGTTTCTCTAGTAGCAAAAGCAGTTTGATTTTCACACTCCTTCCTGCCTTTGTCCTTCTGGCTCTCACCATAGCTGTGTCAGCACACTTATTTGAAGGACTTACTTGGAAGACCAAACAATGAAGTGAGCAGGGCATTTTTAAAAAGTCCCTTCCTTCAGGAGTGTATGTGCTCTGCATCATTTTGATTGAAGAGAGCAGCTGCTCAGCCAAAAAATGGGTTTTCAACTACTGAAGTTGTTGATAGGGAGGAGGAGGGATGTTGGTAAACAGTTTAATAAAATGAAAAATTAACTAAAAATGAAAAATGGTGGTGCATTGCATCTTGCTGTTGAGATTCACAAAATGTAGAAACCAAGGAGCTTTGTTTCTCCCTGGTATGACCAAAGACATTCATCCAGTAGACCCATGTTCTGATCTCTGCTTGATTTGGGACACTTTTGTCAGTGACACACTCTTTCTGCCAGACTGCTGGACATATTTCAGCACTCCCTGCCTCCCTCCCCCTAAAGCAGTTGAATTTATCATAAAATAATTGTGTATTGATTGAGATGGAGAGCAAATGTAAAGCTGCCCCAGTGCCTGGGCTGTGACATTCCCTGGGCCTTCCCATCTTTGAGCTGGGCAGACTGGAGGTCACAGTCCATCTTTACACCATGTCTGAGCCCTCAGCAGCAGCCTATAAATTACACTCTTACCAAGCACTTCTTCTCATGGTATACCCATTATCTGACCTTAAACAGATATTTATTTTCCCTTTGCCCACCTATCTTTGATCTTTTTCTTTCCTTTGCTAAACTGTGAAAATACAGATTAAACAGACTCAAATGACATTGCACTTGACTCAGTGTAAGTCTTAGTCATAGATTCTATAATGTCACAAAATTATTGTATTGATCCAGCACAGTTTAAGATGTGTTTGAGGTATTTTATTTTATCCATATGATATGTACAACCAAGCACTACATAATAATGGCCATATTAAGTAAATTTAGCACTTTGGGGTAACAAGATGTTGCACAAAGCAAATGTTATTACACAGGATTTTCCAGAAAATTCTTTCTACCTAACTTTGCATAGGCGATCTGGAGAAATTGTAAACTAATTGCAAATTTTGTAAATGAGACAGAGAGCAATATAAGGTGAACAGCAAGCTTAGTGCTCTTATGCATGAAGTAGATTGAAGCAGTAGCAAGGTGAGCTCTGTCAAGCAATGTGCAGTGAAGCACTGCCAGGTGTAAACTCTGCTAAAGAAACAGGGCTGTGTGTCATTATCTCATGTGGGATGAGGATGCAGCATTTTGCAAAGTCATGGCATTGAAAAGGAAATTTCATCTCTGGGGTCCTATCTTTTGGAGTGTTTTGGCTTTTTTTTATTAGTGGGTGCTCAGCACAACTAAACTCCAGAGCATTTGTAAAGAGCTCAGCGTGAATTGAGTCATCTGACTTTTCAGCCATTGACTTTGAGTGCTGTGTTTGACTTTTACTCCAGAGAAGCTGCTGCGATGAGCCAAATGCAAGCAGGGCATATTGCTGACACTGCTCCTGTGAGCAGTAGGAGTTGAGCAAAACATAACATGCATATTTACTTTGCTCATTTAACATGCAACAAATAAATAAATTAAAATGCTAACACCTTGGTGGGAAATCAATGATTCACTTAACAACAATAGATTCTCCTGTACCTTTTGTGTCTGCATTAATGCTGCATTAAATCAAATTACTTTCATTATGATGGATGTGAACTGAACTCATTTAGCAGCAGGACAACCAACGCTTTCTTACCCACAGAATCTCCATGTTTCCATCAGAGACCTTGGTTCAAGAAAACATGGCATTTCAAGCTATCTGTGAGTTTCTTTCCTTCAAGCTTCTGCAGAAATACCTTTTAAAAGGAGAGCTGAGGTTGAATGTGTGCCCAGTGTGCAGTGGATTACACAAAACCAATAAAAATAAATTGCTGAAATCCCACACAAATTCCTCCTTCCTGAGTATTTTTGCCATCTGGGAAAAAGGAATGGATGGTTTTTGGGCTGGTCCTGTCATCTCTCTGTCCCTCCCTTCCCTTATCATAAAATCAACTATTCAATAATCACATTAGCAGCTTCAGAATAAAAAAATCTTGGACAGCTGATTTTACTTGCTAATTTGTCCTCTTCACAGAAGAATTAAATTGTTTATGTGCAAAACTGACCTGATCTTAGAGTTAACCAGAGATATTTAATTCCTGTTTTAAGGCTCTGGGTCAGCCTTAAGGGATTGATACACACCTAAAGAAACCAAGGTCCTCACAACTTTTGTTGTTTACAATAATCTTGAACAAAATTCCCAGGAAATTTTCATAAAATCTCATGATCATAAAAGACATAAAAGTTTAGCTTAGCTACATGTTTCCCAGCCCATCTGCTTTTTCTGTTACAAAGATTATGCTGTCATAATACATTTTAATAGGAATGATTTTTGTTTCTCTTGTACCACGTGACATTAGCATGAGGTACAGTGTTCATGCAAGAGACTTGAACCAGGGACAGCAGGACTGAAGAACCAGAACTTTCCATTACCTAGAGGAACCATTCTGGCATGGAGGAGTAGCAGCTTCTCCAAGTTCCTCTGACCAGCTTCTAGAGATACATAATAATGTGCCCTGGGTTCTGTATTCAGCATCTGAAACTGATGTTTAGGACATATCCACGTGGATGTGTTTAGATGTTGTTGTGGTTCAGGAATGGTGCTCCCCAGTTTAGTGCTCCCCAATTTAGGCTTTACTGGTTGCATGCTCCCCTTTCCCCTCTCCCTGCCCCCCTGCACTGAGCTGGAGAGGAGGATTGAAGGCACAAAAGGCAAAGATCATGGGTTGAGGTAAGAACAATTTACTAGAAATAGCAATGAGTTAAGAAAACAGTAACAGCAACAATATTAATAACAGAAGTGTAAAGAAGAGGGAGTGATTCACATGCAAAAATGCTCACCAGGAGCTTGACCTGACCACAGCCACACCACCCTGACCAGTCTCAAGGCTTGGAACCAGCATCACCCAAGCATTCCCTCTGGCTCAGGGCCAGCACCACTCTTGCTCAATCAGAAGGAAGTCCCTTTCCCCACCCTTGGCAAGGAGGTGAGGTGGTATTGATTAACTTCCGTATCCTAGCCATGCCCCCTCCTATGGCAAAAAATTAGCCATATCGTGGTTAATTAACCCTATCATGGCTGAAACCAGGGCAGATATCCTGGAACTAACTCTGAGTCTATTTGGCATCAAGTGATTGCAGAAGGGTGAGAAATCTGATGTATCCCACTGGCAAGGTGTGTTCAGAAAGAGTAGACTATTACCTATAGAACTACTGGATAAGATGTGCAGGAATTCTGGAGTGACTGTTCCATTGTAAATCCACGTGCTAGTTTATCCTCCCATACTACATCTGTCTAGTCAGACCCTTAAATTTATTAAATGAATTCTGAGTAAGAGCTGTTTTAGTATGTATAAGGACATTTGACTGTGTTAAAAAAGTCCTACGTGAAATTCAGAGCACAGTACCTAACCTAAATTTACATGAGTGGGACTTGGATGTAACATTTTATTTGCATCTGAATCCTTATAGAGAGGTGAACTTCTGCGTGAGACAGGCCGATATTTACTGAACTCGCTTTTCACTTGTCTCTGTCACATTGCAAGCCATTTAAAAGACATCCTTTTTGCATTTCTGAGCACAGGAGCAAGTGCTGCAGCTTCATGCATTATTGAAAAGTGTGCCCTTGGCTCATACAATATAGCAGGGATCCAAATGATCTCCAGACTCAAGCTTTTTATATACACACAGGCAGGTCAATAATGAGGTTCCAGAGCAGTGTAAGAGTGGAAGGACTGAAAGTAAATGCAGAACATAAATTAAAAGTTGGGTTTATGCAAAAATGAACAAATTTGTACTGGGAAGGCAGCAGATGAAAATATCAGGTGTTAGAAGTTCAGGTGACCTCTAAATCCATTTTTGTGATAATCTCAGCTGGTCAGGCACTGCCCCTCTCTCTCTCTCTCTCTCAACTTCTTCTCTGGAAGCTATTTTGCTCTGTGTATAACTATTGAATATTCTTTGAAGCAGAACCTCAGTAACCCATTTCCTGGTTGAATGCTCTCACCTGAAGGTCATATTTTGTCATCCATTCCCTTCGCCTGACCTGTACTACAATGAAGAAAAGCCTGAAAAGTTATTTAATAGCTGATGGGAATGCTTTAGTGCGAGAGAATTAAAGTGCTTGGCCCCTTTAGGAAAAGATCAAGATGTCACTTTGGGAGACTTTATGTTCTGTTTTTCTCCTTCTGGCAGCAGTTATGGATGTTAATCCAACAAAGTGAGCTAGGAAAAGGACCTGGGTGCACAAAGTGACAAATCCCAACATGAAACACAGATTTCTGTCAAGGGGAAGGCGTAATGAAGTATTGAAACAAAGTATAACATCAAATCCTTCCCCTTCAGGTCACAACTGGATGCCTCCTCTTGAAGTTCTGTTTTAAACAGAGGCGATGTGGCTTAAAAAGGGGGAAACTGGGTGAAATGTAGGGGCCACTACTATGGAAAAGCACTCAGATTAGATCTAAAGCTATGTCAATGAATTAATAACATAGTTTGCTCCCAGGTTATTTCGTGTCAGACAAGTGTGTGCGCTTGAGATTTTGGAAATCTTCTGTTTTTCTGAACAAGAAAGGATTTTTTAAAATTTATTTTTACTTTTATCTTCACATTAAGAATAAACAAACAAACAAACAAACAAAAAACCCCAAACCCAGAACTAGCTCTGGTCTACCCAAGCAGCTAGACCAAGTTCTTTCCCTCTCCAAGATTTTCCAAATGCATGTTCCCTCATGAGCTTCCATTTTCTTGTGCATCAGCTTGAGCACTGATACAGCTACATACTGTGCTGGTCACTCATTTGTTGGCATTTAGTGTTCCCTGGGTTTGTGGTAACTCAATGGTCACTGAAAACTCTAGTCACAACTCTATTTGTCTTTCCGTGTGTTTTTGCTAATTGGGCCTGGAAAAATACCATCTACAGGCATGCTGCTGTATACCTATAAAATATTCATATTAAGATTGGCAAGGCAGTGTAGCTGAGACCTAAATTAAGGCAGTAATACCCTTTCAAGATTCTGGTAAATATACCAGGGGCTTTTGTTATCGGCTTTGTTTTTTTCAAGTGTTAGGTCTACACACATATGAGATGGGTAAGCCAGACTTCTTGTTTAAGATGTGCTAAATTATTTCCATAAATCTTATATTGTTGGCTGTTTAAATTATTATGAGCCAAGGTCCCTGGCACTAGAGGCTACACACTACAATGAAACGTGTTCATATTTTCTGTGTTTATGAATCTAAATTATGACAGGGTACTTTTTTTCTCTTCTGTCTCATGCTTTTTTCTCCTCAGAGCACTCCACTGTGGATATTCACAGATGGGCTAATAACAATTGCAACAGTTGCCTATTTGTCACCCTGTCATAGGTTGCCAGAGATTCTTTATTTGTGCTATTAAAAACATACAAATAAAAAACACCTTTTAGTTGTCTGATGGTCCTCCTTGAAGGCCCATTTAGTTTCCAGAGAGACATTGAAAAATCAAGTTTTTAATACTTATAAAGAATAAACAATGAGAAAGAAACTTCTTTCCTGCTTAATTGTCACTCATCGAGGTCTGCTTTCTGCAGACCTGCCACATAGCACTTATGCAGTGTGTTTCCTTCCTTCATCCAAAGGTAGGATACAAGAGAAGTTCAGATCACAACCAAGCCATGAAGAAGTGAACAATGCGCTCAGTTTGACAATAGCTTTATCTATATCACCTGTGTGTTACAGGATTTTCTCTTTTTGAGCTTTTTTAGGGCTAAAGTTTTTCCTACTTTCGTCAAACAAATGGAGTTACCTTTTTTCCTAGCACATTTCCAGCAATTCATCTCCCACTTTTACCATTGAAACAATGACTTTCATGTCCTAAAATAGAAAACAGTTCCTAGTAGAAGGGAATGCATACCCAGCCGTTGCAACACAAGGTGTAATGTTGCATATGAAATCACAGGTAAAACCTGAGTATGAATTCTCCCGAGCAGGACTTACTTGGCAGGCTGTGCTTCACATCCTAGTTTCCTCAAAAAACTTCCAAGAGGCTTTTACAGATAGAAGTCATGAAAACCTTGCTCTTACACCCCTGCTGCTGATACATGTAGCACCACACTCACACCTCTATGCTGAGCCTGGCTATTTGCTTGGCAAGTGTCTTCAAAATACCTGTGCAGCAGGATCCAGCCCTCTCCCTGCCAATGCACATCTCCTGTGGCTTTGTTTGGTCCAAAAAGAAAATTTCTGGGACAGGGAATATATTTCTCTTTATTTTCAGACCACATGTAGAAAAATGGAGCTGATCTTGGCTGGAGGTGATTGGTCAGGTCATGACAGAAACAGGGAATGCTTGTAGAGGCAACCAATATAATTCTCCTCCCCTGTGGTGGGACTTTACAGAAAGCTTCAAAGTTTTTTCAAAGCTCTGTCTTCTAGGATCCTAATAAATTATGCACACTTGCTGGAGTTGGCTATCTGATACCCTCCCTTCTGGTGCTCTCTTACAAAATTACTACCTCTGGGAACTCTCAGTAATGGAAGACATGACCAAGATGAAGTGGGAGCTTTCTAATTGGTAGTGATAGTCTACTGAAGCATTAAGTAAAGTAATCTTACTTTACAGTGTTTTTCTCTGATCTCATTTTTATCTAAACCTGCTGCTATGTCTCCAGCTGGAAAGCAGAGCTTATCTCAAAGAAGATGCACGTTCCCCATGTTCTACATTTGATCACTCATCATAATAAATATGTGAAGCACACTTTGAGAGTTCTGTCCCTGTTACAGTCCACTGTCCACAGTCACACTGATGTGGCCATTTTGCTTAGGGTTTGCTGTGTGCAAGTGATGAAAGACATTAATGTTTCCCTGGAGTAGCTAATGGGCTCTTTCATAATTTGCCTGTCCCCTGTTGGCATTGGCTGACTTGTGGTCCAGGATGGGCACTTCTTCACCTTTGCAAGAGGCATAATATTATTTTGCTAAATATAATGACACTAAGGGGACTGAGTTTCTTGGAGCTGAGATTCCATAGAATTATAAAATCTAATCACCAGTTAGACGTGTTCAATCCTGACCTGTAGAAAAGGGAAAAAGGCAGGTGAGCACCCTCAAACTTGCACATGAAAGAACTATCAGGTAAATTTGGGGATAGTCCTATAGACTTGATCCTAAACTGCATCACACCACTGAACCAACCCAGCTAATGAGCAGCTGTCCCAGCCCTCCCAAGTGCTGCCCCCAGACCAGGGACACACAGGAGGTCTCAGTTCTTACTGAAATGCTTCAGACCCTTGTGTAGACCAGACAGCCCTGAAAAATGAGGTGGCCAGTCCTTTGAGGATTGTTTCTTTTATAGACATTAGTCATAGTTGTTCTGTTGCACATGGTTAGTAAGTTCAGTAATAGTAGACAAATTGCTGATGTGTCCTGTGGTGGTTGTCCTTGGTATATATTTACTTTTGACATTCAGGATAATCTTAAGCATGTTTTAAATGTCAGAAGAGGTACCACGAAACATCAAGGCAGTTAATCTATAGCTTAACTCTTTTATTAATTTCAAATGCTTTCATTCTACTGTGATAATCTTTTATTCACTTCATCTTACTTTTCTGTCCATCAGAAATTACCTTTGCTTATCAATGATTATTTTTATATGCTTGAAATTTCAGGTCTTGGCATCATCTGTGAGCTGCCATGTGTGAGCACTGCACTGAGTGTGTGCACACGTGAGCTGCTCTAGCTCAGGAACACCCTCATATGGGAATAACTCAAAGTTAGATGTGTAGTGAAGGTTGCAGCAGTTTTCTGCTGTCTCATACTTGTAGGGCTTCCCCAAACCTTAGTGAGGCTAAGGAATCACAGGAGTTATGAATTGCAGTGCAGGATTTACCACCAGTGTAATGTGCCTTCCTGCTCCTTGGCCAGCTGTTCTTCATCTTTCTTCCCCATGCTTTCTTGCCTGTCTTTTCAATCAATTTGGGCTTTTATTCTTCCTTGCTGCTCTCCAGTTCCCAAGATTCTGTCTGTATTTTCCTCCACAAGAGACCTGGACAAAGACTACAGTGGGTTTGTATTTCTAGGGAGACTAGTTTGCGAAAGCCTGTGCTGTAAAGATGCATAGTCTCTACTGAAGCAGGCTGTGTCCCAGGGATAGGAGTAGTTTCTCTTGGGTGAGAAATACTGGATGAAGATGAGTTTTACTTTGTTAGCAATGAATGAATATTTCTGTTGTTTGACATTATAGTCTGTGATATTAGAAATTATACCACCCTTTAAGCCTTAAGTTCAGAGGTTCAATTGCAGAAGATTTTTTTTTTGTTTGTTTGCTTAAAAGAAACCCCTCACTATTCTAGATTTAATGGTAAATAGCTTTTAAAGCTTTGAATTGGCACTGGGCAAAGGTGGTGTATTAAAGTCATCACAGTGTGGTGATTATAAATGACCAGGGTAGCAAACAGTGGCAGAATCTCAGGCACCAAAAATATTCCAGTATCCATAATATTCACCCAGCCATGTGCATGTCTCCCTGGGGGAAAGTGGTGGTGCTGTGTTGAGGGCTCTCCTTGGCTTGCCCAGGCAGAGTGATGGAGAGCTCATGTCCTTATGTGAGTGTGTGGGGAAGGGCAGATTGTTCTTTGGAAGCCAGAGAGAGGGAAGGAGCGTATCAAACATGTTGCAAGCTCCTACTAGCACCAGGTCCCACGGCCCCAGGGGGATCAGATTGACTGGAAGGAAGAGAGAAAGAGAGAAAGAGAGAACGAGAATTACATCTTCCTGCAGCCAAAAAATCCATGTCCTACACAATAAAGAGTTATGATATTTGGTGGAGGCACAGTCCAGTACCAGTCTGATGGTTTCACCGAGCAGTGGATGATGTTGTGTTCGACCCATTGCTTTTCATCATGGTGCTCACTGTGTATTCAGAGATACTCACTAGGGGGAACAGCTTCTTGAAGCATCATTGCTTTTTGGGGATGCTTCAGTGGGATTGAGGCAGAATTCCTTGACTTATTCTACAGCAGAGTGTTTATGTCACAAGTAAGGAAGCAATGCCTGTGAGACACTATTATACTCACCTTCCAGCTGACGGATTGGTTATTCCAGCCACAAGGCCCGTTGAAGGAAGATCAGAAGATAATTGACTGTCAAGCTTTTGAGCAATGTTAAAGTCAATTGCTGCAGAGGTCAGTTTATTTGAACAATGGACCCGTTTACAAAGGGTTACAGAATGCTAATAATAATTTTTGTTTTAATGGAAATTCTAATCATTGGCAAGGAAGAATTAACTTTTAAATGTTAAACTTGAATATCCTTTTGAAATCTGAAGGCATTGGTTCTTGGTCTAAGAACCAATTTTTTCTATTGCAATGAGTGTGAAAGATTTGAAAAAAAAATTATATGAAAAATGCCAAAAGTCAATGCTTTGATTGCATGCCAAAAAGAACTGATTTTTACCTACAGTCAGCTGAATTGCGAGTGTGTGCATATGTATTACATACATATATGTATATTTTTTTTTCAAATTTCTCAAGGATTGAGAAAATAACTTATTGGCAATACATAGAAGCATGATTGAGGGAAGTGGCATGACTGGATTAATAGTGAGGAAAAAAAATCTTAGTTGTTAATAATCAGAAATGAAATTCAACTACTCAAATTCCTGAGGCTTCTGTCCTGAATAGCTATCAGATCTGAGGCTCAGAACACTGCTGGTCAGGCTCTGGAACAGACTGGAGCAGCTGTGCTCAGAATAAAACAGGTTTTTTCGGGTTTTTTTCCTGTGGGGCGAGATAATTCCTAAAGTTATTTTTGCCCACTTCATGTGCGTGTGATTATCAGGAAAATTGTAAGTTTACCAAGAACCAGTGTTGTCTTTGTTGCATACATTAAATGTTCATAACAGTTTTCTGTTTACAAATCAAGCTTAGTGCTTAGTATCAGTGAAATTTCTGGTAAAAACCATCGGATTTCAAGGTTGAGCCATTTATTATGTTCACAGAAAGTATTCTTTCTACCACTCAAAATCTTTAGAAAAAATCTCACAGTCCTTCTTCCAGGAAAATATTGGAAAGCACTAATTTTGGCACGCACACTTGCTGATCCTCCATACTTCTCTTACTAGTGGGAGTCTTTGGAAGCAGAGGAAACCTCTTAAACAGACACACAGAAATAAGTCCTCATTTTAAAGTTCTCTTTATTTTTGTGTGTATATGGAATGACACAGGGAAGCAGCTCTGATGGGAGCTACTGTGTCTCTCAGCTCACCTGTTCTGTTCTTTTTTCTCTATCTGTTATTAATACATTTTGTTTAGGGCCAAGCTGACCTAATGTGGTTTTCAGTGAGAGCTGCCACCAGGACACCCCTTGGCTGCAGACAAGATCAATTTTAAGGATGCCAGAAATCCAAACAAATTCCTTTTGTTGCTGTGGCAATAGCTTTGAGTCCTCTGGGGCACTGGGGAGCATTGAGCTTGCATGCTACTGTGCCTGCTGTAGCCAAAACTGGATCTGTAGGAGGAAGAGAGATGCTCAAGAAACCTGAGGAAAATTGCAGGTTTGTTGGGAAGAGAACAAATCAGGTCTTGTTCCTTTGGTGGACAGAGTTGGCGTCCAACAGCTTTGAACAGCTTACAGAGGAGTGACTGTGGGGCTGTGTGTGGTTGTAGGAAGTACGAGGCTCCTTCAAGCAGGTCTCCATGATATCTTGCAGGCAGAGGAGAGGGAATGTTCTTAACCTGCTGGTGGTTACAGGACCATGAGTAAGCCATGCAGAATTGCATGAAAAGTGCTGAAGGAGAGAATATTCACCTGGGACAGCCCCAGCAGCTCAACCTCTGTGTCAGTTCCTTCCTGTTTGATGTGGGGCATGCAAGGCAGGATGGGTTTGCAGAGCAAGATAACATCTCCTTCAGAACACCAGAAAACCAGACACTCAAATGGATCTTGTCAGTTTAAGAGATATGAAAACCTGCCAGGTTTCTAGCCCTCTTCCACTTCCTTCTAAGTGGTTTAAAGAAGCAGTAAAACACATGAAAATATCTTTTTTCTAATTAATCACTACACTTGGAAACTAGATTTAATTAGTTCCCTAATATCCCTGAGTAAAGGGAATAATCGATAAGCCTTTGATTTTTATATAAGTCTTCATTCTTTTCCTATCCAACACTTCAGCTGGAGCATTCTGACCTACACACTTCAGTTTTATTGCTTTTCTTTCTTTATGATATTTGTTCAAGCTAAAACAACTTTGGGAAGGTAAACAGTACCTCCATATAACTGTTTTGTTTTCTGGCTCTCATGTGTTAACATGCCCCTGAATGTTTGTGCTGCATTTTCCTTAAAGGAAATCTTTACTGCTCAGCTTCCAGTCCAAACAAGTGAGATCGTAAGAAACTTTGAGTTTTCCAGAAGAGCTTAGCTGCATAAATGTAACTACAAGACTGGAGAAAATGTCCAAGTGCTACCCCTATGCCATATTTTGTATGAGGAATCCTATATAACTGCTTCTGGGAATCTGGGGAGGAGCTGGCTGTGAGCCCTTTCTATGTGAGTGACACCCAAATAATAGCAATGAAAAGGAGAATGTGCCCAGTGGATACAATGCATATGAGGGCTAAGTCCATGTTAGTTACACGGTGAAACAAAAACACTGTACTGTGCGCTGCTTCAAGGGAGTCTCTGTGGCATGTACAAAGCCAGCTCTGGGTTCCTCTGAAAAACCACACCTCAGCCACAAAAAAAACCATGGCTCCCATAGGAATTGAGGTCTGTGCAAGATTACTGGTAGTCTGGAGTCCAAGTTTTCATGTGCAGTGAGAGGTGATCGACGGAAAGGGGGAGGAGAAACATCAAGAATATGCTGTAATGCAATGATTCTGTGAGTTTGGTTAAAGCAGTAGCAGCATGTTGCTACGTGTTTTTGCATCTGCTCCAGTTCATCCATCTCCACTTAACAGCCTTTTTGGCTTTTGTCTGTTAATACACTTATAAAATATTACTTTTCTGATGATAGTAAATCTGTATGTTCAGATATTTTTAAATGCTTTGCTACATTCTAGTTTCTAAATTAAGACATTATGTGCATACGCATATCAAGTAGTGTAAGAAAAAAGTAGGTTTAGCATGGCCTCTTTAGCTTTGACAGGATTAAATGATGACACAAAATACCAAAAGAGGAACAAATTTTAGATGGTTACAGGATATATAGAAGGTCACCACAGGCAGAAACAGAAGAGAAAGACAAAATTTGGGATAAAATAAGTGCAGGAGTCTTGTTCCTAAGTCCTTAACCAAGTTTGTCTAGGAAGAGATGAGTTTACCATACCTAAATTCTAAGTTCACATTGGAACAGTAAGATTCTATCACGTTTGTTGTATTTGGAGCTGGATTTTTTTTTTTTTCTTGATTACCTTTTAAAAAATCAGGTTGTTAACTGTTGCCTTACTGTGTCTCTCGGTTTGGTGCGCTATTTTTCACACCCTTAGGAGTAGTGGATATATTGTAGTATCCCTGTATACAGGGATGATCAAAAGACTCTAGCAGTGGCTCCTTACTTGCAGGCAGTGAAATGTTATGGTGCTCGCTTGCAGTACAAATACACAAGCCTCTTCATCACAGTGCCCAACACTAATGCATTTATATGGCTACAAATTCCATTACTTTGTGCAACTGAAAGGACAGAGGAGTTTGCCAGATAGAGAGCAATTCCAGAGCACTCTTATTAAGAACCTGATGTCTGTTCAGAAAGGGATGGTATAACTTGTTTTAAGTGTTCAGCAAACCAAAGCTGAAAAAGAATCAAACTGGAGATGGTTTAAGTTCTGCTTCTGGGCATAGCCAGACTGCCACAGAAAGGTAGAGAAGTAATTGACTAAGCAGACCTCATCTCTGGAACAGGCATAGCTTCTTCAAAAAATAATGATACAAAATGATTCTTCTACTCACTGAAGATGGAGAAGTCTTATATACTGCAGGAGGTTGTTCTAAAGGTAGTTTTATTGAAGATAAGCTTTCAAAATATTCCTATAATTTTTTTTTAAGACAGTCAAGTGAAGCCTGGAATTTTTCTACGGTAGTATTCATTTTAAAATATCACTAAAATCAGAGGGCATAGATTTGCCAGTCTCACAGTGTTCTGATGGCAGAGACTTAGCTGTGTTCAGTGCTCAGAGGAAAGGCTTTCCTAGAAGCCTTCTGCTCCAGAGGCTGATCCAATCCTGGCTATGACCAAGGGTGACTCCCATGGACTGTGGATGTGAAGGAGGCACCTCTTTCACCCCCCACTAGATCTCAGGTAGGGCAATACTGAGTCTAAAGGCAGCTGAATCTGAGCAGAATCAGTCAGCAACACAGAGTCAGGAAGGCTAGAGCAGAGCTAAGGAGCTCTGGAGAGGCAGTTTAAGAATCTTTGTGCAGACAGTTTGTTGTAAGCAAAAGCTGGTGCCCCTTGACGTGATCGCAAGTGTGCAGCTCTCACTATGCAGCTAAAGGTCTGAGCTCCTCAGCCTGCCTTTTTCCAAGCTCTGCTGGGCACAAGCAGGACCAGCAGGAAATGCATGCAGTTGTAGGGTTTTGCAATTCCTCCAAATGACTCATGAGCCAGAGATGGGGTAGCGTGGGGGGAAAGGAGAAGGAGGGAAGCAAGTTAAAAGGGTAGCTTAGAACTGAGAGGGAGTCGTGTAACCAAAAATAGGAGTCTTCTACTATTTTTCCTCTTTCTCACATTGGACATAGTCACAACACAGTGGAGACAAAGTTTCAAAGGCCCTCTGAAAATGCTTCTGGGTACCCACTGCATCACTAGGTAATTAGTGACATCCAGGGACACTTTGGCACCTCTGCCGTGCTGCAGATGACATGGAGTCGCTTTTCAAAAATACCTTCTTTGTGAATGAAAATAAAGACTAGGAGAGTGGTTTAATTTCTGTCTTTATTTTCCTGGTTGGTAAAGAGAAGCCTTGAAAGAGACTCGAGAGTGAAGCAGAATAATCAAGCAACTCATTGATCTAAAGTTAATCTGATGCAACTGCCTCAGCAAATGCTAAAAATGGCCTCCTTTGCTCCTTTCTATAACTGAGGAAACAGCTTCTGCCAATATCCCTCTAACACTAGCTGCCCTTGGCGCTTTTGTTAAACACGCTCTGTGTTTGAACAGATCAAATGAAACTCATTTGTTGTTATTGTTTAAGATTAAGCTGTACTTATGGAATTACGGAGGCATTATTAGGCCAGTTTCCTAGAACACAAAGAGAATGAAAAACAAAAATTAAAAAGAAGAAGAAATTCTGTTTATTTTTTGTTTTACAACTCAGTACTGAGCTTTGAGTTTCTGCTGTTCTCAGTAGTGAATTATACAGCATTATTTTCTTTAAAGAAGCACCAAGAAGTTGTCTTTAAAGCATTATAGGTGTAATACAAAGGTACTAGGTACTATACAAAGCATTCAGAATGTTTCCAAAATGCTTAGAGGGTGAGTTTCTGATGAAAAATAAGAGCAAATCATGCCTTTTAGCTCTGGGTTCTGATATGGAATCTGTACAAGCATGAGCAGGTCACTTAAACGGACTATCTACTGCTCCATCTGCAAAATGAAGCTATTGAGTGCATCAAACTACCCAGGGAAGCCAGAAAATATATCTGTAGGCAAAATGTTTGGTGCTGACCTGCTGGGATTTATGCAAGCTGAATTTTCTTTTGTGCTTTCACTGATGGAAAGCATTTCTGCCAAGCCATCAGAAGCCATAATTTTCTTAAATGAAAACTCATCAGTCCTCTAAGTCATCTTGAAAATGTGCTGTGGCTTACAACTGGTATTTTCATAGAATCTTAGAGCAATTCAGGTTGGAAGGGAGCATGGAAGGTCTCTAGTCCAGCTTCCTGCTTAAAGCAGGGCCAGCAGTGAATTTCGACGGAGCTGCTGCCCAGCCAGGCAGTGCCCAGCCTGTACCACACTGGTGTGGGGCTCCACATTTGTCCCAGCTGGATACCACAAGGTTCCCACTGGCCCATTTCCCTGGCCTGGCATTGTCCCTCTGGATGGCAGCCCTGCCCTCTGGCACGGCAGCTGCACCCCTCAGTTCACTGTCATCCACATTCTTGATTTTAAAATAAAACTTATTTTAAATTGAAAAGTAAATCTAAGCACCAAGGACTTCTATCCATTCTTCCATGTAATTCCACTAATTTTGGTGAGTTTAACAAGGCTTTATAGATGTTTTGCAAGGAGAGTTTTCCTTAAGGAAATTGGCTGGCCTGCAAACCTCTCCTGTCTGTGTTCAGCGGCAAGTAAACTTCTCTAGCTCCATTAGATCACGTATTCTTGGAGATCAAAACTTTCTTCAGCTACAAACAGAAAAGTAGAAAAATAGTACATTCCTCCCTACACGCTGCCATTTCAGTTTGAAGTTAAGTTCCAAAGAATATTTGTTGTAAAAAAAAAAAAAAAAAGACAAGTCTGGAAAAATCAATATATTGACAGAGGAAACTTTGTTTCTCTGACTCTGCCAGAGGATGCTATAAGGTTGTGTCTCACTTGGGTTTAGGTTTTTTGCTAGTTCTGTACTGCCTGGAGCTTAGCCACTAGTAAGATACTAGTAGAGGTAATTCTTTAACCACACAGAGGATTTTCTTGTATTTCTTCAGTAAAGGATATCCTTGATGCTTAGCCAGTGCAGAGGGGCTTTACATATTGGCACAATCTTCGGCTTTTGAGCCCACAATAGCTGTGGATTGTGCTGACTTTTGCTTCCACTTCCAACCAACCATGCAGGCAGGCGTTGTAAGATATTTAGCTTTTACTGCAGGACTGGAGCATGCTAAAGTTGTGAATGCCAAAGCATCCTGATGAACTCCCCAAATGAATGTAATTCACTACCAATCTTAAAATGCTATTCTACTCTAGAGAATGACTATTCAAAAAAGGTCCTAATTTAATCAATAGAGTAACTCCCCGTGTACATTCAGACACATATAAAATCTGGTAGTGACAACATGATGGCTTTTATTGCTTTTTACTTCTATTAGCATTGCAGAACCAATTCTGCTTTGAGCAAGCTGGAATCTCTGCTTTCCTGTACTATATCCCCTGAAAATAATAGCTGGCACAGCACAGAGGCTCTCAGCACCTGAGTGCTGTCAATAATGGTGCTGTTAACACAGCTTCTGGTGAGTAACCTACCCTGACCACTGAAAGCACTGGGACTGCACCAGTTTTACTGAGGCTATTATTTTAGTTTACAGAGGGGTTGCTGCTGGGTACATTCTAATGTCACATTTCTGACCCCAGGATGTCTTTGAAGGTTAGGAAATGAATGTATTTTTCATTGTCCATCTGAGTACTGTTCCTGCACTAATATAAATCCCCATTGTAATATTTTTACACAGCTGACTCCTGTGCGATAGAATTACATTAAAAGCTGGGAGGTCTCGTCCAATTTAGGTAAGGAAGCAGTCATTTGAATACTGACCTCCAACACCTGCAAAACTGTGTGGAAAAAAATGGACAACCTTTGTGTCTGCAGCATTATGATCTGTTTCTGTGGCTGGTAAAAATACAGCCTGAGTCTATATTACTGGAAAACTAACATTGCCCAGAAAAGAGGAAAAAACAGAAAAAAAAAAAAAAAAAAAAGCCGTATTATCTTAAAAAGTTAAGGAGAAATTCTGAGCAATCTCACCCATTTCATCCCAGTTCTGATTGTGTGATGTCAAGTTTTCAAAAAAGACAGACTTAAAAGTAGCAGTTTGAATTTTGATTACAGCACTGTGATTGACCTGTCAATGGTCAGTGCGATAAATCCTTTTTAGGCTACAACAGGATTGGCATCATACTCAGCAGTTACTGAAGGTGAGGCGATACAGGTACCTCCCAGCAGGGCTCCAGCCTGGATTTTGATACAGTCTACCTCAGCATGCAGGAGAGTTTGAATTAGATTCACTTTTAGTGGATGCAGTGTAGGAAGCTTCCTGCCCTAGCTGGTAATGATGAAGCAGGTTGGGTGCTGCTGTGGACACAGAGGCCAGTGCCCTGAGAAAGCAGAACAGGCTGCATTTCAGAATAGGGAACAGAGAGGAAGGAGGAAAACTCTTGATGTTCCCACATGTAGCCCAGGATGTGATGGTCAGAAAGCAGAAGAGCTACCAGCAGATTAAATCCTAGAGCCACGAAAGTGAATTTGCAGCTCAGGCAGTCTGTACAAGGAGATAATGATGCTAATTCCTGTGAGTAGTGAGCTGGATTCTGATCAACCCTGTGTAAGCAGGTGTACTCTGGAGATAGCGAGGAGCAGAAAAACAGGTTAATTATTATTTTTAGCAATGTAATAAGGACAGACTGGGCAAGTTATTTCCCTGATAAATATTAGATTGTAGGTTCTCAGGGAGCAGAAGCATCTGAGATGGTGACTACTAATAGAAAACTCTACAGGAGCTGAACAGAGGCAGATTTCGTCCACAGAAGAACATACTCAGCTCCTCACTCTGAGAATCAGGCTGCTCCTATACCCTGCCATCCCTTCAGTGGCCTTCAGATGTTCCAGAGCAATACTTTCCTTGGTGAGAAGCTCCTGGCTCCTGTAAAATGCCAGGGAAGACCTCCTCTCAGATCCAGTGCTAGCTCTGGTACTCGCTCCCAGAGCTAAGAAAGTAGATGGCACACCCAGTGGCACAACTAATCCTATGCGTCCTCAGCTCAGCCATGGGTCAGGAGCAGGGATATAGAAAATAAAAATAGAAGGCAGAGAGAGAGAGCCTGTTCCTCCTACTTTTCCTCAAGTAGAGGAGGGTAAGAAATAAGGCAACACTGAAGCAGATATAGTGAATTCCTGGAGACTGCTTCTAGCCATCCAGCAGATTGGCTGTAGGCCATCAAAGAGCAGGAAGACGCAATGGCTTAGGAACATTTCAGGGGGTAACAGATATGCACTGAGGAGAGCCTGGATGAGAGGCCTCAGTATTAAAATATGTGGGGTAACAAGACCCTGACCACCAACTGAATTAGAGTTGTGGGCAGGCAGTGAAGTTAGTGAGCTGGTGGTAAAAATCCCCTTAAAAATCTGTTCTTTTGCATCTTCTGGTCACATCTGTATAATTCAAAAGCTTTTAAGAGTTATTCATATCCTCACTCTGCACACTGCAATGCATCTGGGGCATGGTGATGTCTTTCTCTATTACCTATTTGTCTTCACAGACTTAAGACACCCTGCTGAACTAGGTCTTTCCTAAGATCAAATTAACATGGGAGAAAAGCATGCTCCCTGGTTCTCTTTTTGCCTGGCTTTCTTTTAGTAAATGGGAAAGAAAGAAAGAAGTTTGCTTATCCTCACAAAGTACTTCTTAGGAGAAATGAATACAGCTTTGTGACTCTAACACATCGTCTGAGTGGGTTGAGCCTGAGGTGCCTCTTGCCATGTGCAATGCAGGGCAGTCTCTGTTCAAGTCTAGAGCCCACACAGTCACCTCCACAGCTCACAGATTAGTGGGGGGAGGATGCTCTGAGACAGTGTTGTGGCACACAGCAAATCTTTTAAGACAGGATTAGTCTCTCAACAGAATTTAATAACAAGTTACTTAGTACAAGTGCCTTATTCCTCATGTAATTTCAAGCTTCCCAGAATGTCTCAAGCTGTAGTCCTGGCTAATGCATAGTCAGTTCAATAGCAAGCTCTGAAGGGCTGACTGCTAAGGTAATACTGGCTCCTGTTTATTTCTACTTGCTAAGCTGTATGACAAGAACTTTTAAAATACCCCAAATCCTCATCTGATGGTCTCTGTGCATACTTATATACTACCATTGACAGAGGGATGTTAGGCAGGGCTGGGAAGAAGTTTGGAAAACTGATTATTTCAAAAGACATCTAATTTGAAACCAGTAATTATGAAAGTCTGAATGCTCTTACCTCCCTGATGGGATTCAAACTTGCAGAGAGGCTCCACAGTGCCTTCAGCTTAATGTCCTCAGTGATGGATCAGCTGCTTGCACTGCAAGACAGCCAAAGGTGTGACTGTGACTGCAGGCGTGGGCAGCTGGTAAACAGAAAGGCCAGTATTTTCTTGCAAAGGAAAGGAAAAGATGTGTTTTCCATCCTGAAACTGCCTGACAGTGTTATTAGAAGAGGGTATGGATATAAGGAGCAGTGCATCATTCTGGTGGGGATTCAGTCTGTTGTTGTAATTCCCACAGTTGTTGTGCCACCTCTGACATGCAGTTCCCTCTCTGTCAATAAAAATAAATTTCCACCTGAAATTTGTTGCCAATAGAGATGTTTTAAAAATTTAATTTCTTATGAGTTTACCATAGCTGTGCTCATTCTGTTTTGCTCTTTACTAAATTTTCTAAAATACCTCGTTGACTCTCCACGAGTGTTTTTCTGAGTGGCTTTTCCAGTTCAAAGTTCCTGTCAGGGGACTCTCAGAGAGATGCTCTGGCAGCAGAATAGCAAACTCTTATCGTGTCAGATGCATAGGAATTAGAATTACTTAAGTTGTTTTCCAATGGCAGATTTTCTATCAAGAAATATCATTTTGAAAACTAGACTTCCTATGGGAGTATGTCAATTTACACAAAATGCCAAGGTCTTTTTCAGTCTGAGAGAAAATCAAAATGAAGTATTTTGGCCTTACTATGATGAAGCAGTGCTATAATTTACTTCATTTGCAACTATACTATGGTATATTTTACTGTAAAATTGACTTGAAACACTTTAATTTTAATTCCTTTACACAGAAGCATTTGGTCCCCAGCTGTTTTTCTATATAACATTTTATTTTGAGGAAATTTCAGTTTTATTCTTGTTCATTCCAACACATGGATTGGAAACAAAAAGAAATCACGGAGTTTCCTGCAAAGCAGAAATTCGTAATGTTTTTTCAGATCCAGCACCTATTGTGTACCACAGTCATTTGAAAGACCAACTGGTGCATGACTGGAGTACCACACAAAGCAAACAAACAGAAAACCCCAAGGGCTGAAATCTGTTCCCAGTAAATATTTGAGTAATTTCAAAGTATTCATCAACTGCATTCTGCCCATGAACTATTTGCAAACAGACAACAAGTGCCAGATTTCACAAGCAAACTGTTCATTGCAAAGAGTTTGCCTCTTCACTGTGACAGAGATGTGTGTGAGGAGCAGGACAGTAGAGGTTTAGGGAAATTGTACTTTGAAAACCTTGCTTAAATATTTCTTCATAAAAATATTTACTGCCTCTTATTCAAAGATTTCCAAACCCAGCGAGCATCTGTCCTGGGATGACTTTATGTATCCCAGTCATCCGTTCAGTTTATGCTGGATATTAAGTTCTGTACCTCTATGTCTGGTTCCGAGAGTAAAGGGGGGAATAGGAAGCACGGAGTTTGTTTGCAGAAACTGCACTCACTCCTCCACATCCTCCTGTGGACTGTGGTGTCTGCAGCACAGACAGGCAGCAGGACAGAGCTCTCCTTTGCTTTTAGTTAGTTTTTTTAGCTAGTTGAGGCAGAGAAGTTGCTCTGGACTGTGGTTTTTCTTTTTCTGTTCAAACTGTTCAAACCTACTATGGACTGAAAACACAGAAAAACACCAGGAGCTCACACCTGTGGCCCACCAGGGCCTGGGATGCTGCATTCTGGTGCTGCAGGGAGTGATGAGAGACTGAGCGAGCTGAGCTACACCCGACAAAAAGGACTTTCTGAATTTGCTATCTCTTCAGAACAGCAAGATGTTTTATTGTTTAATATTATACATTTTTTATGCTTGTGAATACTTTACTTGTTAAATAAACAGGTTTTTCACACTTTTCTCCAAGGAAATCTTTTCCCAAACCAGCTGGGGGAGGGGCCACTTGAATTTGCTTTCTAGACGGACCCCATTTGGAGGTTTCTTCCCAAATCTGCCCTAAACCAGGACAGCATCATTACTTCCATTTTAGTAGCAGAACAAAAAGGCAAAAGAAGAAACTACAAAATTTATCTTAGATCCCATTGTAGATAAAATAAGGTGGAAATGGAATTAGCTCTTGAGATCCAGTTCACAAAACAGTACATATGAGATGATAAATTTGCCTTTATTTATAATGGATGTTAGTGTGGTGTTCATCACAGAAGGGGTTCATCACAGTGTAACTCAAATAAATTCAGCTTAGCAGTTTCCATAGCAGACATACAGTAGAGTATATACACTTTCTTTCCTAGATGTGGAAAATGAGGCATAGATTACAAATTGCTTTGCAGCATTTGGGGCTGGCAGTGGAAAAGTAGCGGGAGGCTCACACTGCTGCCTCAGCCTTTTCAGGTCTCCTGTCTCTTAATTTGTCTCTCTTATCATCATCTCTAAATTCACCTTTAGAGCAACTGCCAAAACTACTTTGATTTCAAGACGTGCACGCAGATAAAACATTCCACACTCAGAGACTAAAAAAATCCAACAAACCCCATCATGGAAGCAGCTCATAAGGGCAGCTGGTGACGATTCCTCCTCGATTATTGCTTAAGGACAACTATTTGCAAGCACCTCATCCCAGGAGATTTTCTTGTGGAAAAGTCATGGGAGGAAGTCTTCCTGAAGAGGTGTCATCTGTCATGACAAGTTGCCTGTCCTGATGACCCTGGTGCTGAGATCGCATTATGATGACTGATGAGGCCGTCTGCAGCAGTTAACTCAGCTATTTGTAATCATTTCTCTTACAGGCCTTTTGGTAATCACTTTGGGAAATTCTTATTTGAACAGTGCAGGTTCTGGGGGGAAGAAAAGCAAAGCCATTTCTCCTGTTGCAGGGAAGGATTTAGACAGACATTAACCTGGGGGGAAATAAAAAACAAAAAACCCACAGAAAGTGTCTGCCTGTCCTTCTCGACATTTCTGTGCAGCTATTTTGTTTTATTTTTGTTTTATTTTTGTTTTGGTTTTGTTTTTATTTTTGTGTAGCTCACAGTCCCATCCACGCACTGTCTCTGTTCCATGTGCTCAGAATTCCCCTTTCACAAGGTAGGGTGAAGTCATTGGACAGAGACAGGGCTGGACCACCAGAAGCAGGCATTTCTGGGAAGAAGGAAACTGTAAAGGTTGTTTTGTTTTCTAAACTCTACTACTGCTTTGCAGTGTGAATTTGAACATGTCATTTAATCCCATGGTTTCTTAGTATCCTTACACACAAGAGGTATGTAATTTATATGTCCATTTTCTATCTGTGTAGTTTATGTCTTCTGATTTTCTTACAGCTCCATATGGGCAGCTGTTCAGCCCAGCCCACCTCACCAGTTCTTTCCCCAAAAGGAAGGCTGTAGCAGCATGTAAGAATATGTAAGAGACACCAGAAAGCTCTTCCTCTGTGTGACAGGCAGATGATGGTAACCTACCTCTTCCTACTCACCTTAGACTGTGTCTTGCTGGGTATTTGAACAGGTTCTTTTAATTTGAACTTTATACCAGAGGCCAAATACAAGCCTGAGTAGAACTTCAGAGCAGCATCATTTGCATCAGCAGAGAGACTCTTGGCCATCTGCTCCATACACAGGGGTGGTACCTTGAGCTGGAGCTTCTGTGTCACATATGAGCTGCTCTGGTACCATCCAGCAGGGGTTAGCGGTGGCTGGCAGCATCAGCTGCTTTACATCACTCACCTCTCCTTCGGGAGTGCTGAGGATCAGTTAACTGTTAAGATCTTTGGAAAGCAGCTACACAGAACAAAATTTTGCCAAGGAACCCAAAACATCCTACAGAATTCAGGGTATCTTCAGAGATACTGCTTCTTATTTTAATTCAGCACCTGAAAAACTGAATGACAAGAAATTTCCCTTTTACAATCTTTACTCATAGTCGATTTAGAGATGTCTGTGTGAGTGAAGACAGGAGTTTCTGATGCCTCACTCAGATGCTTTATGGCTTTCATTTTGGCAGCACTTACAGACCTTCCTTGAGCAGTACTTTCACATCTAAATACCCCACAGATGTAGTCAGAGATGCTGTCCTTTACCTTAAGCAAAATTAAATGCTGCAGTGAAAATAGACAATATAAGCACATTGGCATCCTTCCCAGTAAAGAGAATATGAAGTAGTTTTTATTGTTCCTGCCAAGACAGCTGTGCTTTAGATTGAAATAGTCATCACACCCTTTTTCTATTTCTAGAAATAATGCAGCTTGCCTACCAATAACAAATATCTTGTATTTTCTCTGATTTTTTCTGATACCCTGCACTTTTGTTGCAACTCTGCAACACTATAGCTTAACAGAAGTGCCTAATGCAGCAAATAAATGGGTTTGGCTATGCAAATGGCAGGAAATTCATAACTGCTACTTCTTCACAGTTTGTGTCTGTTGTATACATGTAGGGCTTCATCTGATTCCTCTGAGCATTCATCTTATGTTTTGATATGATAGGCATAATTTAAAAGTCTCTGCTTTTAAAATGCCATCTTTGGATTCAAAGATTTCAGAACTATTCCATGTATTAAAAGTGAACAAGGTCTCTGCAGCTGTAGTGACCTTTCTACAGGTGTTTTCTCTGTCTTCATGATACAGCTGAGGCAAAGTTTCTATGGGAAATGTCACTTCATGATTTCTGCCTCTATTATACAGAAAATCTCCATTTTTTAACCAAAGTTGCTGTATTTTATTTCCTTTGTTTGTGGCCTATTTTAAATGTGAAGGGGTGGGGATGTCTGCTTAAAAAAAAAAAGCCCCTAGATTTGTATTTCTGTATGAAGAGCCACTATTGAGCCTTTTGCCAGCATTAACTTGCACATGTACTTGTGCATTAAGCATAGAATTCCCCTCCTTTCACAGAAGCAATAATAGTAATAATGATAATAACAAGGAAAAATAAGGCTGACTTCTGCTGCTGCTGTTGCTTTTTTCCAAATACCCAGTATTTACTGCCTGCCATTTGCAGCTGGCATTATTGAATGGTTCCAGGCAGCAAAACACAGCCAGCTTGCACCTAAGGTGAGTTTATGCCAAAGGCTGTTCTGGACATAGTCCCTCCCATGCTCTTTGAGGAAGAGGGAAAAGGGATGGTGCACACCTTCAAAAAGCTATTTTAAAATTTTATTTTATTTTATTTATTTTTTCCACAAGGAAAGAGGTATATGTAGCAGTATTATGGGCTACAGAGAATGAGGGTTCCCAGGCAAATCCAGACAATTCGTGTGGAGCAAAGTAAAGACACTTAGCAAATTAATTCAGGCTGAACTTGGACCTTTAAACTGCAGCGAATAAAAGGTTGCTTTTCCCTTGATATGCAATAGGTGTGTGAAAATGAACTGTGTTTCCTGTCTCCCTGCTATCCAAGCTCAGTGCTGCAGTGCAGTCAGAGAGAGGGTTGTAAACGCTCAGGTCATGTGTGACTGTGGATGGCTTTGACAGAGAATGGAGGCATTTAGATGCTGCGTATGGAAGGAAAAATAAATGTTTCCTAAACTTCGTTACGAGTGTCTCTAGAGCCAGAGGTACTGACATGGCATGAAAGTGTGGGAGGAGAAGTGATTTACTACCTTTTTCATCCTGATCAAAGAAGTATTTAAAAGGTGATGCAGGCTGCCTGCTCTGAAGGTGAAAACCTTCCTGCAGACCAAAGATTCAGATCTGCAAAACCTTCAAATACTCATTTCCCCAGCATTTAAATATTTGAGGAATTTTTGTATGTGTTTTTGTCCACTGACAAGAAATAGAGAGATGAAAATAAGTAAGCACTCAATGCCACATCTTAAAGCATGAGACACAGATTCAAAATGCAGATGTTGAGAAAAATATGAGCTTGTATTAAAATTTGCAGGGGCTGTGGGCTACTGAATATCTAAATATCTGCAGTTGTGTTAAAGTGATAACTGTTTAGTGGTGTAAGTCTGTGTGTGTATTCTGATTTAGAATGCAGTCAATGTAGCACAAAAAAAGGCTTTATGTGTATAAAGAGCAGGGGTTTGTTTCTTTCTATTTCTTTAATCTCACTATTTAAAATTATACAGGAAGTGTGCGGATCTGATGAGACTCCAACTGTGTATCTGTGTACCTATGCAGAAACCCAAGGTGAAGGCACTAAATGGTTTGAAGTCAGTGTGTGTAATGAATTATTAAAACACTGTCAAAACAACTATTTCTTTTGCTTGAAAGTCTGGCCACTGTGGTTCTAGAGGTTACGTTAGCTGGGTACAGAGTAGGAGAAAGTAAAGAGTGCAGAGGGGTAGTACGAGACATGCAAAGAGATGAACACTGGCAGTGTGTGGGATCAGGATACCAGGTCTGAAAGATGAGAACCAAATTGGTATAGCAGATACACCAGCATAGTGATCATTTTGGTATGGTCCAGTGTGTATATATATATATATATTATATATATATATAATTTTTAAAATTTTAATTAGTTAATTAATTTTTAAATTTAAATTTTTACATATATATATGCAATAATCATACTGATGAGCAACTTCTCAAAAATCCTTTGGATGAAGAACACTTAAAGGAGGGGGCCAGAGCAGCAGGCTCCCAATGAGTATGAATGCAGGGAACTATCTAATGTTGATACACATACCAAACATTTATTCTGTCTCTCAGTTGTTCCTTTAGAAGTTTTTCTAAGCTACAGCACACACATATTCCAGATGACAGTGGAAGGATCACTTTATTTCCACATGTACAGAAAAAATTCAGATATCTGCAACCTGAAGTACCTTGGTGTGGCTGAGTAGAAAGGTTACCAATTCTGCAGATTTCTACCTGGCATTGTCCTACTGTTTGCAGAGTCTGGAGGTTTGTCTGTGCTGCAAGGAGACAGCTAAACATTATACCATTTGATTTTCACTGCATATCTGGTCAATTATTCAAATGCATTTGTTATCGGTCCAAAGACAGGGAGAAGTACTGCCCTGTGTTGAAATACCACAGTCCTACAAAATCACGACCCCAATACTCCTTTTCCAAAATTCTAAATTGTCTAAAAGCTGACGCAAAGAATTCTGAATTTGAAATTCAGAAGATGTGTTTGCACATGGAACTTTGCTGCTGCAGGGCTTTCCCCCCTGTTTAGCTAAGCTGCAGGCAAGGCAAGCCAGAGGAGCTCATCTCTTGACGCAATCCTGTCAGCAGGCTCAGCTTTGAGGCTCTGAACCAGAGTTAAGAGCAGTTCAATTACTAACGCTCAGTCCTTTGTTTTCTCTGTGCTGCCCACAGAGGTGCTTAATTGTGCTGTAAAAGATTATTACAGCAAAACTCAGCCTGCAGTTGGATTTTTTAAAGGTTTCTTGTGCGCACACAGATGAGTAACAACGTTAAGCCATTCCTAGCCTGGTCTGTAATTGAGGCCCTTTATCAGTGAATCATGGCTGTTTTGTGGGCAAGTCTTCCGCAGCTGCAGAGCACCTGAGATGCAGTAGTATGCTCTAGATGGCAGTACATTTTTTACCTCTATTAGTTATTATAAGCTTGGTCATCTTAACTGGTTTATTTTAATGCTCTTTGTATGGGAAACGTGGATTATTTCTTTTCCTGCAATGAGCAGCAGCACATTATACCTAGTTAATATTTCCCTATTGCAATGTCTTGATCAAATTGCAATTTGGGTGTTTCGTGCTCCTCATCCTCCAGATCCAAAGTCCACAGATCAGGCCACATCTCCCAGACTTAGCACAGACTCTCCTTGCATCAATAAATGTTTATGGGTCATTTTTGGCAGAGGAACTGCCTTGTCGGTAGAAAAAGAATGGAGCTGTGAAGTACCTATTTGCTGATTAATCAGTTATGATGCATTTGGGTTTTGTCAATAAAAAGTTAATATTCCAGTTGAAAAAGAGATGGGAAAAAGTACATGGCTAACAGAAAGGGTTTAAAAGAAAATTTTAGACAAGGCTTGCAAAGGAAAAGAAAAAGTGGTCAGTGTCAGAAGGATAACCCAGTGGTTAATACAGTTTTGTTAGAGACATGTGCTTTATGTACAGGAAGTGTATGCTATTCCCAAATTTACTCATCAAGCACCTGCCAGTCAGCATTGTTGATCACTCCTGTGCCTCATACAGACTGAATTCACTATCCACAGGTCTGCTACAGCCCACTAAATACAAATTCCCGCTCTGTAGCAATCCAGCACAGTTTTTGTGACACACACACACTATAGTTTATTTGCACTCATCAGGCTTTCAATATGACATAAAATCATTGTAACATAATGCATTATTAAATATATTTTCCAGCTGAAAAAGATAAACTTGACAGACTGTCAGTGAACATTTTCATACTTAGAAAAGGTTAGTGAAAAAAAACCCTGGAGTACATCCACGTATTAATGTAACAAAAGCACAGCAGCAACTCAGAGCAAGAAACTGTATGCAAAGAACTTGACCTCTGTCTTGTTTCCTATCAGGACCATAAACAGAACTTGAATTTTACTGCTAAATTTCATTTAGACAATGATTTTTATGAGCATTGGGTTTGGTGTTGCTTGATCGCCTCTATATAGTGTGTTTTTGCACTTTCATGGATGACTGAATATGTTTGTAGATGGGAAGAGGGGAAAAGTGAAAACTTCTAAGTGGTGTGAGTACTGTTAGCGTGATTGTGAGGATCAATTGTGAACTTGAGAGGGGATTCTCAGAAGATCTTTTCTAGTCAGGGATGGAAAGATACACTCCAAAAAATAGAAACCAAGAACTTCTGTGGAGCTAGGAGCTCAGCAATCCTTTATCAAGGCCTCCAGAGTTTACACTTCCAGCTGAACAGAGGCAAGCCCAGACATCCTGCTGATCACAGCCAGCCAAGGCTTACTAAAGGCAGGATCCTGACAGCTCTTTTGCAAGATCGGGGGGGTTTGGCTTCAGGATCCTGCAGTTCTGGATCTGCCTCTTCCCAAGGATGCCTTTGGCCTGCCTCTGGTTCATGTGAGAAATCTGCAGAGGTTTCCTTACCTAGGGCAGCCAGTTCTCTGTAAGATTTTTGTTTTAATCAAATGAAGTTGCCTTGGTTCTGAGTAGTTTAGTCCTTCTTTTCTTAATAGTGGAAAGATAACTGCATATAATCCTTTCTGTGGAAAATTGCTACCTTTTACTTAGAAGTGGAGTAACCTTTTCTGAAATGTCAGGCTTTCCCAGAGACTGGAAAATCCAGATTTTAATGTCGTAATATCCTTTCCATGGAAAATCGCTGCCTTTTTCTTAGAACTGGAATAACCTTTTCTGAAATGTCAGGCTTTCCCAGAGATTGGAAAGTCCAGATCATAGTAGTGGCTGTTTCTCAACACATTATTGCAATAATTACTAGGAACTACTCTATTGATGGCTGTTATAAATTAGAGTCACAAATAATACTAATGTTGACTTTTGATTTCCACACAAACAAACATGAAAGATTTTGAGATATTTTTTAAATGTAGATGTAGCTGAAAGTACATGTTGATCTCAGTTATTATCTTACACATCTGTTGCAACTCTGAAATCTAGAGGACAGGTACATGCTGGTCTGTCACCTCAGATTTACCACTGAGAAACTGCAAATAAGGCAGCTCAGCACAGTGAGAGAGCTGAGTAATCAAGTAATATCCAAAGGGAGCAATAAGCAATATTCAGTTATGTGGCAGAGCATTTTTTGGTTAAAGAAAGCTTGAGTGTTTTGGTAAAAATTCATTTACATTTCTGCACTATATGAACCTTTATAAAATTACATATGTTAATTTCTGGGGATATCCCTTCTTCCAGAGAAGACAAAAAAGGGAGGAAATTATGTTTGTTTAAAAATGACCCACATAGAAAGCTTTTCTTGTTGTGCCATTTCTATGTGAACATGAAGGGTTGCTCTATTAAAGAGGTATTTTTCATTAAAATAATACACAAGTATTTTATTTAATGAATTTGTAGCCTTAAGGCTTGAGTTCATCACACATGAGCCATTTGCTATTTTTTTTTTCAAACTCCTGTTGAACTGACTAAATTTCACATCCCCTAAGGAGATACCTTTGCACAAGTTTAAAAAACAGAAATGTCAAATGTTCTCTTCAGGTGCATGTTTCTTGCTGTGATGGAGCACCTAGGGCCAGGATTTGGTCCTGGATATGTCTTCAGGCAGGAATATCAAAGAAACCTCTCTTGTACTTCGCCATATGTCTGGCTCCTAAAAATGGAGTTGTCAGCTTCCAGTTGACAATCCATTAATTTTTTTTTTTAAAGGTTAGGGTTACTTTTGACAAGTGACAGAGTATCCTGATACAAACAACCGTAATTGGAGGTTAGCATATCTAAAAACAAGGAGACAAATTTTCTCAGTGTCTTTTGGCTTAAATTGAATTATTTTGGAGATGGAAAAACCTCTTTATTTTGTAAAAGGGCTAGAGTGTGGTCTACATTTGCATTACCCTTGCTGCACAAGAACCATTTACTTAGCTGAAATGGTCTCCTATTATTATCTTTCTCAATGTAAAATGCCCTGAAGGTGGAAGAGGAAAGGTCTCTCCTTTTCCTAGCCTAAACCTGATGCTTAAATCAAATCATTCCTCACTGTGAAGAGTGGCCTCTTGGCTATACAAAAACCTTTTACCCAGCATCTTTTGCGGAAGATAACTTAATTGGGAAAGATTCATAACTTCTGATACAATCTTCTTGTCCTCAAGTTCAGACCAATAGCCCAAGCAAATCATCTGAGATGAAGTTCCAAAATTAACCCCAAAGCATATGGGCTAAAATAGTTCTAAGGTTAAAATGAATTGAACTGAATCTATTCCATTCTTTAAAAATAGAGGAAAAACTTTCAATTTTTTGTATTATCTCTTATTGACCTCTTGCTACTGAGGGAAGGTTCAGGTGCCTGGACTGTCTTGTCTTCTCTGCTCAGATGTTCAACCTTATTTTTTATCTCAATTTACTGGATAAATTGGTTCCAGAGGGAACATTTCCACTTAGCTGAGGCTGAAGATAGGCAGGATTTCTGAAGAATGCAATATGGAGAGGCATTTTTTTGGAATGTGAGAATTGCCAGGGAATTTGGAATACTGCAGCTGATTGCTGTGGTGCCGATTCCCGTGGTAGTGATTCCCAGGTAAGGCTGGTCAGGGTAGTTGAAGAGATTTAATTTTAAGTTCTGTGACTGAAGCATTAGGGAGAGAAATGCACCTCAGTGACTTCCTCCCAGATTATTTTGCCATGGGAACAGAGGTGGGAAGCAGGTCAGTTTTTAAGGTTTTTGTGAAGTTTTCAAAGGAATGCAGCACAAAGTCTTGTCTCTCTGGTAAGCACTAAATGAGTGACATCTGCATGCATTTGGGTCTGTTTGGGGCCAAGGAGCCCCAGAGTTCTTGTCCGGGAGAGATCTATGATCTGGGAACAGGATATCCAATCATCCCCTCTTTTGGAGAGTCACTAGGTACAGATGTTATATAACAGGAATATTGATATTGGTCAGACATCTCACATCAGGCAAAACACACACGGCTTTGAAAACCAGCCTATTTCAGGGGCTCTTTTTAAAAAAATATGCTTCTTTTATTTATTATTTTATAGTAGCATCAAAGTGAAGCACATTTGGGGGGGGGGGTGGGAATCTGCTTTTAGCAGCTATTATAACTGTTGTAATAAAACCTGGCATTATTTTCCACAGCCAGCTTTATCGGGGGCTACTGGAAGATGTGTCTTGATGTTAGGGAGGAAATGGCAGTATAAAGATTATTCCATGGTTACCTATCACTTCATCAATGACAGCTGCAGGCAGAGCACAGGGTTTGCTACCTCCCTTCACAAATCTCTGTCCCAATCTTCTGTGTAGCCACATTCTAGACTACAACAGGGGGTATTTAGTTATGGCACTTTAACTTTGTATAGAGACCAGGTTTAATTGAGCCATTAGGGATACTCATTTTTTGCCACTCAAGAATGTCTTACAATACAGTGTGAAGTCCATTTTTATCTTGAAGATTATTGCTCTAAGCAATGAGTAAGAGTTACAGCTTTTACATAAGAGTGGTTATTTTTCTCTTGGTTGTGCCACAGTATAGCTCGGTTACAAGAGTGTGCTAAAAATGAGATTGCACTGAGAATGAGATAGGGCACAACTAACACCGGGTGTTCAAGCTTTTGACAAGTCCCTCTGAAATTTTCCAGTTTTTCTTTGGTGGAAATGGAAAATAGAATTTTTTACAAAATCAAAGCAGTGTTTTCCCCAAGACTTCAGCTATTTACTTTGTAAACTGTTATTCTCATAAATGTGTCCCTTTTTTATGGCTTCTGCGAAGAAATCAGAAATCCAGAGGTTTGTTTTGTTTTCCATCCAGCAAATCTCCCAAACACAAGTTTTTCTTGCCTGTATTCCTACACATTTAAATCCTACCTTTCATCTGAGGATCTCAAAAAATGAGACCAAGTTCCTGATATCTTCAGAAAATCCAAATAAAACATTCACAGGGAAAATGTATGCTTTCAAAGCTTGCAGAATTCCACTTTGCTCATTGATCTTGTGTGTCATTTCAGACACTGTTTCTCGTTACACCTCTAATGTCATCATGGTCTTGCAGAGTTAATGCAGGTTTGTACAGAACTCACCTGTTCTGGGTCACTGTAGTATTTGGATCATGAAAAGCACCTTTGAGATGTGTTGGGTTGTTGAACACAAGTTTGGTACATGTTTGCCTGTTCTGCATACGAGATCTCCTTATGCTAGCAGAACTTCAAAAAACACAGACCAAACTGGGGGAGTGAAAGGTCAGAGAGAACTTAGAATCAGTGTGAGATGAAACTTGACAAATTTTCTAGATGATTTTGCACTGTAGAGCAACGACTCTCCTGTGTCCCTGTGCATGTGCGTATCAGGAAGGAGGAACCAACCAAGAAGTAGATGAATCCTCATTGCATATGGTCAATAAAGCTTCTTAAGCTCTTTGCACTTGATGTGTAGCATGCAAACAGCTTCATAATGCCTAATGGGCTTTTCTTGTCTTTTTTTTTTTATTTTTATGAAAGGTCTGAGCCCTTTGGATCACACAGCAAGGAGCGCTTCTCTTCCTCCTCGTTACTCTGCTTGGAACTTGACCTGGGTCATGAGAGATACATCCCCTTTCTATTCCCACAGAGGACGACACAGTGAGTAGCATGAATATGTTATCCTTAAGAGGCTGAAACTCCCTGCCAGAGGTTTTGGTGTAATACTGGAGTAAAGCAACACAAGTCAAATGTTTCATGGTAAAATATCCATACTGGCAGCATTTAAGGGCACTAATAAGCCTTAGTACCCCTTACCAGATGCCTCTGGGACTTCCCCCACCATGCCCAAGGGCCCAGGATTTGAGCCCAGCCCAGCCTGAGGTCATTTCTATCTCTATGGAGGTGCCTGGTGACCTGGGCTGCCCCAGCCTGCCCTGCTCCCTCTGAAACAAGGGCCCAGACTGTAGTATTTGAGTGATATGTTGAAATTCACCAATATCACAAAGAGAGGAGCTGTGTACTGAACTTTCTGCTTTCCATCTCCTTTTCTAACACCCATCCCTTCAAAAACCTGGGAATGTGTTTTCATCTGTTCTCTGGTATGACCTATCCATGGCCATTCCACTGTGAAGTACGATGGCCGTAGCTGGGTCTGGACTGTGCAAGGCAATATCTAACATGCAATCCAGAAAGTGACTGCAGTAGAATATATCTACTATATATCTACTACCAGTCTCTACGCAGGGAGATAAGGTGCTGAGAGGCTAATAAGATTTACTCACCCCAAGCCTGTAATTATCTGCTTGAGGGAAAAGTTTGACCTACCTATATGAAGGAGCCCCATATTTCTTCAAATTTATGTTGCAGCCTTTTATGTGTGCAATATATATTCTTTCCACTGGCATACAATATCTGCTCCTAGCTGTTGTATCTGCTTGAGTGATGAGGACACACCAATTTCATTTTGGAAGCAACAGTAGTACAATCTTTTTTCCCTTACTTGGTTTTCTCAGAAGTTGCAAGAATGGTTTTTAATTTATCCTTTATTACTTCTTCCTAAACTCTTTCAGTTTCTCAGTAATACTATTCTAAGGGAAGGCTTTGTTCTTAAAACCTAAGAGCACTGATTCCATCTGACAGCATCACATGGAGATAAATGTACTGCATCTCAGCAGAAATGATTTATGATGATTTTAGCTGATTGCGCAAGACTAAATCCTACCATATTCCAACCATCTGTTTTGCAAGGAAAGGCAGGAATTTGATGAGGTGTTACACAAAATACAATATTCACTCAGGACAAGTCTAAACTGTTTTCTTCCTCAGTAGGTGTAATTTAGGACATGCACCTTGAAATATCTGGAGAATCTTGAAGAGAGGCAGGAATAATTTGCTTTTTCTAGCTTTCCAATGTAACATTTACAAAAATTTAAGTTAAAGGGTAGAAGTATTTATTTTCATTTAATTTAATTTAATTTAATTAAAGGGTAGTAGCCCTGGAAGGCACACATTTCAGGCTGGAACATCCCATAGCATCACTGTACAGACACTTCCTGCCACTTGAGATTTGCAGCCCACAGAGGACTGATGTGTGTATGTGCAGCAGAGCCTGTAGGCATAGCCCAAGAATAAGAGGATGTTTCTTAAAACTTCTATTACTCTGCATACCTTCAGCTTAAAGCCACTGGCTTAGTGGCTATAATTTTATTAGTAAACTTCTTCACCAAACTAAGTAAACTTGGTTTATTAGCAAACTTCTCAGAGAGCTGGATTTCTGTTCAGAGCTGCTCTGTCCATGACAGGGTGGACAGTTCTTTCCAGTGGCTGATTACTGGCCCTGGATCTACATGGCTCTGTGAAGGTCATGCAGGGACTCAGCAGAGTGAGGAAGAAGACAAAGTTAGACCATCCAAGCTCCAGGTGAGTACTCTTGTCCCAGGACCCAGCCTTCTGATTAGTGGTTAATCCAAAATCACACAATAAATCATAAGCAGAAACAAAACCCAGTGGCCTTTTACTACTAGAGTGATTTCTTCTTCTGTCAGCTTTCCTTACTGCTCCCAGCATGACTGATTACCAAGTGATCAACAAAACTTTTATCAAAACTTTGTTTGCCTAATCATCTGATGGGACCCATCTAATTAACTGGCTGACATTGCTGGAGTGGGGCAATATTAGTTGTCTTAATTACACTTTCTCTGTGTTCTGCTGTTGGAGAAACCTCTGATTGAAAGAGTGAGTAAATTGATACGTGGTGTCCTTCTTCCTCTGCCAAACTAAGTTCTCTTCTCTTTTGCTCAGAATTAAAAATTCTGACAGACTCTCTCTGGTAGTTCTGGCAGGAACAGTGCCTGATGATATCTTTGAATCCCAAAAGATAATCGCTGGCACAAGAAGATACTTGAGTGGTGCATTCACAAGACTTTTTGTCTGTTTTGTCTAGAGATTTTTTTAGATTTGTGTCAATCCAAGCATTGATTAATCATCAGTCATCTCAGAGATGCAAGATCCACCTGCCTTTCAGAAAAAGAATAAAAACTGCATGTGAAGTCAAAATTATCTGGGAATTCAACCTGTGAGGCAGGAAGAGACTTTAAATCTCCAAATTTTTTATATCCTTTTGTTCTCATGAGGTACACTCAGACTATTTCCTGTGGCCAGAAAAAATTTTAATGCATTCTGCATATGTGGACTTATGGTAGCATATTAATCTTCCATTTGCAGATCTGATGGATCTCTGTCCTGAGGCTTACATGATTAACTGCACCCAGCCACATATTTCATTTTTTTGTCCTGGCTGGTTGAATGTTAATTTTCTCTTCTGTACAGGTATTCTATAAGAAATCAATTGTCCACTACATAAAATCTTATAAGCTTGTGTAATAGGGCTTCCAGATGACAGCTGCCCCTCTGGACCTTCATGCAGTTAACACATGCCTCTTTGCCCCATCCTCTCCATCTCCCTGGGCCAGCTAACAACCCTGCACCTGGAGCATGATCCCCGCAGGGTGTGGTGGCAGCTGCAGAAAGTGCTATTGAGTGGAGCAAAATTCAAATGCAATTCTACTCACTGAAACTCTGCTTTGAAAGAAGAACACATTTCATGTGAATAACAGGCCTAAGGTTGCCATGCTGGACTGTTGGAGTTGGCTTTTTCTTTTTAACTGTTCTTATATTACTGCTGGCTTTGTGTCTCTTTGACACTTTGTCCAGTAGCAGCTGAACTCCTTGGCTGCTCTGAACCAGCATTGGGCCAAGTACTGAAGTACCCCTCTCAGGTTATATAGTTCACAGGCTTTTTTTTGCCACCCTAAAACTTAGGAAATGGTGGTGTTTGGATGGCAAAGTCATCTGGGACTAAAACTCAGGATGAGAGCAGATTTGGATACCTAGTCACTATTATGCTTAAAAACATCTAGAAAAGGTGAGTTCAGCAGAGGAGGAACACACACCTACAAGAATGCATAATTATTCACAGCTTTGATTTAGTAGGTACTAAAAGCCTAATCCACAGGATGGCCTCAATTAACAACTTATTAATAATTTCACTCAACTCTGTGTCTTCAGAAAACTAATTTGACAGGGTTGTTGGGGTTTTTTTAACACTTTCTAATGGAATGTCGTCTGTGATGAGTTCCTAATTTCCTGAATTTGGTTTGCCAACTTAAAAAAATAAAAATAGCCCAAGTAATTTTACTGTGGGATAATTTGGGGTCATTCTTGCTGTGTTATTTGATGCTCAGTGGTATGGCAGCTGCTCAGCAAGCTGTCAGATGATTAATTTTTTTCCCTGGTAGGTCCTATGCACCATTTCATTCATGTCAGTTGGGTACCAGATAGACACTGCTGCCATGAAACTCAGTGAGTCTGAACATCGAATGAAAGGGAAGATGGAGAGAAAGAGGGCACCAGCCAGATGTATTCATGTTACAGTTAGCATCCCATGACTACTTGCTTGATAATTCTACAACAAATCAGACTACTACTGACATCTGCAGAATGATAAAGCTGTTGTGATTCTCGGCTCAGCATGGCACAGTGAGATGTATGGATACAAACAGATTACAGTTACAGCAAGATCCTGTTTGGAAGTGAGATAAAGTCAGGAGAGGAACAAGGAGGATGCTACTTCATCCCAGAGGAAAACTGAATCAATGTTTTCTTAGTAAAGATACTGGGAAAGTGATGTATCATCTTCATTCAAACACATCCTTTTTGCAGTCTTACAAGTATTGTAATGTAGTTTGGAAATAGCATTATGAATGGAATAGGGCAAAGCTTCAGTTAACAGCAGTTACTCACACCACATTAATAGATTTGCTCCATATAAAATAGCAGATGCTGTGACCCCGTATACATTTGCAGGAATTCTTGCTTAACAATTAGATGATATTTTGGCTATGTGCAGTGGTGCTGAAATCCAAAAGGAGGAAAGTCAGGAAGCGCAGCATCTGCCTAGCTAAACCAAAGGCTGTGTTAAGCAAGAAGGAAGAAAAAGTCTTATTAGGGAGAAATTTTAACTTTCTTTTTGCTTATATCATCTTTCATCTGCAGATAATATGTCTATGACAGCTCAACATTTTTCAATAATAAAATAACACACAGTAAGACAACAAATGTCTTTTCTCCTCGTCTCTCAAGTATTCATTTTCTCTAGAGAGCTTTTGAAATTCATGCAAGAGGTTCCTTGTATGAATTGACAAAATATGACAGTTCATCCAACTACTGTTTTGTGCCAACTAGAGCATGTTTTCTAACAACTGCCTGCTGTTAGCCAGTACTTCGTCTTTTTGTCCAGAACTGGCATTAGAAATGCACTTTCGTGTATTGTTTTTTGCTGCATACATGGGAGACTTGGTGGACAAATATTTCTTGTGTGGAGAATGAGCTCTGACACTTCTTGGAGCAGGAGGAATGAAAACGAGAGCTGTTGTTAGTTGTTCTCCCTACACCCCTTTCTCACACCTCTCTCTGTAGCTGTCTTGAAAGACTGTGCTTATAATTGATTGATGAAGGAGTCCTGGCCCTTTCTTTGTAGTTTGATTTTCACCGAACAAAGCAGCTGTCAGAAATTTTGGTGATTCAGTCCCTGGTGCACACTGAGGGGCTGGGTGGATATAAAGTAGATGCTGTCATTTTTACGATTCTCTTAACAAATAAATGAATAACTGCATTATTGCTGTTTTCTCTAAGCAGTGGCCCATCCATCGTGGCTCACTCCCCAGAGGATTAATTTAAATGCATCTGGCATGAGGAGAGCTCTGGGCTCCACAGGGAGGCAGGCAGCTTGCTCTGTGCTGGGCATCCAGACCTAAGCACCCTTCCCAGGTTGCTGCTGGGATATTCCCCAGCGTGTTGCTCCTCTAAAACTTTTCTTCAGAATGCAATCTAACCTTAAAGCCCCTTCCCAAGGAAACCTGTGTGGCTTTCCTTCAAGGTGGGCATCAAAGGGATGAGCAGTGCTGGCGCTACCAGCCTTGACCCTTCCCAACAGCCACAACTCCTGGGTGCTGGGGAGAAGCTGGCCCCACTGAACCCTTCCTTGCAGGCAGCAAGCTCTGAGAAACCCTTGATGCCCTGTGAGGGTACAGCAGCAGCCCTGTCAGTATTTTCAAGGTCAGGGCATCGTGCTCAGAGGCCTGCTGGTGAGGAGGAAGGACACAGAGAGCGATAAGCTAACTTGTGCTAAGTAGCTTGAAATTAAAAGGAGGTCCCTGGCGAGCACAGGCTGTGTCTCAGGGCAGGGAGAGGAGCTGGCACGGTGCCCAGCTGATCTCACTGCTGCACTTGCAGGTGACTGAGCTCCATCAGATGGTATGGACCCCAAAGCTGTGCTGGACGGAGCAGTGCTGGGGGGCTCCTCGAGTGCCTCCCCAGTTCCCCATGTCCCCTGTCAGGCCATGCTGCTGACATTTGTCAGCTCCCGGAGCAGCAGCCCAAGGAGCAGTGATTGTTGGCAGGGGCATTTGCTAAGGGCAGTATAACCCAGGGTGCCTGGCAGGGATACATGTCACTTAAGCATCCCTTAAAATGTGCAGTCTGCTCTTTCTCAGGGCTAGGCAATGGAAGGAAAGAGGTGAAAGTGTCCCTTCAGACTTGCTTGCTCAGCAGGAGCAAGGCAGTTAAACCCTGCAATTGTTTTTGCTCTTGAATTTGTGTGACTTCCAACACCTTTTCCCTTTCCCTTTGGGCTTTTTTGCTGTGCCCTTCCATTCTGTGGTAGATTCCCTTATTTTAAATTGCTGCTGTAACTCCAGTTGCACAGCTGAAATATAACACCAGGAATTCATTTGCAAGAAGTTTCATCTCTTCTTTGTGCCAGTAAGAAATGCTCACTTCCAAGGGCCTGGCCTGTATTTGGGTCCCTCTGGGTATTCAGCAGACAGATCAGCTGACAGACAGAGAGAGCAGTGTCTCCTATTTACGTTCTACTTTCAGGGAGAAATACTTATCGCTGCAGGCTTCTTTGTGGCACCCCACATGTGCACCCTGGTGAATAGAAATTCAGAAAGGCCTGATGAGGCAATTGAAACCCTTAGATTGAATGCCCTGTGCCCTTTTGTACTCAGAGGGAATAGGAAGGCTTTAGAAACTGGCTCTGTCACTAGGATTAATAACTGGAAAATCAATTTGTCATTTCCCTGTCATAAATTAAAAGCTTATAGGCCTTATAACATGAGTAAAATAGAGGTTAGTGGGTATTGATGGAGGTCTCAAAGCTCACTCAGCAGAGCAGATCTCTACTACACAATTTAAATTATGTCTCCTCCACAAGGAGTATCTGTCAATATTTGTATTGAAAAAAGACATCCTGTGCAAGAATATTTTATCTGTTTCTACACTGCTGCTGCGATTGTTGCTGCTGAGAGTTCTTGAGGGAGATTGTGGTCCTGACTTGATCGGTGTGAGTGACCTTTACATTGTGCATTTGTCTGTAGATGTTGTATAAATTAGTCATGTGCAAGCTGATGAGGTGCCAGAGAGGATGTACCTCACTAAGCTGGTCCTGCTGAGAACAGAGAACCTTTCCCTGCTCCCTTGGCTGTGGTAGTGCAGTGAGAAAGCCACCACACCTTTTCAAAGGTGTGCCCAGCTGAGAGTAATTGAGGAGGAGTGATTTGTAAGAGTCAGCAGAGCAGGAGGGAAAAGGACCTTTTAAAGTTAGACACGTGTAGAACTAGATAGGAGCAGTCTAAGAGGAAACTACCTGCTGGTAAGATTTTTGTGGTTGAAAGGACAGGTGGTTTAGACCAAATAAACCTATTTTTTTGTTGGGCAGCTGAAAGAAAGGATACACAGAGTAGTCTTAACAGGAACAATTTTTTTAAAAAATCTCTCAGTATTAGGTTATTTTTGTTCTAAATAAGGTGTGTTTCTGTGATGTGTGGTTAGACAAATGATCCAAGATGACCTAAAAGTGAACAATCCATCATTTGACCTTCTACAACGTAAAATAATACTTTCCACTAATTACTGTGTTTTGAATACCGTGTATTACTTACACTACTTATACTACTATTTTAAGGCATTTGTTTATTAGAAACTCTAATCAGTTTAATTGAAACAGATGTGGTTGCCAGATATTTTAGTTATCTGAGCACAAATTATTGTTGTTAGGTGTGTTGATAAAAATAAATAAATTGAAACACTCACAAGACTCTAACATAATCAGACATACACAGATTCCAGTGTCTTTTTAATTGAATAGTAGCTTGATTGGCTTTTCAGTCTGTGGTTAATATTCTGTATCATTTTACATACCAAAAGCTGAACTGATTTATGTCTACAGCCTTTCTTAAACAGGTTTTTATCTTATTTTGATTTAAGCATCACTTTTGTTTCTTCTTTAAAGGCATACTGATGATGAAATAGGCTTCTAATAAATTATCTGTTCTATCTCTCATGCCCAGCAGTTACAGATAAAAGAGATTGTTGGACAAAGAATTGTTTGTTCTGTTTTGGGGTTTTTTTATTTATTATTTAAGAAGAGACTTTACTTTTTTTTTCCATATGGAACTTAAAACTCCTATAGAGCATTTAGGATCTGCAGTGTCAATATAGCTCTAACATAAATGCCTGTACTTGGTTTAAATCTCTGACATTTCTTTTAGAAAATCATCAGAAATCACAAAAAAATCACACCATTTTACTGACTAAGCACAGTACTCAGGTCCAAAAGCTCTCTATCTAGTCAATTTATATTGATAGTGGTTTTAAAAAAAATAACCACTAGAAGTTGTGCTAGTTTTAATTGCCTTTCCTGCAGTGTTTAGTTTTTCAGTAAAAAAAAAAATAAAATAAAAAAATAGGCAAAATGGCCTTTATCCAGCTTCCAAAGGCACATGGCTACTGCTTTCTGTGCTTAACTGGGCAAGAAAACAATAAACTTAGTGCAGCCTTTAAATGTTAAGACAAAAGTGAAAAAGGAAAGAGAAACATTATTTTTTTATGCAGAGGTGTAAAAAATGGCAGGTGATTTGTGGCAGCAATTCAAGTATTATGCCGGTTTTGTATTTGCAAGTGTGGCTTATGCGGTCTTGTAATAGCTAACATACCAAGACCAGCTTCTCAGCCAGAAAAAAAAGTATATAATTCTTTTTTTATGAGGTATATTACATTGTCAATAGTGAAGGACATTGTGAAAGAAGGAAAGCCTGAGGGTAGGAAGTTAATGTTAGCCTTGGAAGACTGGATGCTGTTTGCATAGATTTTCCTGTGTTGCATCAGATAGCATTTCTTTGTCATCATTCCTTTGTACTGAATAGGATAATAGCACTGAAATTTGTGTCTCATACAGGATTAATTTAAATAAGAGCTTATAAAAAGTACCAATATTCTGGTGATGTGAGGCGACTATTGAATCATGTAAAAGCTGCAAGTGTGTTTCCACTGAATCACGGACACTGTGGGATGTGTGAGCTAAATAGTCTCGCTCTCTTCCAAGCAACAACCTGTTGTGAAGGATGTTCAGTGTGAGCACAGCAGGCATGTTAGATCATGCCCACTCTCTGTAGGCCATTCATTGCAAGGAAAGGAAATGGCATTGCTGCTTGCCTTTTCTTCCTTTACTTTCCCCCCTTCAGGCAGAGGCTTTAGTTGTCTGCAAGGGTCATAACACTGGTTATGAGCAGTGGCTGGTATTTAATCACTTACCCCAATTAAGTTGTACCAGTTGTAGGTCAGAGGCCTGCTGTGTTAAGGGCTGCACAGCTGATTGATGGCTCTCCTCTGAGGTGGGGATTCTGGACACTGAGACCAAAGCAGGGAGCAGAGCCGGCTGTTGAGTGCTTGTGGCACCACAATCAGACAGTCAGGGGGACTGGAGGAGGAGAATGAGAGCGCCTGCTGGGTATCCATGGCCTCTCTGCTTGGGTCAAGAGGGTTAGAGAGCACAAAGGCTTCTGTTCCCAGCAGCTGGGCAGGAGAGGAGGGAGAGCAAGCAGCAACTGCTGGAAAGCCAAAGAAAATACGAGATTGATCAGGAAGAGAAGTGCACAAAGAATGAAATAGTTGGTTTGAAATGACTGCTCTTGCCATGTGTGGTCCTTGGCCTGGGCTTTCCCATTTGTCATCCAGTGACTTCTATCAAAAAATCCTTGAGTGAGTTGTGCTTCTCCCCTCCATAGTTTTTTTTACAGTGCCTTAAAATACATACTGCTCAAGGTGTTCCCAGTGTGGCTAGTAAAGATCATATATGTTCTGTGACCTATAGGTAAGTGTTTGGTTGCTCTTTTGTCCATCTGGGCTTAGGTACAAAGTTCAACATACTCCTAACACTTCAGTTCAAAAAATTTTTGGTGTTTGTGTTTTGGGTTTGTTTCTTTTATTTTTGTTTTGCTCTTTTAAGACCATCTAAGGGACTAGAAATAAGTGGTCTGAGATTTGGATATGATATTGCAGCAGTAAACTGCATGAATATATCCACAGTTCCCCACTGCCTAAATTGAAGTGTGCTTCATGTATTGTGAAATTTATATTGATAACTTAGAGGCTTGAAGAGAATAGGGGCTTGTGCATTTGGATTCAAGGAAACGTGTGTAATCCTTGTTACTGTGGTGTAAATGGACTACTTATGTTATATCGTTTCCCTGGCATTGTGAAGTATTTAAAATACTGAATGAATGATAAAGCATTTGATTAAGAAAATCAAATATAAACTGGAAAAAAGACTCTGTTCCTTCCAGCTTGCTGTTAAAAAGGGAAATTAGCTGAGAAAAGTATAGCAAGAGGGCAACAGTATTAACCTTCAGATTAGAAAATATTTTATCACCAGGAGAATAGGAAAATGAACTACATAAATCTGTGCCCACAAAGAAGAAATTAGATGTTTAACAGGGAATGTAATTGAAGTTTAAAAAAATCAGTTAATTTCACTAATGTCAATTCAGATTATTTGTTTCACCTGCATAGTATGGCAAGACAGAAAGACAGTGCAGAATACTCCAAGGAGCAGCTGTACTTTTTTCTCCTTGGGCTTTTTCAAATGGATCTAACCTGTTCAAGAACACTGAGTTAGTTCTAAAATTATTTCTTTCTCTTACTGAATATTGTGTTGAGTGCTGAGTGTGGTGACAATATCAAATATATATATATATAGCATTCCAGAAAATTTTATGATCTTGGCAATTAAAAGTAAAATCCTTGCAGGTTGTCACTGAATGTTGTGTTAAGCAACTTGAACTATGGTGTGATGGTAAACTGGCCACTGGGAAGTGAATCATAGTTGTACCAGCAGGGTACAACTCCTCTTGATATGTTTCTCTAGGGAAACATATCAAAAAGAGAAATCTTTGTAGGAGGCAGTTGCTGGCTGTGCTGCCTGGAGGCTGAAGTTCTGCAGCAGCAAGTCAGGTTTCTGCTGCTTCTGTTGTCTCAGGAAAGTTTCAAACCCTGGGGTTCAGAATGTCACCTCCTGGGGTACAGACCCTGTGGCTTCCAGCACATTCCATATGCCCAGGATAGATGACTCTCTTTGCAAAGAGTTCTGTGCTCACATGGATGATGTGAATCACGTTAGGAGTCTTTGCGCTCTAATGGTCCTGGCTGAATTTGAAACTGCATCCCAGAAGAGATTGGCTTTCTGTCCCATTTCATCCATTGACTAAGCTATTTTCCTTTCAATCCAGATGATGCCTTTCCCCACTTTAGCCTGAGCTGCCCTTTGACCTGTCCTGAAGGGGAATTACTGGCCCTTGGGCTTTCCTTTTGATTTGCTGCTGCCTCCATAATGAATCTCTCTGCGCAGCCCATTACAGGCCCATTTTTGACTGCCTGTTTACAGAATTCCCTATTATTTCTTTTTACCTCATTATGAAAAAAATAAAGCTCTAACTTACAAAATTAATTATAAAATTATAATTAAGAAATATAAAATGTTATAAAATTAATGTGCATGCACCTGTATGTATACTTACTTTTGAGCACAGAAGACACTGGATTTAATTAACCTGGCAAGTTCTGTGTCCGTTTTCTTTTTCCAGTATTTGACTGCAACTTTGAATCTCCTTGTGAGCTGGAATATTCCTTTACCTCAAAAGATCAGGAAACCCCCAACAATGCCTGGGTCAGACTGAATGCAGAAGAAATCTCACAGCTAAACCTCCCAGATGGGCCAGAGAGAGATCACTCTGAGAGCACACCCAAAGGTAAGATGAATACAACTGTGTAATATAAGTAGTGGTTAGTTTTAAAATAAAAACACCTTTGCTTCCACCCAATAAAATAATCATAAGAGAAAAACCCAAAACCCTGCCCAAACACACGTGTCCTCCTGAAGTGCTGGAGATAGCTATAATCCCTTTGTGTCAACAGACAAGGAGTGAAAACAAAGTGACAATCAAAAGGGAGTCATTCTACAGAGAAGATCTGTTTTCACCCAAAGGCAAGCTCCATCATATATCTAGGAAGCAAAGTATCAAATACAGTCTTGTGTAAAATCTGTGTTGGGCTGGCCCATGCCTTGGATGATATTTGGATGAAAACTGTACTATGGTGCTTGTGTTTAAGGTCATTCAGTGTTTGGAAGAGTCTGGCCTTACCTTTGCTCTAGGTCCTGTTTACCACTTGTGTGTTTGCAGACTATTTTAGGCAATATCCTTTTGTCCAGGGCTTAGGTTCTCTGTTTGGTAAGAAAACAAAGATGGGCTTTGTCCGTAATATCAGAAAAAAGATCCTGTCCCTAAAGAGAACTAGGAGGTCTCAAAAGATGCGAGTGGAACAGAATTTTAGCTTTTTTGGAAAAAGATGTGGTTTATTGAAATTACTTTTCCTGCTTATGATCATATCTTTGAACAGCAGCATATTTCATTAAGATTGTAAGTTCTGAAAAGATTTTTAGATATACATATGCTCTTTTAATCCTAAAAAAGCAGCAAAACTCTTAACATCCCTTCAGCTGTTAGTGACATCTGCTTGGAACTTCTCTCTGGAAGGTGGTATTGATGAGAATGGACCTACAGGAATGAAGGATGGGGGGTTAGACTACAAACTTTGTCCAGGGAAACAAAGAGGTCTCAAGAAGGACAACAAAAATTTGAAGGAATATGGAACAGTTTCCATAGTAGGAAAAATTAAACAGACAAAGATTCTCTGTTCAATCTCTGATGGTAGGGGTTAGAGGTCTTTAAAAAACAGATTGAAGAGCACTGGAAAGCAGCTGTGAAGTTTGTGGGTTCTGGGTTTAGAACAAGGAAGCTGAGACATTTTTCATGTAGTACCTGAATAAATGGTGCTAATAAAATACATGAATTAATGTTGTGGGGCCAGAAGTGTGTGTAAGTTTAAAGAAAGATCAGATGAATTCTTGCAGAATACATTCATCACTGGATGTTTAATTCAATAGTCTGTTTAGAGTCAAGAAGCCTCCTACACAAAAGGCTGCAAGTGAAAGGATTCTTTTCTTAGGAGCCAGAGAGACAGAATTTGACTTTGCAGAGCTGCAGTCTGACTGCTCGTGACAGTTCTTATGTTCAGGCAGATACTGAAGAAATTTTCCGTGCTGCTTTCATTCATATTCTGTTTTCTCATCCATACCAATAGTATAGTACTTTTCCCCAGATAGCCATTATAAATTAACTTTTAAGGCCCATTGATTCATCAGCAGACCAAGTCATTTTGGTGTGCTCTGTGTCGTGTGTAAAGCAGATGGACAACATTTGTGCTGCATGCAAATATCTTCTAATTTCTGCATCAATGAACATCTACACACATATTGAATTTCTTCCTACAAAGGTAGAGTTCAAGGAACATTTGAGATAAATCAGAATTTCTTCTTCTTCTTTTTCTTAAATTCTAGTGCAAGCTGGCTGCCCCTGAAATTTAGGAGTTAAAACCTTGTTTTGAATTGGGAAGAATAGCTGTCATTTTCCTGGAGTGGGGGGAAAAGATGGAAAAACCCACAAGGAAGTAAATTGTTTTTACAATTTATTGTTCCTATTTTGTTCCTGTATTGTTTATTAATTTACCTGTATAGTTCCAGGTAAAGAGCCTGGGCGGGTCCCCATGGTGCTACATGTTGTCAATGTATAATTCTTTTGGATCCTCTTCAGTAAAGTTATACCTTTGTCTAACTCAGTTTTATATGTCTATCAAAGCAGAAGAAGGGGAGTCTGTTGGCTGGCCCTGTAGCCCAAAACCAAATGTGGTATTGGCTGTTGATTTTCAATTGCCTATTGGGTTAAAATTCTATTTCTAAGCCCAAAGGTTGGGGTTTCTCATCTGGAATATAGGCAATTTAGGCTACAGCTTGTGTCCTGCTGTTTTCTTCTGCTCTGAGAGGCAGGTAACCAGTGTCAAATTGATTGAGGTGGATTTAGATTTGTGGGGCATTAGGGTGGATTATTTTGTATGGTTTATTTGCTTATGTATGTGAGGGCTTGTTTTTTTTTTAAATTACCAGGCTTGTTGGACATAGTGGTATTTTTTTTCTCAGTAGAGCTGTAGGTCTGCAACTCATCGATGACTGTAACTCTTGCATGTATAAAGACTCATTTGAAAATCAACACTTGGAGCTAGCATCTCTCTATTTTAAATCACTTTAATTACAGCTGTTTGGCACAGATAGTTGTGTGGTCTGTTTCAATCTGAAATAATTAAGCACAGTAGTTCCAACCCCCACTGTTTCCTGCAAATTGTACTTGCAATTATCTCAATCTCATTTCATCTCCTTTGCAGACAGAAATGCACAGAGATAAACAGATAGCTTAACTGGATTTTGGGATGGTTTAGCTCATCCTTGTCACTTGGTTATCAAGTCATGGCAAGACATTGATAGAGACAAATGCCTCTGGTATGATTCATTAGGCTTCACATGGGTTTCTGTAAAATGTTCAGTAGAAAATCGTTGGTATCTCTCCTAAAGAGACACATTGGAAGAATTTCTGTATTTCTGCTCCTGCCTCAGCCACATGATACACCTCAGTGTCAAGAAATCAGAAGTCAGCATGGATTGAGCATCCTAGAGGAAGAGCCAACTCCTGGTGTCTCAGCATCTGGTTGCAGTCACAGCTGAGCAATCCACTCACTTGGCATGTTCAGGATGTAGTGTCACACAAATCATTGATCTCCTGGATAGGAATAGATGGTGAGGTGGAAGAGTTTGATACTAAATTATTCAGGGTAAAAGATTGAAGGTCTAGTTTGCAAGGAATTGAAAAGGGATGCTTAACCAGCTAATAGTGGCAGGTGAAATTTAGTGCAGGTTATTTGAATTGAGGTGGTGGGAGAGACAATCAGAGCTTGGCATATATGCAGACAGATTTTGAGCTGGTTACTGTCACTTAAGCTGATTTAAGGGTAAGACTAGAGCTGTGAAAGCATCACCTCAGTAGCAGTTACAAAATAAATGTGATTTGGGGGCTTACTGGGAAGGGAGTGGAGGAAAGGAACAGTGTGCTATAGTATAAATGTGTGGGGCAGCTGTATGTAGAACTCAGTCTTCTGTTCTAGATCCCATGCATCAAAAATCTTTTAGTACAGCTGGGAAAGTTTTTAAAAGAATGGAAAAAATGATGATAAAGTATATACTGGCTGTCTTCTAGGAACACTTAAATTGACTAGGGCTGCCCTGCCTGCAAGAGACATCTATAGGAATATATGCAGGGTTGTATAGAAATCAGAAATTTATAAAATCTTTATAAAATATATATAAAGTTTTATAAATTCCCAAGGGTTTGTAAAGCACTGAACGGGTGAGTACAGAAGGAATATTTGATATTTCTTCTAATACAGTATTGTATAGCATCAAGCAAAATTATTAGATGTCAGGCAAAACAAAAGGAGATCTCTCAGTGTTTTACAAACAGTGAAACTGTGAAACTTTCTTCCCAGGGTATTGTTGTTGCTGGAACCTTCTGTGGATGTGCAAATTGACAGGATATGTGCAGGAAAGAGAAATAGTTACAGCTACTAAATTCTCTACAGGACCTTTTCTGGCTCAGAAAGTCCTTGTGTGACTGGTCCCTGAAGGCTAGGGGTGGTGAGGGACAACTGTTTGCTCTCCCTGTTCATGCAATCTTTTTCATTTTCTATTTCCAGCTCTTTGTTCTCAGAGCCAAATATTTAAAGTTAATGGATCTTTGGTCTGATAGGGTTGGTGTGATGGTGTGTTCCTCATTCACCTCCCAGACCAGCCTTGGGTTCCCTTTGAAAAAGGATAGAAATGAATTAACAGTTTTAGACCAATTTAGAGAGTTAGAGGAAAGTTGCTATTTAAGTATTTACTATTACTTGCTCTTCTGTTAAAGCCTTGGGAACACTATCAAACCATGCAAAAATACCGAGTTTTTGTAGGAAGAAGTGCAGAACTGTTTGCCTGTAGAAATGTCGACTGGGGAGGCTATCAAAGTTTTGGGTTTTTTTAAATTTGTGCTAAAAAGCTTCACTCTTCTTCATTCCCCCCATCTTGTAAGCAGACCAGTGAGTGAATCACTGGTGTATCTGCCAGCTAGGCCCCTGAAGATCTGCTGGAGTTATTTACATTTCTTAGCTTAACTTATGTAACTTTCTGCAGGGTCAGAGATTTAAGGTTAAAATTCCACTGATGTGCTAAAGACTGACAGGAAAACCTCCACTGTTGGGATCTGAATTGGGCCTATATATGCTGTAATGAGTAGGCAATCCATTGTGGATTACTAGACTTCTTTTAATTCATGAATAAGCAAAAAGATGCTATAAAAAATTCAAGCATTCTGCATCACTGACTGCATTTATTTATTTTGACAAGTGTGATTAATTTTTAATTATTCATGACCCTTCGTAATATATTATACCAGCAAATGCACTGCAGTCTATTGTAATGAAACATGGGCAGCTGGAGATCTTGGAACTGTGGCAGTATTTCCTAAGGAGGCAGGTGAGACAACCCAGTCCGTGGTTAGAGGGAATTTGTAGACCAAGGAAGTTTCACTTTCAGCTGTGTGGATGTATGTTTTTGTCATGCTCAAGGTGGAGAGTCATTTGCCTCTCTGATAAACCTGAAATAGGTCAAACCAGCCATAAATTCTGTGCCTCTCAACTCTTGAGTCAAACCCAGAGTTTTCTGTACTGTGGGGGGCGGCTCTGGGACACAGCACTGAGTTTGACATCCATCAGGGATGGTTTAACCATCAGCAAGTGGGACTTTTCCACATTCACCTCTCCCATTACCTAACTGCAGTGCTGGTGTTTTCCTTCCTTCTGAGAAGCACTGGCTCAGCTTCCTGCAATGCTGTGCTGCCCAGGGACTTTGGCGGGCAGTAATTGTGGTCCCTGATCTGAGACCACAGCTGGGGCTTCATTCTGAGTCAAATCTTAAAAGGAAGAAAGAGAATGACTGCTACAAAATTAATCCTTTGTATTTAAGGAGGCAGGACCAGTTCAGTAGCAGCTGAACCCAAAATAACTGCATGCAAACTGAGTCCAGGTCTGATCAAATGTCAGAGTGATCTGTTTCTAACCATAAATGCAGTTTTAAATGGGAAGGATTAGAGTCTTTACTGCTCCTGACTAAGGTTATGCAAGCAGCTTGCCTGCTCCTCTTTTAAATCTTGTGATTCTAGATCAAGTAAGTGAATTTCTGCTTCTGCAATTTGAAGATTTCAGGACCAGGAAAATATGCAGCTGCTTGATAAATTTTCAGATGAAGAGATAAGTTGTGGAGGTATGACCACCATTCTGAATAAAAATCAAAAAAGTAATAAGCCACTCTGCAAATGTGTACTCCAGTTGAGATGACTTCTTAATGGAAAATGTAGATTAAACTTTCATGAAAGATGGCAGGGGATGTGGGAGATGAATGAGGACAGTGCCTTAACCAGCCACTGATTAGTTGAAAGGCTCTTATGTAAGTTCTAAAACAAGAAGTATCTGCATATTGTGTTAATGTGGTTTTAATTTTTGTAATTATTACTAAAGAAATGGAGCAAGGCTAAGGCACTGAGTATATCAGCAAATGGAAGATAATGAACTGCAGGATTATAAAATGGTTGTTGACTTTAATTTATGATTCCTCAGACAAAGAAGAATGAGGCAGATAATAAAAGATAATAAATAATATTTTGTTTCAGATTATCACTTTATTAACAAAACAGTAGAGTATAAATCAGTGTGGACTTGCAGGAAATAAGTAGGTGATAAGTTATTTTTCATGTAAAACTCAAGCAGAAAAAATACTTGTATCACTTAAAATTACACACACACACACAAAAAAATAATAATAAAAAAAATACAACCTCTTAGGTAAAGGTATTTACCAGGTGAAAGAATAGAGTAAGGAGAGTAGCTGGGCTCACACTAGGCAGACAAAAGTTTTCCCTTTACATTAATTCTTATACTGGTTTGAGGATAGGCCTTGATCTCATAGAATTGATCCATCTTATGTGTCTTTAGAACAAGATATCAGAGGTATTTCTTATTTAGTAAATCATTACATGGAGTTTGAGATCTTGACACCTTAGACCTGCTAAAAGAAACAACAAACCAAGAATTGTTTTCTCAGGAGGATTTCTATTGGGGGAAATATGTTGTTGAGCCTGTCACATATTCTGACAAAAAACTGGCAGACCTGAATGTTTATTGCATCCTTCTCTCTGATGCTGGAGAAGAGCATGGATCATCCTGGTTCAATCCAGATGGATGAATAGTCCTTCAAAAGATACTGCTATGATATGATGCCACCCTAGTTTTATTATTTATATAACAAATATATACCGTAGGTATCTCATGAAGATTTGTGAACTTTTGTACTTATGTACTTTAATTTAGTTCAAGTGGGATTCAGTTTCCTATTGGTTATTTTCCTCTTTAATATTTAGTCAGTGTCTCAGTGGAAATAATTGTTGTGTGTGAGTTGAAGGATCAGCTACATAACACAAGTGAAAGAGTAGAAGAATTAAGTGAGATCTGGAAGTAACACAGACTGAAAATTATTCCTCAATCTTGCTGTGAATGAGAGATTTATGGATTTGTAGGGATGATTACTAATTTATTTGTATACAAAGAGGGGGTTTAGAATTAAAAATATTATTTACAGCACATTGTACTGGCTGTTCTAGATGAGATTTAGAGACTCAGTTTGGCAACATAAAGGTTTCAAATATTGCAGCATATACCCATAGGAATTTATGCAACATAAAGACACTAAATGCAAACCAAACTTGCATCCAGAGTCCACTGGGTTGTGGAGAAGGAAAAATACAGCCTTTTTATAAGCATCAGGTTCCAGCTCATGCTCTGTCAGTACAAAAAATGGACCAGGTGTTCCTAGCATTTTGCAGCTTGCTCTTCTCATTAGGACTACACTTGTGCTTTGTTACTGCAAAATTATTTCCCTTTAATGAGCCTGCTCTAAAGAGGCAAATTATTGTCTCACTGTAGGACAGTATGTTTGTTTATAGAGTAGGTATGTATTTATACAGACTGGGGAGAAGCACGTGGGTTTGTTGATTTTAGAAATCTTGTTTGTTCATTCCTTAATTCAGTGAAGACTTGCATGCAACATCCAGCAGCCTGTTTCCCCAAGCTGAAGAAGAAAAAATTAGTTTGTGTGCATCAGATGTTAGTATGCTCTAATGGCTTGCTGCATACCTGTGACTAATGTACTCCAACAAGTATATCCAGAAAAGGCAGAGACAATGAAGAATAAATGGGTTGTAAAATGGTCTCTTTCTCACTCCCAATGACAGTTTCTCCTTGGCAAGATGAGAGGCGTATTAAAAGGACAGCTGGAGGGAAGTGTGTCCTGCTCTTGGCTGTGTTTGACCTTTTTATAGGAAAAAGACTACCGGATTAACACACATACATAATTATTTTCCCTCTGTACTGTAGGGACAATGTCCTTTATCACAAAATGCTTGTGTATGTCCAGGTACATGTTGTGTTCAGAGGGTTTTTTAATTGAGCTTTTTAAACATGGAAAACTCACATTTATGCAAAAACAATCTTCAATGGATGAGTAAGTTATTTGGTAGTTTTGATTTCTTTCTAGCTGACCTGATTCTTCTGATTTCTGTGTGTTTATTTTTTTTACCATGCCAATGACAGCTCACATATATGGCTCTGTACATAAAAATACAATGTATGGCAGCCCCTTGGCTGGATTTTGGCAATCCTTACCAAGCATGATCTTACTACATCCATTGCCAAATACTACAATGACCTGTGCTTCTCCACTTCACCTAGCAGGTTCTGAGAATGCCCTACTAAATAAGGCACTTTGTTTTGAAGAGTTGGAAGAAGGGTTTCTCCCTGTTGTCAGAGAGAAACTAAAGCCCCATGTGGTTAAATCAGTAGCCCAAGGTGAGCTGTGTTCCCCGCTGTGCCAGACTTGTGTCCCTTGCACCTCAACCACTACTGACAATTGTTGGGGCTGTTGGTCCCCAGTGTTCTCTTCATGAGGTTGGCTTGCTCCACTGGTAATAAATAGATGTTATCATAAGGGATTTTCTACACAACTTCTGTGAGATTATGTTAAAAACATCATCAAATTGGCAAGAGCTGCAGTGTTTTTGCTCTTGGACTTCTCAGTGATAGTTTGTTGTATTACAGTACATAGCTTACACACCTGTGCTTGGGTGAAGACATTAAAAGAAAGTCACAGAACTTTAAAAGCTAAGAGGTTTTACTGCTGTGACTCTTGCCAAGAACAAAGTCCAGCTAATTAATCAGTGATAAGAAATTGTTAATTTAGAACTGTGATAGAGAAAAATATAATGATTCAGTCAGAATCTCAGTGTGGATGAAGCTAAACCCAAGTACAGTTTAACCATTTTTTGTAAATTTGGGTAAAGAGAGGATTGATTTTTTTTAATATTCCTGTCCTTGGCTTTCTGATTAATTTCAAGTTTTTTAGATGTAATTCTGTAAAGGATATGTTGATAGCAATGCTTTTGTAATATCTCATTTTTCTCACAATTACATGTACTAATTCAGAGGTGTTGCAAGAAATATTCCTCTAGCTGTGCCTTCAGAGAGTAAATCTTATAGAAATTGTTAATATTAAAGCTCACCAAAGTAGTTTTGTTTACCTTTACCTTGAAGGGCGTGGGACCTCTGAGCTTAGTTGTTTTCTTGTATAGTAGCTTAAAGTCAGCATGCTTATTTTATCCCACTCAAAATAATCAAAGAATGTTGAAGAGTTAAAGACAAGATACTGAATGAGAATTCTGTTTTCTATCTTTAAAAAATAAATTTCATAATATCATGCAATGCTTGTTTTGGCGGCCCCAAGCAACTTGCCTAGATTCTAATGAATAATCATCCTTTCAATTATGAGCTAGAAACTATCCCTGAAGTTTCATCTGTTTTCTTTGTTTGTTTGTTTTGAGAGCACAGTGATTAAATAGATGGTATTCTGCATGAGGATGAGAATGGCCATACTGGGAAAGCAGGAGAGGGAAGAAAACTGATGGCTGGACTTCCCCAGATGTTCTCTCACTCTTCAGATGGGCTGTGCCAGAGACTGTGAGCTGAGGGGAGCAGTAGAACATGGCCCTCCATCTTATAACTCTGCTGGGGAACATACCACAGTATCTCCTTGTTGATTTGGGACCTCCAATCCTGGACCCTGTTCCTGTGTTGAGCAACCCTTCTTTTCTGTGCAATAAATTAAATTGTGCATCCTGCTTGTGGTAAGGGTATCACTTTCTCTTGTCCCTGTGAGTCTCTTTAGTCTCAACAGCACAGGCTTTCTCATCTGTCAAATGCAAGCAATGTGGAAATGCTTGGCCTTCATCTTTCATCTTCCTCAACTAAACAGGATTTTGTAAAAGTTAAATACGAGTCACTATCTTTTGTTAAAATGAAAATACTGTGTTTTTAAAAAATAATTTCTAATTCACATTAATGGTTCCTAGTAGTTGTAAAGTCAAATGAAAGCCAGCCTTGTTAGCTGAATGCTTCAGTGACACAACAGAGATGAGAGAAGCAAGGACCACTTGCTTCTAAATGGCATTTCCTTAAGAATTTAAGAAATGTAATAGTGGGCTTTTAGCCATTGTTCTGCATTTTTTCTTTCTTCTATTCTATGTCTGTAAGCAGATCTAACCACTCTTCTGGGAGAGGCTGTCTTTCTAAATTACCTTGTGTAAACATGAGTAAAAAAGGTGATGAGTAGATTTCTCCATATTTGAAAAGATGGTCGTACAGCAGAAGCAGATTTGTTACTTGCCATTGCCTGTGTTAAAATATAAACCTGATGAAGGACTGAACTACAATAATTCACCTTGTGTGTTGCTTTTAGTGGAGGACATGGTGCTGTAATCCTGTGCTTCCAGTGGGGAAGTGGAAAGGTCAGGCACTGAAGGGAAGCATTTTGCTGTGTACCACAGGTAGGCATCTCTGGCAGTAATTTGGAGCTTTGCAAGGCACTTAAACAGCACAATAAAGGTTAGATCACAATTCCTTTTCACCTGTCGCAGTAGGTTTGTTTATCAGAGAAAAACCCAAGCTGCAGAGCTCCAGTATTGATTTTGAGCTGAAGGTTCAAGGATGTTCTGTTTTCAAGGTGTTTATTCAGAGCATGGAAGAAACAAAAAGCCTGTGTTAAAACATCATTAGGATGCAGGTTTAATTCCACTCTCTATATTTTTGCTGAAGGTGTGGAAGTATTTTAGGAGGAGACAGAGGTTGTTTTGTATTTGACTGCTCTAAAAAATTACAGGTTTTCAGACTACCAGGTATTGATAGGGGAGGCTCTGCGTGGGTTGATCCTACATGTCAACAAGGTCACTTCACTAGAGGTGAAAGTTTGCTGTGACACACAGCTTGGAATTTTACAAACTGAACTTTTGTAGATTGGGAGAAAAGATCATATTGGTGGCCTCAGTACCCACAGCACAGTAGGGAAAGCTATTTCATTTCTGTAGTCATTGGTTTACCTATCCAGTTGTCTCAGGGCGCAATATATTCAATGATATCATGTTATTAGCAAATCAAGATTTCTGAGGAAGTGATAGCTTGCATAGTTAATATTTGTTTTATCATTAATTAAGGGTAAAAAGCAAGAATATGAGAAGGTATTACAAAACATTGTATAACTTAATTCAGAAGCTGTGGCTTGCACCCATAATAATGACTTTCTCAATGACTAACCAAGGCAAAGGAATATCTGTTAAGCAAGAATGGGCTCTGAAATCAACTGCTTCATAAAGGTGTCAGGCCATTTACAGTTGGTGGCAACAGCTGAGTGAACAGCAACAATTAACATTTTTAATAGCAAGTTTCTTTAAGGACATTTTTTAAAGTATGACTACCAGTGTAGCATATGTAGCTGGTTGTCTGATCTGTCAATGGAGAAAGGTGATTAAGGAGTAGAAGGAATTTTTATCTTTGGAGAATTTGATCACCTAATTAGAGAACAGAAAATCTGGATCCCAGTTACACTGAAAAAATCCAGTGATAATTGTAATGGCTTTGAAGCAAGGGATGATTAAAATATACTCCAGGCCTTTTCAAGGTTGGTGCTTGACATGTTGCAGCCAGTTCTCTCTGTGGTCACCTTGCAAAACACATGGTTAATGGCAGGTGTTTGCTGTCCAAGAGGTGATTTTTGTCATGTGTCAGGCTGAACTGAATATGGAGACTACTGGAATATTTGGTGTGTTTGGACTCAGGAATATTACTCCCAACTGCCTTAAAATTAAGGAACACTCAAGAGCTAGAAGTAAAATGCTATTTAGAAACTGAATGTTGGTTTCCATTAACACTACATCTCCTGTTCTGTTCTACAGTGGGCTTTTGCCATGACTAAGGGGTATTTCACTGCAGGTGAAATGTTGGGAATTGGTGTTCAGGTTTTCCTTGCAGTGAGGAGAAACACCCTTGCAAAATCATGTAAGAGCTAATATGCTTCCAATAATATTGGTATTGAGCATTTGATTATGTGCTTGAGTGCTGTGTTAAGCTGAGAGCTTCCATTTCTTTGCCCTGATTTACAGGGGAAGGTGTCTGTGTGAACAAGTAAGGGCAGCTGTAAGAATATACTGGAATAGAGTCAATGCTTGAGTGATTGTTGGGCTGTACTGTCATTACAGAGTGAGTGACAAAGTGTAATTGAAATAACTGAGCTCCAAACAGCTGAGGGACCTCACCTGGGTGTAAAGCACTGCTTAGCTTGGGGGAAGAGCTTTTTTTGTATGGAGGAGTTTGGCTGGGATGTCACTGAATTAGGGAATACAGGAATTTGCTGTATGGAAAAGAGGCACAGCAGAGATAATGCCTTTAACCACTTTGCTTTTGGGTTTTTCTATTTTATCTGAATTAAATTATATATTTCAGAGTGCTTTGTGGGTGGGCAGGTGAAATGTCCTTCATTGCAGCAACAAATTGATTACCCTGGGCCTCAGTCCATGCTATATCCGTTAACTCTTCCAGAGAGTGGGGCACCAAAACTGACCCTGAGTGTGAAGCTGGTAATGGGCATTGTATGGGGAATGACCTAAACAACTTAAACATTAACAGATTTGGTGGTTACTTGATTGATTACTTAGTACGCTACTTTAAACAGCAAGCTAAACTTTTTAAAAATGAGACTGAGTTACTGAACAATTCCTTGTTGCTACAACTGTTGGTAATACAAACTGCAGAAACTGGAGTGAACTGCAGATTATCCTCTTTCACTCCCAAATGTAATCAAAGCCCCTTGTTTACTTGTGTGTGGGTTGTGTTTGCTGGGGATATTTTTTTTTTTCTGATTTTTCTTAAAAAATGTTTTCTAAAAGGCACCCTCCTGCTCTGTTCCCCTCCTCTGATTGTTATCAGATAGTGTCCTTTGAATGTATCATTGGGATTGCTGGATAAAGGGCTCCAGACTTCAGGAAGTGGCATTTTTCTAGCCCCCATTTTCAATAAGCCTGTTTGTGAAATTGCTGAAGATGTGCCCAGTTTCTTATTGTCAGGTTAAAGCCTGGGATGATTTTTAAAGCCCGACACTGTCACAAGGTGATAAAAATGTGCATTATGTCACTGGAAGCCTTGCTGAAGGTATGAGAGCAAGCACAGCAGCAGATCTTTTAGCTTGTTTTTTTGTTTTCTGGTGGCTTTTGCCTCAGTAAAACATGCGGAGAACTGCTCTCTTTCTCATGATTGCCCAAATACTTACAGAATTTTCTTTAACTCTTGGTTAGATTGAAATACAAAGCTTGTCTCTGCAGGATTTGGTCTATGTGGCCCCACACAAGGCTGTTTGTTCTTTTCAGGACAAGGTAAGACCATAAGAATTTCTCTTCTGCACTACCTTTGGTCTACAAAGTACTACCACTGAGAAAAGGAGATAATTTATCACCTTTTCCATATTACCAGATGTCTCTTTAATTGATGGGAATCTTTTTACAACCACTTTAAAGAAAAAAAATTGCTTTTGAGGAATTTTCCCCTCAATTGACAGCAACTTAATGAGGGGTTGTGACTTGGTAATCAATTTTAATTATTGTGTAGTTAATACTGCTAAAAATAACAACTTTAGCTTTATAGTGAATGATTGATTTGTGAAGCAACTTGTAAATAATTGATCTCTTGTTCCCAAATGGTTTTTCTGTTAAAGCTTTCTAAAGTAAAAAGGAAAGAAAAAAATCAGGCAAACATTTCAGTACCTAAAGCAGAGATAATGTAACGTCATAGTAACCAGTGCTATCATAACTGGAGTTTTATATACTGAGAGCTGTGTGTTTTAATGGTTAAACTATGAAACAGAAAATTAGTATTTCTAGGTGGCTTTCCCATTCAATCACTGACTCTGGAGGAATGTGATCACACACAGCAGCCATTTTGTCTTTCAGTTTGCCAACTTTAAAATAGTGAGCAGACTCTGTCACATGTTGTAATGCCAATTAGGATCAGTTCTGGTAAAATTATTCTACAAAAGGCTGAAAACCCCTGGATCATCCTGTTATTTTCAGAGTACACATGCTCAGTTTGGCGATGACGAGATGGCTCTTTTTCTCCACTGGTAGCTGTCAGTCCAAAAGACCAGTTTCATTTGGGTTTTTTCATGCTGTCAGTATAGAGAGTCTCTGACTAGACCTTATGGCAGCCTCTCCTCTGTTACTATTGAGAATTTTAATATCTGAAGTGAAGGAGCACCGTTCTTCATTTCCAGCAGTTGTCAGCCTTGTGGCATCGGAGATTTAAATGACTTGTTAGAACAAGGCTGTTTGCATGTACGTATTTTAAATGAGGTGGGACACACCAACCTATTTGGGTCCTTGTTTAGAGTGGGATCGTGTTCTGCATGTTTGCAAAGCACTCAGAGTTCCTTCAGAGGGAAGGTGCTATCAGTGAATATTGCTGCTCTGTGCGCGACTGAGGGCCGTTGGCAGTAATGGGACAGTGAAAATGGATTATCATTAATGTCAGCAAATACAGTTTTAATCATGTTAAAACCATATCTTTGTGAAACTAAATGAGATTTCTCATAACACAGCTACTTATTTGTATTCGCCATGCATTGCACAGACTACCTCACTATTCTTAAAGCAGCTACCAATCACCACAAGGAGTCAAGCAGACGCTGCATTCTCCATAATTACAAGCAATTTTCCAATTGAATTATCCCATGATTTAATTCCTTACCTTGCATCTGGAGAGCATCAGCAATGTGCAGCTGTTTTGGCTTTGAGAATTAATTGTTGCTAAATGCATTAAGAGTGGTCTTGCTGCAGTGATTTCAGAGAAGAGTTAAATCTTAACTCATCTCTGGATTAAACTTCTATTTCTTATTTCCCATTTTCTTGACTCAAGATCATGATACAGGCCTTGGGTTTACTAGCATTTGCCTTGGCTAGCTGTGAACCTTACTTCAAAATAAATACTTTTAGTCACTGAATTGAAGTCAAAATAGAATATGCCAGAGTCAGTAAAGACTTGGAGGGCTGGGGATTAATGATAAATTATTTTAGTTTATCCTGCTGGTATGAATTCTTAGCTATAGCAGAAAAAAGAAGAGATGGTAACTTTGCAAAGTGCAAAATACTCAGTGAAACAGGTACAATTTTTCACATCACATGGGTTTTTTAAGCAGGCCAAGTGCTTCAAATATAGGAAGAGTGTCTTAGTCATTTGTCCTTGAGGCAAGAATGGATAGTCATTTAGACTGGGAGTAGCATGTGGTTTATTTATGAAAGTAGAAAAAGAACTGGAAGAATTATTGAGTTTTGTGGGGTTGAGATTATCATCAGGGATTTCCAGAGTCTATTAGAATCCAGTAAAAACAGAATTTTCTTAATCTGGAGTCTCTGTTCTTTGTTTTTTTTTTTCTTTAGTAGAGACTGTAGCTAAGGGCCTTAGGAACCTTAAAATACAGAGGTGTATTTTTACAGAGGTGTATTAGTTAAATTATGAGTACAAAGATGCATTTACTGCTGGGTTTCCTTCACTGCAGCAAAGTGTGTTATGTTGAATCAAATCTATAAAGAAATGGAGAGCCCAGGATTTTATCTTTTGTGCTTTGCAATATAAGAAGGGGCTGCTAAGCCCCCTGCTATAAACACTGTGCTTTTCAAACACCTTAAAATAAGAACAAGTAGGTTCTGATTATATCTGAATAATATAAACATTATTGAGTTTGCCTAATGGTTGTCTGGCTCATGATTACTCCTTCCAATCAGAATCATATTGTGCAGGTTTAACATAACCAGGGCACTAAGGCAACAAGCAATTGAATTAGCTGCTTCTTGAAAAACTTTCCTTTGTTTTCACCCAGAAAGCAGCTTTCTTGAAGGGCTTGTAAGAATTTCACACTGTTATTTTTATTCTTTTAAGGAGGGTTTAATTTAGGAGCATGGACAAGTAGTAAATGCCCTGAATTAGTTTCTCTCTCTTAAAAAACCAAATGATGCCCTGAATTAGCTTCCTTCTCTTAAAAGCCAAATAATTTTTATCAGTTCTATTCTATGGCTGGAGATGTCTCATATTGTTCCTATATAAACAAATTGTGGTTTCCTTTGGAAAGCCTATGTGGGGAACTGTGGATTTCTTACCAGCTGAAGAGAGAAACTCCTGAAGGAGGAGCAGTGAGAAAGACATAGGATTGCTGGACCAACTGATACAAGAATTTATGAGTCATTGCCTCTAGATGGTGGAGGAAACACAGAAGCAGTGGAATAAATGTGACCACATGGGTTTGAAAGGCATTGCTAATATAATAGTGGAATAAAGTACGGAAGAATGTGATGCCTTTAGGACTGGAATCCTGGAGGCAATAACTGTAGCAGAAAATGAAAAATCTTGTTCATGGAGCAGAGTAAGAATTTGTGTTCCAAGCAGGGATTATTGGCTGAAAGTGGAAGCTGTAAGAGAGTAGAGTGTCTGTTAATTTCCACAGCAGTCAGCTATGAGGCTGGGGAAGATTTTTATGGAAGAGAGAAGAATATTCTATTGCCATTTCATAAAACGGTAACAGAGCCTAATGCAGAGTGCTGCATACCAGTCTGCCTTGCTCTGTTTTAGAAAAAAGGAAATGTAAAATGGAATAGGTGTCAAAAAGAGCTCCTAGAACGAGTCTTGCCACAGCAGGTGAGATTACAAAATAGCCCTTTTCAGTCTACTGATGTGAGAAGTAGATGCTGATGTTTATAAATATATTTGAAGAAAGGCAAATCTCTGAAGGTTCTTGTTCTGACCAAGAAACACGTGAACAAATAAATGCAGGCTACAAATGCTTTTAGCATGGAAATAAGACAAAGATAATGAAATATCAAGGCTGTGAATTAGCCTTCCAGTGAAGGGGGCTGGTAATTGAGATAGTTTTGATGTAGCTCTTCACAGTGTCCATCAACTAATGGAAGAACTGGTGTTATTGTTATGTGTACCCCTTGCTGTGATATCCCAACAGTGGTAACTTCTGAATTATCCATAACACAGATATTAGGGCAGGCTGATGCTGCACCCATCCATTTATAGTATGATGTGCTGAAAATCTCCAGCTCAGACTGTACAGATCCTGTACTGAGTTCCCAGCTTGCAACAGCAGCCTGTGCCGTACCAGGGAGCTGTCAGTTCGGGCAGTGGTGCTGTTCCATGCCAGGGCAGGGGCTCTGACTTGCCATTGTTGACAGGATGCTGGGTTTCTTCTGCCTTTCAAAAGTCCTGGGTTTATGGTTTTATTTTCAAGTAGATTTGGATGTCCTGAAATAGACTGTCTGCTGAATTTCTTTTTACACCTCAGAATGAAAGGCCTTCCCACACCCCACAGGAGAACAGGGGCTCAGTAAGCCACCCAGGCTGCTTGCTGTGTTCTGCTGTGAAGGAGGAAAAAGAGGCACTTGGCAGCTGTCTTGGTTCCCCCAAGTCCTCTGCCAGTCAAGCACTGTCTGCTGCACCGTTTATGTTTGGTAACTGAGCAATTAAGGATTTTGTATTCTAATTACCTGGCCAATTATGTGCAGTGCAAAATTCCCTGCTAGTACTGCTGTGATAGCCTGAACTGCAGACAGTCTTGTGATTAAACTGTCCCTCGATGATGAAGTCGATAATTAACAAGAAGGCATTTTGCTGAGTAGTGAACAAAGTCAAAGAAAGAACAGAATCGAGTTTTCAACGCTTTAATATGGTTTTAATGGTGCTCTTCACAGGGACAAGAACTTCTCTGACCTCCCCTGAAATTAGAAATGCATACCCATATGCAAAAATGTAGACCTGATTTCTTTACAAAGAGCATAATATTGATGATCAAAGGGCTGGAGAACCCACCCTATGAGGGAGGACTGAAGGAGTTAGGTCTTTTCTCTCAGGAGAGGAGAAAGTTCAGAGAGAACCTCACTGCAGTATTCCAGTACTTACAGGCCAGCTACAAAGAGAACACTTCTTCACTAGAAACCACAGAAAACGGGCAACAGAAACAAGTTGCACTGGGAGAAGTTTCATAAAAAAATGAGCAAAAAAATTTTTATGGTAGCAATCATTGACTGGAAGAACTTCCCCACTGCTGGGTGTTTTCAAGATGGGACCGGACAGGGGGTTAGATAATTTCCTCTGGGCTCCTTTCTTTTTCTCTTTCCGTGGAAGCTCAGACCAGATGATTTTCTGAGACCTCTCCCACTCTGAGCCGTTCTATGATTTCATTTTAACTGGGTAAAGTACCTTAAAATCACGGTAAAAACTTGTGCAGCCCTTGCCAGCTCTAATGGTGTTTGTAGCTGGTGTCCTGTGTGGAGTTCTGTGCTTTCAGCCCAGGAAGTTTTTAAGTGTCACTTTGTGATCACTGAAGAAGAAGTTTTTATCGTTCATTCGTCCTACAATCTCAAAGTAATTAGATATTTACTACTCATAGTGTTAACTGATGTATGAATGTGCAGTAAGCAGGACAGAAAGCCACACAGCTCATCAATGGCAGCCTGGCATGAGCCACAAGACAGGCAAAAAGAAAAAACTATTCCATGTTATAGCATTTTACTTGAGCTGGTTTTTCTCTGAATGCTTGAGCAGAAACTCATTCAAATTCTCTTTGGAATGTATTAGCTTTTATTGAGGGCTATCCACTTAAAAAATTTAATCCCTGTGAAGATGTCAGCTGAGAAAAATTGAAATACTCTAGAAAATGTATTTTTGTCCCTTAAAAAAGTCAAAATGTTGACAGAAGTAATTATCCTGGGTGAGCAATTCTTACAATTACAAGTTATCCTTAACATTGTGGACATAATTAAATTATGGCAGCTGATTTATATTAAATACCAGGAATTTATTTATTTTTTTTTTTACTCTTTTTAAAGGTTGTATCAAGACAACTGAAAAATGTAAATGGGCTTGTATAAACATCCTTTGGTCTGATAAAATTAATTTTGTACATGGAAGAAGATATTTTCCGTAAAAGAAACTTGTGAAAAGGACCTTTTGAAGACAAGAACAAGTAAAATCAAGGGCTCTGCTAGTATAGTTCATATACTCAGCAATCATCATTTGCTATATTAGTGCCTGAAAATGGGTTGACAAACATAGGAACCTGGCACCCACAGACCTCATTGTACTTTCTATGTCCTAGAGATTTTCAGCTGAATCAAATCTGAGTAGTTTTGTTTTGCAGTTGGGGTTTGGTTTTCTTTTTGTTAATTTTTTATTTATATTCTGAAAGAGCTCCTCAGGGTTAAACATGGTACATCTTCTGTAAAAGAGGAATGTGTCTTCCTCTGGTGTGTTTTGAGCAGTACTTGTCCTTAGAGCAAGGAGTTTGTGAGTTCTTGTGTGCAGAAGCTTCTACCTCGCTGTTTTTTATGGTATAAAAGGCACAGAAACTTGCATGGGATCTCTCTAAGGCAAATGTTACTCTGTCATTCATCACCTTAATGAGATTAATGGAAATAACAAAGTTAAAGAGAATTTCATCTGTTACAGACAATATATGGCAAGTTCAACTTTCCTTTAACCAAAAGAAAATAGCAATAACTTCCTTTAACGTCTTTGGAGTTTGTTCATGTCAACCAATCATATTGTATGTGACATTAAAACTGAGCTAGACTTCCAAAAAGGAATACTTATCATGCAGTTTGCACTGTCAAACCTGGCTGCAAGTCCTGAAATGCGATAACATGGTCCTTTTAAATTTAATTTTCCTTTCCTGTGTTTAACTTGAGACAAGAACATGCAAATGTGAAATATATTAGCTCTATTTGATAGGCATTCATGCTTTTCTCTAGAAGTGTATGAAAATTTGGGGATCAGCACTTCTTAGTCTTAGGAAATTTTTCTCATGCAGGATTTCATTGAAGCATGAAAAGATCAAAATTTGATTTTATGTTTTGGTTGTTGTAAGAATTTGTTTAGGTGTCCAATAGAGAAGCTTTTTAAAATTACTCACCTGCCCCTGTAAATTGTTAGGAATCAAACCAGAGTTTCCTACAGGTACTAATTTTTAAGAGGTTGTAGTTAATGATGACCTCCAGTGAACTAACCCTTGGGGAGGACATAATTTGAGAATGATAATGATAACATTTCTAACTTTGTTTGAGACTGAAGGTGAGAGCTCCCATGCCATCAAACCAGAATTTCAGCATGTATTAGATGCTTTTGCAGATACTGGTACTCTATCATATCCTTTGATGGACTGGTGCAAGGAGTACTCTAATGTGTAGATATGGCAAAAGCACCTAAACCAACTTCCAGCCTTGTCCATGTTTGATGTCTATAAAAAGATGGATCTTTTAGTTTTTAATTTTCTTTTTCTTTTTTAATGCCAGCTTTAATTGCCTTCAATACTTCTTTGCAACGAGTACCAGGAGCTAATAGCGTGTTCTGTTAAAGGTTTTCCTTTTATTGTGTTTTGAACTGATACATTTAAATGGCTACACTTCACTTCATCCTAGTGTTAGTACTGATCAATTTAACCTACAGAAAATTATCTTGTTAGTTTAAAAGCAAACAAATGGAAAGGAATACTGGATTTATTGAATTATTTTTTCAGAAGTTTTCAGAACCTGACTCTCCTTTATCTCTATGGCCTTGAGATGCCTGGACACCGTTATGTATTTAACAGCCTGTAAAAAAAAGCTGTTTATAGCAGATGTGTGCTATTTATTTATGGGTTTTCTTTAAACCTTGCCAGATTATAATTAGGAAGTTTGATACAAATGGGACTTTTTAATCTGAACAAGTCATTTCTCTGATTTGATGGTCTTCTTCCATAGTTTGCCAAGTGATTTGTGCTTCCCTTTTGAATGAGTCTTAGCAAATCTCCTAAAAGTTATCATAATAATTTAATGTGTATGAATATACTTCAAATCTGTGGTTCTTGAGAAGGTTTTTATTGTAAGTAGTGTGGCTTAATTCACTTCTTGGGTAAAATACCATATTACTCTTAGATCATCTTTATTCACCAGCTTTCAAAGAATGCAGATAAAGACCATTAATTACTTTTTATCAACAATGTGGGTTTAGCAGGTCATACTGATTATGCAGCTGTTATAACATTTTGTAATTGACTGTATATTTCTGACTGCTACACAAAATTTGTTTGTAATTGGGAAAGATCAGAGACAGGTGTAAGGAGTTTTCAAGTTCCACAACTGTTGGGGAGCTGAGCTCTTAGGAAATTAAACAAGTGTCTTTCCATGATCCTGAAAAAAATGCACTTGGAAGGCATTGATGAGGGGGAGGGACAAGGAACTCTATGGCAAGGCTGTTGCTGCATAGCTGTAGACAGACTTGCACTCGTGCAGTAATTCTGGCTTCACAACTTAAGGTTTCCTCCATAGCTTTACAAAATGGGGAGATGGCTGGAGGGCTGACAAGATAAGTAATTATTTTGTTCTGATTATCTTGTTTTCATTGTAGTGATTGGAAGGACATGCAAAAGTTCCGGGGGATGGTTCTAAAGCAGGAACCTATACCCCTGGTGGCATCAAGGTAAAACCAGCTTCTGTGCCCAGCACTTGGGCATATTCTTCTCAGAATGTCAGGACTCGCAAAACTTGGCATTCAGTTGCTATAATTTTACACTGGGACCACAGAGAGGAATGAATCAACAATGAGCCTTGTAAGAGACAAGTAACTAAGTTGCTGGGGAAACTGGGAATTGTTCCTAGTAATCTTGTTTACTAGTAAATGCTGTAGTCTGTAAAAGCAGAAACATTTTCCTCTGCCAATACAAATTCATTAGTTTGCAATTTACAGTCTAAGTTGATACAAAGCCAAATTCTACAAGAGCAAAGTTTTATCTGCAAAGAGACTGTGCTGTTGGTATGGTAGTCAATTGACTGGAAAATGTATTCTCACTTTCCCTGAAATTTAGTTTAAAAACATAAATGCATGTGGATTTATCTAAATAATAAGTTTCATAAATGATAAAAACCAGAGAAGGTGACAACTGATTTCCTTGCTCTCATGTGAGACCAAACTGCGCTTCTCCAGAGCCGCTCAAGGAAAGGAGGAAGCCTGGAGAGCCAGAGCAGGAGGATGATTGGAATCCCAACCTGTGGACTGTTGTATCTGCTGCTGCAGCGTGGAGCAGCATTGTCAGGGGGCTGAGCAGCTGTGGTGACAGGGAGATTTATTGCAGGGGAAATGGCCTTTAGCACAAGAGACATGGATTTGCAAAGGTCAGGGCAGTGAAAACGGAAAATGGGGCAAGACCTCTTCCTTCAGTGGCATAAAATGAGGGAGTGACTGCAAATGAACCCTTATCACAATTCTTTCCCAGGAACCTCTGCTGGTGTGCTTTAGGATATATACAAAGAGGCACATGTTTAGGCATAAAATCTTGGCCCACTGTCCTTTTGTACTTAAAATATCTTAGAAATTATTGTTGTATTTTCAATAAAACAATAGGCCAGGGCTTGGAGTTAGAGTGAGGAGACCCTGAGAACCTTAGTTTCTAAAATCTGAAGTAAAAAATGGCTTGGTTTGAATCATTGCCTTTTCAGGAAATCAGTATAAAAAACAATTGGTATGAATGACTGAAAGGGCTTAGGGTCTATACTTAGAACAGAAACTTCTGCTTGCAACTATTCTTACCTTTCATGTCCTCAGTTACCTCCTGAAAAACCCACCATGTAACTTGTGTACGATGTATAAATTTAAATGCTACAGCAAGAGAAGGTTTCTAAATTATTTTATATGAAATCAATATAAAATGACAGAAACTTAACAAATTCTTTGTTGGAGATTCAAGAGAAGCTGTCAGTCACATTGCTTTATTTTTGATGGAGGTGAAACTTGTTTAGACAGTGCAATCTACATCCTGCAGACAAAATTGTTAGGGTTTTGTTTGCTTGTTTAATTCCACAAAGCATTCCTTGCACAAATACCACTCAGGGTTTCACAGAAAAACCTTTTTTCTCAGCATGGGGTTTCATAGCAGTTATTGGTAGAAATGCCATTGACTGGTGCATTTCACAGGGCATGGATTGACTTGTAGTCTTTCTTCACTGAAGAGATGTGTATGATTAAACGATCCTAAAAGCAGAGGGGGCAAAAAAACCTTTTCTCCCCCTTTTTTTGACTAGCAATCCCATGCCTGGTAGAGATGCCTTCTCAGTGAAACATTTAAGCATGGGAAGCATCCTGGTTTCCAAAAGATAACATGTTTCAGTTGGCTCAAATAGTTTCACTGAAGGATAAGTCCTGCTTTGGACTGTCCTGGGGCATCATGGGGACTTCCAAGCAGTCTCCTGCTCAATCTCTGTACCTGGTTCTCTTTTTTTCTGTAATGAATTCAACATTGTTACTTTTTTTATGCTTATAATGACAATTACCTCTTCTTGAGTAGAACTGTATTTGCAACTGAATAAAAATTTACAGTAGCCTTCTATAGTTTAGATAGGTGGATAGTTTCTGAGAGAAATGACATTAAAATACTTTAAAAACATATCCTTTTTCAAAAGAGAAGTGGTCTTTTCTTAAAGGATTCTGTATACTTTACTGAGAGAATGTTATTACAGGGAATGATTAGACAAGTTTTTATTAATAATTCAGAAGGATACACTTCTATTTGTAGTCCTGCCCAGCAAATCACAGTCACATTTTTAGCTCTGTATTTCAGCTCACCCCTCGAAGTAAGAATGTATGTGCTAGCATGGTAGGCATATTACAAAACTAAACTTGGAAAAACAGCAAAAATCTTTTCATCAGCATTGTTTTAAGAAACAGAGAGCTCATGCAATATTACAATTTTTTTGGGAAAGAATTGTATTGTTCCTTAATTTTCTCTGTATTTTTCTAATGGTTTGTTTTCAATCTGGAAGTAGCACACTGCTCAATGACTTGCGTTCTTATAAATCTGTCCAGTATTGCTTCAGAGTGTTCTTTTCCCAGAAGTGGGGATTCTCTGGCAAGCTGTTGCCAGCCAGCACCCAGCCAGGCTTCACAGGGTTGGTGGGACTGCACAGAGTTTTAAATAAGACTGAGCTGTGAGACTTCTCTCCCATACTGTGCTGCTACAGATATGATCATATAAAAAAATCAAACCAGTGCTGTGGTTTAAAATCTTTTGGGATGATAGTTAGGGCTTTCTTAATGAGGAGGACATTCTTCCAAGTTCCTTTTAGGTGTGAATCCTATTTGCTGGGTTTTCTTGTTGTGTTGTATGTTTGGGGTTTTGTTTGTTAGTTTTTATTTCCTTTCCCGCAATGCAGGTTTAAAAATCACTTGCCTTTGTAGTCTCACAGTCCTGCCTCCTTAGGCTGGGAGGTCCATAAAGCCTGAGAGTTGAAGTAGGAGCCTTGCACATTGCTGGAGGAGCACTTGCAGCATGTTCAAGTCAGCCTCCAGAGAGATCACATTTGCAGGCTGTTGTTTTAATCTTGGGAAAAGCTTTTGAGTGATATGATTGTCTTGACATTTGGTTTATTGCATGAGATTCTTAAAAATGTTACCAGTAGTTAAAGATGGTGGATAGGAAAAAACTAAATTAATCCCATCATGTGCAGCAGCAGAAGGGCAGCACTTCCCTAATAATGTGGCTTCCCCTGCCCTTTCCTTGTGCAGGGTGATAGACTGTGAAGACTGTTCTTCTTGGAGTCATGTTTGATCATCTGTGGAAAACAAACTGCTTAATAGATTTTAAGGCCGAAGGAGACCATTAGATCATCTGAACTAGTAGTGGATAGAAATCGATCTAGTAATCTTTGTATTGATTCCAGTAAGTTATTTATTAAAAAGACACCTTGTTGAGAAATGACTACCATTTGCTTTGATTGCTGTGTTGAGTGGCAGTGTGTAAAGCACATAAACTTTGTCAAAGTTTTTCATTGTTTCAATAGTTTGAAGAGAGAGGATGAAAAAATGGAGTTTCTGATAAAGGCAGTAGGCTGAACTTGTAATTTATGTGTGAATTTCAAGACACTGAAATATAGGAAAAGGATTTTGAGGATAGAAAGGTCATGTCCAGTTTATCCTTTATACAGTAGTTATCCTGAAAATTAATTCATTACTTGGCTAAAAATGTTTATTATTCAGCATATGGAAGAACTGCTTTAAAAGATGCCAAGGTCAAGACTGTATAAAAGTCCTACATGGTTGTAGTCAGACTTCTTCCAAGCTCTGCTTCCTCTTATAGCCTGACCTAAAGCCATGTCAGTGGTACTGAGAGCTATAGCCAGGTGGCAACTCCCTGAAATTTCTACCTGTGCTCAAAGTCCAGCTCAGTTGTGATGTCAGAGCAGCACATGTTGGGACTCCCACAGCTGGTGGCAGTGCCTGACTGCAGTGCCAAGTTCAGCTGGCCATCTGATGTCATGACAAAACCTTTTCTGTGTCACTGCCAAAACAAGTGTCTTCATACAGCCACTATTGCCATGATTTTCTTCCTGCATGTCATTTGATGTTGAGCTTTGTTTTGGTATAGGTTGCTTGTACTATCCTTTCTATTTATCAGTGATTTATTTATGGTTACCCTACCTTTATGAGAATTGAAGTCTTTGTTGCCCATTGTATTCGTCTCAATGTATATTATACAGCAAGGTTCACTATCTTCTCTCTTGTAAAAATATTTCCTTAGTACCCAGCTTTTCTCTGTCATTTCTCAGCTCTGAAGCTATCTAACTTGTCCCATGTTGATTATCTAGTGTTCAGGATGTCAGGATCACCTGTTCAATCCTTTAAAAATACTGGTTTAATGCAGAGTTTCTCTTGAAATGCTGTTATTCTAAGAGTTATTAAATGTAAAATCTCTAATATTTTAGGTAACTCCTGTAGACTTGTCTTTCAGAATACGCCAGTGTTACCCCAGAGTAGGTCAATTGTGTTGAAAAGAACCCAAAAGGGACAAAAAGTCAAGTGTTCAATGAGTAGTGATTTGCTCAAAGCTGTGCAAAGTCATAGTGGTCTGCATACAAACACAATATCTATGAATAATAAGCAGCCACTGGTGAAATGTTGAAACAGTTGCAAACAATTAGCAAGTGCTTTTTTTTGTACCCCCTATACCTGTTTTGTCACCTTAAAAAACCCCTGTGATTCCAGCTGCTACAGCTGTCTCCTGAATCAGCACTGAGTATGTTGGTTTTCCAGTGGCCAAGAGTCCAGAGGATGGGGTGTGTGTGAACAGGGCTTTTGGGCTGCCACCATTCGAGTCAGTCAGCTGAACACTGTTTTGGCAAGAGGCTTCCATTTTTAAAAGTGGTCAAGACTATGATCAAGCAGTTCAGCTGCAACCACGTGAAATGTGATCTGGGCCTCTGCCTCCTGTTTTGAACCAGAAATAGCTCAGCTGCTCATTTGAGTTGAATTGATGTTAATAATGTATTGTGCTTTTAAAATGCATGACTGCAGTGGGTCAGTCAGAACAGGAGAGGTATTTCTTCAGTGCGCAGCAGAGCCTTAGCTGCTCTCACACTGGAGTGTGCCTTCTAGCAGTAGACTGCTGTAGCAGAAGCTCAGATAGCAGAATACTCAGTTTTAAGTGACAGCAGAATACTTTGAAAGACATCAAATGAGTCTGCTCTTTAATTTCAGTTTGAGGGCATTAACAATTTATATACAATTTTAGAGTAAAGGGCGAGTGTGGACTTTGGTTGGCCTGTTGGCATATTTTTAACATATTGTGATTGTTTGTATGAGGTTCATTTATTCCCCTAAAAGTAAATTACATTTGTTTATTCATCACTGAAGTCCAAGAGCAGAATTTTAGTATTTTCAGTTATTTTATACTATTTCTGGCTTTAAGAAAACATCTGCTTCATAAAATATTAGTGTTAAATTCTTGTAGTATTTGTCTAGGGGTTTCAAACACCATACTTTAAAGGTATGTTGCTAAGCCAACAGATGTTCTTGTATTAATTATGATACAGTTCTTCCTTCTTTTCCTTCCTTCTTGCTTTATTCTACTTCTGCCAGATCCATGGTGAAGGGTAGGATACTTCACTATTTCATCTGATGGAGTAAAATAAATGCTTTCTGAAAGCTTTCAGCATTTTAATTAAATATGCAGATAGTTGAGGAGCAGTATAGATTACATTTTTTTATTAAAAACATGGATAAAGTACAACGTTAATCAGTGAAAAAGATCTTGCCCTTGCTTTTCTTAATGGATTATATTAGTCATTAGATCGTTAGAAGGAGTTCAAAGCGCTCCCTCTTCGTCTCATACTGTCACTTTGCTAATACCACTCTCTTATGAGTCACCTTCCCTTTTAGGCAGTAATAAATTTTACCTCTCCTCCTCTCTTCTTTGCTTCCCAGCACCCACTTATTTGATTTGTTGTGTAACTTTCAAGGAAAGGCCATGTTACCTGGCTGAGGAGTTTGAGAAAGATGCAACTGAAATGAAACAGTGAGGCAGTGAATTAGCTCTGCCGGTTCATATTCTGCCTTGATTTATAGTCTTTCAAATGTTTTTGAAGCACAAACCATGTGCTGGTCTCTGAAAATGAACACTTCATCTCCTTCCTCCCCTCCCCCCAAGGCTGACATTAGCTACTTAGGCAAAATCTGATTTATGGAATAGGCCAAGACTTCTCTTTGATGCCTCCATCAAGTCCCAAGCGGGGAACTTGAAACAAAACAAAGTGTTTGGAGAAGTGCTCTTTGCCCCCCTCCAGCACAGGTGTGCTTGGGAACAGCAGGCTGATAGGAACAACTCTGTCTTTGCAGCCATCAACAGTACCAGTGAGACAGGAGATCTGTAATGGGTGTGGGACCTTTTCAGACTTGGTTCAGATTCAGCCAGTCACCAGGTGCTGGAAGTCATTGCTGTCTGCAGGGCGTTTGATGGTCAGCGGGAAATGTGTTGGAGAACTCTGTCTTTTCCATCAAAGCACTGTCCACAGGAGCTGGCACTAATTGGCCACCTCTGTTGGTGGTTTCAGCAGTGAAGCCAAGGATTCTGAGCTACCCTGTCAGTCAGTCCTTAGAGCAGATTCACATTGTGGTAGCTTTGGTGATATGTTGGGACACATTCTAAAATGTTGACCTATAAACGTGTTCTAAGAAAACCACTGATTTTTTGTACTTTGAGCTGGGAAATTGGCTACGAATACTGAATTTATTCCAATCTCTTCCCAAAAATACAGGACAAGAGTTTACAAAAACTGTCATTTCCTTTGATGCAAGAGAAAAATGCACCAACCCCCACCCACCCTGCCCAAGGAACTGTGAGAGTAACAAAAGCTTGTAGCTCACAGATGACTCACGGGACCAAATCCATAGCAGATCATGGAGAGCTTTGTAGGAGAGGATACTGGTAAGGAGGATTTCTTAGGAAAGCCTGTTGTGCAGGATCAGATCAGTGTTTTTCACCCTGACTCTGGTAAAGAAGAAGTCTCCAGTAATAAGATGGCCATGATGTAATGAGAAGTGTGTTACCTGACAAATGTAGAATTGAATGCTTTTACAAACACCATCTTAAGCATGTTGATTGCTCATCTAAATAGTTCTATTTGAAATAGCTTATTTCTATTATGGCTTAATTGTCTCCTTTTGTTTGGCTCTTCTTAGGAGTGAGCTGCATCTTTTATATTTTCTTGGTTAGCACAGAAGTGATGCTGTCAGTCAGTGTTATCTCTTAAGAGTTAATGCTCATCCAGTCAGAGGGTGTGTTTGCATTTCAGTGCAAACATAAAAGTTCAAACAGTGAATTAAGAATGACTTCTCTAAAACACATACTTCCTAAGCAGTTGAAGAGCAATCTGTATTGCACACAAAGAAAACTTCAAATAATTTCCAGGGGAAAAAAAAGTGTTTGTAGAACTTTCCATCTGTTTGCAGATTATTCATGGCTAGATTAATAGAATATTCCTAGGTTACTCAGTTATGGCAATGTGCACCTTAGAAATGCCTTGATAAGGAGTGCTACAAAGACCATCTGTATTTAAAATGGAACAGAACAAGACTCGCCTGATCTGCTGGTACATCAGATGGCTATTTAATGATTCATATAATTTATAGAGTAGTGGTTTCCAGGATCACCGTATCTGGTAAAGCTAAGGTCATTTACAAAAACACTTCTATTGTAGAAGATTAAATGAAAAAGGTTATTTCAAAGTTTCCCGAAGCTAATGAGAAGACTACAAACCCCAGGTGCTGCAATGGAAAATTTCAGTGCTGTTTGGATGAGGCCAAGTATTTATTTATTTTTATTACAGGATTGCATTTATTTATCAGAAAATACTTCTGATGGCCTTTCACTGTTTTCTTGTCGTATCAAGTTTTTAAAGAAAGCCTAGTTCTGATTTTTACAAATGAAATATGGGGACAAAAAGAAAAGTTTCACCAAAAACCAGTGTTGGATGCAGAGACCTGAACTTTATAGCTCTACTTCCTCAAAGGTTGTGTTTGCTGCTGAGATTGCTGTAATGGTCACCAGATCTTTTTTGAGTTATGGCCCTGGCTTCTACACGTTTTGTTATGCATTTATTAGGCTTGCGGCATAGCTTGGTCCCAGAGATAAATTTGGGCAGTTGTCTGATATTTCATGATGTTTTCTCTTTTTCCCCTTCAGTTCCCATCATTACAAGCAATGTAACATGCAGCTGCAATAAATTTAATCTGATGACAATGTGTATATCTGCTATCTGATTCAACTTTAATTTCATGGCTGAATCCCAAAGAAGGGAGAGAGGGAGGAAATTGGGGGATCATAGTGGCAAGCAGGATTTAGATGCTGGTAGAGATGACAAGTATCAGCAAGACTTGCTCAAGCAGAGAAGTAGCTAAAGAGAAACCAGTGTTCACAGGTGGAAAAATACTAGAACTGGAGATTAAAAAAATCACAAATTAAATATCAGTGATATAAGAAAGAGTGTGTAAGGCCATCAAGAAAGCTGCTGGGTGCTTGTCACTGGAGCAGAGAGATACATACAGGAAGTGACATTGATTGCAGGAATTTGCCCATCCAGTTCCATCAACAAAGTTCATTCAGTCATCCCCTTTACCTCTCCTAGACCACTTCACAGAATGCAAATACCTTTGCTACTGCCACTGCCGAATGCTAAATAAATAAGTTAATCCTCTAATAAAATTTAGACATGAAATAAATAGGTCAATCCATTTATTCTCTAACTGGGGTTCAAAAGGATAATGAGGTTTGGCTGGAGGCAGCACAGTGCCCTGGAAGCATATTGCTATTTAGCCTGCTAATGACTGTGGTATGCTTAATCCTAATTCATTTTAAGGCATTCTTTTGTTTAGGCTTTAGAAAACTTAGCTTAACAAAACACTAAAAATGAATGTTTTGAGAAACGAGCCCACCAACAAACAAGACTTTAATGTCTTGTGCTTCTGCTTAGAATAAGTGCAAATTTTTGTGATTTTGGTCCTGTCTTGCTCTGTAGGTACTTGTCTTGCATCCTCTCATCGCTGCCTTACTATCTTAGTAATTCAGCTGTGCAGTCCTCAGAGAGGTTACATGTTCATGTCTGTGTGACAGACACTTCCATGTCTGTTCAGCTGCTCTGTTGATTTTGTAGGTGGTTACATTTCTGAAGAACAATTGAGCAGTCACAGTGGTGCTTTCTTGAATGATCAGAAACAGTGCAGTAACATTTTTATTTCATTTCCATCTTCTCCCCAGGGCAAAATGTGCCACTCTGTAAGGCAGTGTATGAGGTATTTGCCAGTGAGGACAATTCAACGAGGCGCAAGGGTTATTCCCCCTTCCTGAGGATTTGTAATCTAACTTTTATGAGAGTGCAAAAGAGTCTTGTTTCTTCTGCCTAACCAGCAGACATATTCTGGTAAAAGATGGTTGTGGATACCAGCTGAGGTGTTGAACCAGGGCTATGTTCCTCTCTCTTTAGATGTGGCTTGGCTGGGTAAGAGCCACTTCATTTGTTATCCTGTTTCATGGGGTTACCTGATACCAATGAAAGCTTGCTGGTCTTTTCTTAAAACGTGCTGCCTTTCTGGGCAAGTAAATTAAATCCCTATGTGACATTTGCTTATGTGAGAATTAATCTGTTATGAATCACATTTTAAGGCTCAGATGAAAAGTGCTGCAGAAATGCAAAATATTTATTATGTCTTTTATGAACAATTCTCTTGTCATGTATGCATATTCACCGCAAATTCATATTGGCATTTATTATCCAAAAGTGTTCTGCCTTTTTTGCTGTTATTGTTGTGGGATTGATTTCAGTACAGTCTGGTTTTTGAAAGGCTTTCTTTTTTGAACTGCAATATGCAAATCACAGCAGTAACAGAATCTTCAACTTCTTTTCCCTTTAATTAAATTTAGCAATTATAGTGCCATGGCACCTATGCGAACCACCGTATGTTATTCATCTTTCTTATTGTTCTCAATTAGGGTGTTGTCTGGCATGGGTTTTTTTTGTCTGCTTCTTCTGCAGTGATTAATATAATAGAGTTATAATCTCACTTATAATCAAACTTTCAGGAAAGGTTATTGGATTTGAGGTGACTTGTATGCAAGCAATTTCCCAACAGCCAAACTGAATGCTTGCAATTTATGGGTTGTCAAACCTTTATCATTTCATGGCCAGATTATTACTACATCTAATAGACAGGTTTCTGGATTGTTGGGTTTTGTTTTTTTGGTTTTCTTTCCATTTTAGGGGCAGTATCTGTGCTTCATTAACTACAGTGTAATTTTATAAGAGGCCATATTTTTAAGATACTTTGTAATTGGCTTGTTATTGAGGCAGCACAAGGCAGTCGCCCTTCCATGTGTGGTGAGATGTAAGCAGAGCTGACTGGAAAATATTATTTGCTTTCATGAAAAAACACAGATTTCTTCTTTCAGACTATAGGGAAATTAGGAAGATTAAATTTATATATATATATATTTAGAAACTACTTTTTCAAGGAACAGGAGAAGCAATCAGAACTAGTACCCACACATTCTCTAGATGGAATTTTCTTGTTCTCTCCTTGCAGTAAGTGCTATGTGCATACGAGGAGTGATGTAGTCACTAGGCTTGGTACTTTGTGAATGTTAAAAGAGGGGAAAAGAAATAGTTCCCTTGCTTGTAGAAGATAAAGATTGATTTTATTCATGATTGAAGTAGGTAATTTTCTAGCCACAGGAGAATAAATGTTGGTCTAGAAGTATCTTTGTTTTCTCACTCTATAAAGGTTTTAGTTTCAACTGGACTATCATGCGAAGGAACTTTGACAGACGTTAGAGCATTTTCCCCCCAGAAATGACAGTTCTTTTATAATTGAGATCATCCCAAGTCTCACCTGATATGCTGAGTGCTAAGGCAGGACAGATCTTTCTAAGCTATCTGAAATAATAACTGCAAAATTGAAGGAAGTGTCAGCACCCATGAGAGGGTACATCATTGACAAAATGGAAAGGCAGATATGATTTGATTTTTTTGAAATAGCTGACTAGGGAGGAAGGGTACTACATTAAAAGTATCTAAATTATAAAGGCCAACGTTACACAGCTCTGAAGGTTTTAGGGTGATTCTTTGTGAAATAAATGGCAGCTGCAACTCTGTTTCTCACTGGGTAGGTATCCATGTGCCAGAAAGCCTCTGTCATAAATTGATAGCCCTGCTGGAAGTCTAGAGGCCAAGGAACAAATTGCCACTATTATTTCTATGAAGCCAAGATTATTCTGTATGTGTAGTGTATAGTGTAGGTGGTGCTAGCTTTACCCAGTACTTAACTCTCCTAGAAAATATGAAATATTTTGGTTCTTTTGAGTGCTGTTATATTTCAAAATGGTTTATGTTCCAATTGTTTATGAACCATGATCCTTGATCAGCCTTCGTCTTCGCCACACAAGGTGTTAAAATCTGCAAATAGCAGGCTGTTATCAAACCCTTGAACACACTTTAATATTTCAAGCAATAGCATCGAGTTGTGTTTTCAGTATATTGCTCTCTTTTCAAGGGTTGCAGACAGAACTGTATAGGACCATGGAGGTTGTTTTTTATAGCTTTATATATCATTTTTCACCACCCTATTTGGTGTGGTTTGGGTCTTGTACAGTTCATTTACTACAAACTAGATGCTTTTACCTTAATACAAGGTGGTATCTGATTTCCATTTAGCCATACCAGGTTAGTATTTCCTCAAAAGAGCATTTTATTGTCTTTGTGGGCTGTGCATTGATATAAAGTGGTTACCAAGCTCTAGTTGTCTGCCATTTCCAAATGAAGACAGTCTTTCATTTAGAAGCATTCTGCAATTTGTATTTAAAACCTCCAAAAGTGGTAAAATTTATACAGCATTTTAAAGGAGAAAAGCATATGCACAACATTATTCATGATTAGGCTCTGGGAGACTTTATAGCGGCCTCCCAGTTCTTAAAGGGGGCCTACAGAACAGATGGAGAGAGACTTCTTCAGGTACAGTAGTGGTAGGATGAGTGGTAATGGTTTTAAATTGACAGAGAGCAGATGGAGATTATTTAGTAGTTGTTTAAATTCTTCCCTATGAGGGTGGTGAGGCACTGGCACAGGTTGCCCAGAGAAACTGTGAGTGTCCCATTCCTGGAAGTGTTCAAGTCCAGGTTGACTGGGATTTTGAGCACCCTGGTCCAGTGGAAAATGTCTCTGCCCATGGCAGGTGTGTTGGAATTGGGTGATCTTGAAGGTCCCTTCCAACCCAAATGACTCTATGATCCTATTAATTTGTTTCAGAATCAGCCTGAAAGTATTTGTGGATTTGCATTAGTTTCTTTGGCAAAATCAGTCAAATGTACTATGTATTTTTTCAAATAATGCCTCTCACACTCACTAGACAAGCAGTAATGAAAACTTTATTTACCATTCAAACTTGACATCAGCAACTATCCTTGGAGTATCCACTGCATGTGAAAGCCTTTGTCTTAGAAACAGTGCTAGAAAGGGTCACTGCAGAAAGAACTGGTAGGATTAGCAGGTCTTATTTAAACATCCTAAATACGAGATCCAGTGCTTATACTGATTTTAGTTCTATTGTCTATGCAAATTGAAAAATTGTGTGAAAACTCACTGACACGTTTTTAAGTGTTCAGTTTGGAAGGGACCAGTGTATAAAGGATAGCAAGAGATGGTCACTGTAAGTAAGGCCTGTCATTTTTGGCTTTCATATTAGGGTGTTTAGTTCCTAATAGAGGTTTGAACATCAAGTATCTCAAATCACAAAGGTTTGAAGATTGCACATCTCATTTGTCTGTGCTTGAATGCTGAATTGTAGCTTTGGAGAGAGGATGCAGGTTTTATGTACCTCACCAGCTTTCTTCTTGTCTCCATCTCCTTCTGTTTAGAGTTCCAAATCAGTTAATTTTCCTACAAGAATGCCAAAAGTTGAAAGTGATTACTGTACCTTTCCTCCCAATGTGAGAGTCACATTGGTAGGCGTATGATTATATTTAATGGGATAAATGGGATTCCTCTGAACAGTTAAATTCAGTAAAACTCCGTAGTTGTTCAGTGCTGAAGGCCACAAAAAGAACACAGTTTTTTGCTTCAGTTTCAGCAGTTTTGTTTGCTTCCTTTTACACAATTCTCCTAAAGGGAAAAAACTATCAACCATATCTAAAACAAGGGCTACAGCCAGAGTGAGACTTAACTAAATTAAATACCCTGATAGCTCATTTACAAAGATGGAAATGGTCTGAAAGATTTCTCAGTCTACAAGTCTCTGCCATGTTCCCTTCACATCAGTCCCATGTTTGTAATGAATAGAAAAGACATGGGTTTTTTTCCTTTTTTTAAAAAAAACAAACCAGCCAGTTTAATAGAAAAGCCATTAAAACCTTGCCAGTTGGGATGAAAAATGCTGCCTGCAGGAACTGTGAGAGTGCATGCTGTCAGATATGACATATATGCACAAACACCTATGGGCTTATTAGAGCCTCCATAGTGATGTGCTGTCAGCAGTGTATTTCTGCTGCATATGACCTTGCAATATTTATTTTTATCTAAAAGGCAGAGAGGGAGGGAGCATTATTGAGTGAAGCTTGGGTATCTCCTGTAACCTTTATGGAGTCTCTGCCAACCACTTCATAACAGTCTATAGCACATTCACTCTGTGTAGGTCTTGGGTTATTGAAAAGCTATAGCAGTAAATCCTGTGTGGCTGGATGTCACTGGAAATAGGAGAATTCTCTGCTCTTCACTGTTGTGTTACAGCTTACATGTCTGCTGCCTCCACTAGCTTATTCCTAGGGGAGTTTATTTTCCACCCTTAAAAGAAGGCTGCCAGGCTGATTTAAGGCCAGAAGTGATGCTTTCAAAAAATCATGGGTCTGTTGAACCTTGGATCATTTGACAGGTGGTCATAAGGTTTTGTTTGAAGTCAAAGACAGCTGAATCTTGTCTGGTTTTAAATAACATCCCCTGCCACAAGATTTGGCAGTCTTGAGCTAATGCCTCCAATTAGAGAAGGAAGACAGCACAATCATGAAAAGAAAAGTGACCCACAGGTGGAATGCAAAATGGAGGCAAATTATGTGAATGGTATAAAAGTGAAATAACAGGTAAGATCTCTCCTCTCTTATTAATATGGTGTTTTATATTGTGGGCTTTTAAAAGCAGCCTTATTAAAACTGAGGCCTAAGCATCTTTCCTTGCTGTCCTTGTAGAGCACCAGTGACCATTGTGAATTTAGGGGCAACATGGGTGGTTTCCCAGAAGTACCTTAGATTCACTCAGCTTACTTTTGAAATCTATCTGTACCATGTTGCATAAAATACTGCACCAGTTACCATAATGCATCACTTTGTGAAATGAAGTGTTTCCACTTGTTCTTCACTAGCAGAAAGGTCATCTGCCACCAGAGTGGGAAGTGGAGGGCAAGGATAGTTGTATTAAGGCAAGCTGTCCCCACTCATATGCCAGATCTCTTTGGGCTTCTGAATCACTTCTGTACCTCCTGCATGTGCTATCCAGAAATAACACTCACTGGGGTTTTGCTCCACTGGATAAGCACTGGGAGGCACTTTGGGCTTAGCATGGATAGAACAAGACAGCACTGAGGTCAAAATCCACTGTGTATCTGCAGTACAGGAACCTCAAAAGCTTCATTTACACCAGCTTACCACTGAGATGTCTCACTATGGTACTGATAATGGTAATGGCTTTGTGGTGGGGACTCACTGAAACCATCAGCTACAATCTCTCTGTCAGGCAGAGCCAGCTTCTAAACTCCTGAGTGTCATTCTGGGCTGTGTAAAATCCATGTTATGAGCCACAATCCATTTCCAATTTACCCTGCTATCCATTCCTTGTTCTGTTATCTCCAGGCTAAAACTAGAGTGGAGAGACAGTCTTTTAATAAGACAGTAGGTCTTTCATTCTGCAGCTTAAAAAAAAACCAAATAAAATGGGATTTCTCATTTATGCTATATCTTATGGAAGTGAAAAGAGCATAGAATAATTGTAACCAAGATAAATACACAAGTCATAACCTTTCTAGCATAACTATGCCTGTTTCTAAAAAATTAGAATGTCAATGAGCTAAAGGTAATTTGTTCAGGATGCTAACAGAATGATAAGTCGGACTACTTGATTTTTTTTTCTCATTAGATAGTTTCAGTAAGGCTGAAAAGTGAATGCAGTTGGTTGGAAGAGCATTGTACATCTTTGCAGATACACCTCGACCCACCTTTCCCCTGAAAATCTTTATGGCAGTTTGTTTTTTGAGCCAGAAATGCTTAGTGAGGGCTGTGGTGACATTTCAGAGACATTTAAGTACTCTTTTTGGAAGAAGAAAACTCATATGATGTATCATGGTTAGTCCTGTTTAATTGAATTTCATGTAACATTCCTCCACTATAGTTAGGCTTTGTGCTGTCAAAAATTTGTTCTTTTTTAAAAATAAATATTTCTCTCTTGAGACGAAGAATTGATTTATAAGTCATGCTGAAGGTAGGATTGCAACATATGAGATGATTGGCATGCCCTGTTCAGTGGGCAGATCCCCTGTGGCTGTGCTTTTTGTTTTTAGAGCAAAAGAACTGTACGGTTTTTCATCCATAATGTGTATCGAGAGCTTGAACTTCTACAATTTGTACTCGTGTGAAACCCACATTGAAGCCCCATGGGTATTTGCTTGCATGAAGAGTGGAGACTTTTCCCAGCTCTTTTGCTGCTGGAAAAAGTAGTGTCCTTATTATTTCAGTCAGTTTGCAGTATTCTGAGCCCAAAAGTGTGATAGGCAGTTTGCAGAACAAGTAAAGAAAAAACGGCTCTTCCTCAGCAGAAATGTAATTTTCAAGTGAATCACAGTGCAATCACAATAAGAAAAGCCAACTGAGGAGACAAGGCACAGAATTCATGGTTTGGCATTGTAGCAAAAATATTTTGAGCTTCAGTGGTCACTGTTGACATGAGTGAAGCTCCTCTTTGTTTCCATGTGTGCTGCTGCCACTGTCTGTCTCTTTGTAGCTGCCAGCTGTCTTTTCCCTCATTCTGCTGGACTCTGGTGCACTGGCTCTCTAAGGTATTCTCTGTGAAGAGGTCTGGCCTTCAATAAGTTTCCTAGGTCCTGTGGGGGAATAAAGTGTTTTAAATGATCCATTAGTCTTCCTTGGTACATGTTAAAGCAATTTTATCAACAGATGATACTGTGAACATGCCTTTCTTTGCCTTTACATGCCAAGGCAACCCCCAAGACCTTGGCATATAACAGCCTAGGTTCAAGGAAAGGGCAGCAAGGATTGTGAGAGTCAGAACTGGGGCAGGTAGTGATCAGTATTCTCAGCCATGGCCTAGAAAATGAGACACTGGTCAAATTCGTAGATGATCCACAACTGAAAGGAGAGGGGACTCTGCTGATGCAGTGAATGGCAAAATTTTGCTCCAAAAGGGACTTGGTAAATTTGAGGAATGGCTTAATAGGAGCCTTGTGGAGCCATCAGAAGTAATTAGCTCTACTCTTACACCAGGATTTGCTAGTGCAGTGTCCTATTCCCCAGGCTGGGAAGTGGTGGCCTTGAGTAGTCCTGCTGAAGAGGACCTGCGGGTTGTGGAGGACCCAACCCATAACAAATAGGGTAGACAGACATCCAAAATAAGATAGGAAGAAGCCATGAGAAGTTACTTGTTCAGAACCGGTCAGTGGTGGTGAGGCCACACCTGGATTGCTGTGTCTGGCCTTGGCTCCCCTTCCCAGGTCAAGGGGGATGTGGGGAAACTGGCAGGGCCCAGTGGGGCTGCCGTGTGTTCAGGGGGCTGCAGGATGCACCCCCTCAGAGAGGTGAAGGGAGCTGGGCTTCTTTTGGCTGGGGAGAGGTGTCTGAGAGGTGAGCTGGAGGTGGCCACAACCACCCAGCAAAGAGATACAAAGAAGGCAAAGCCAAATACTTCCCTATCATAGCAGAGGATACAGCGGGTGGTGGCAACAGCTTCCTGTTTGGGAGGTCCAGGTTTGATTTCACAGATTCACCAGGAGCAGAGTGCAGTGCTGGAACAGGTTGCCCAGAGAGGCTGTGAAATCTCCACACCTGGAGACTTTTGAGGCTTGGCTGAATGAAGCTGTAAGTGCCCTCATCTAGTATCAGTGATGGTTCTGCTCAGGGCAGGACATTGGATGGACACCTATGGAAGGACCTTCCAGTTCCTGTGGTTCAGTGATCTCATTTTAAAGCAGTGACAGCAGTGGACAAGCTGTTTGATTCTTTGTGCTGGAAGGTCTTTGAGAGGCCAGAACTGAGAACAGATAGCTGGAGTCCAGTCTACTGAGATCTCATCCCACCAGTACGTGTAGCCTTCATCTGAACTATAGTCCCTCCTTCACCTGTGCCACTGTCTGCAGAATAGAAAAGGGAATCAGTTTTATCTTTCTGGAAAGGCAGATTAGGTAAAGTTTTAATTAAAGAGTTAACAGCAAGAAGTAGATGAAACTAGCTCTTTCAAATAAATGATGCCATCATAAATAAGATTGTTGCCAATTGAGCAGTTTAGACTACTAATTCTGTGTGATGCCTGATTTTACCACATTAAGAGCCAAGCCCCTCACTTTTGTATTTTCTTTTCCAATTTGGAAAAGGGATTTTTAGCATCCTGATGTTTAATCCTTTAATGTTTCTGCAATGTTTTGAATTTATAGAATGTGATCTTAAGTGTGAAGTTTAAGTGCACTGTGTTGTTGGAGAGCACATAAGTTATTGAAGGCCCAGGGAACAGAAACTGCATAAGCTGTGGTGGAATCCTCTTCTGTCATTGATTGCCTCAGAATTTTTCCAGCATGTCTATCAACATTCAGAGAAGTTCTAACTTGGTGTCAGACCTAGAGGAAAGGTTGTTGTACCCTCATGTGTCTGCTCACTGACAACTGGTATATGGGTGAAGCTTGCTTTTTTTCTTACATGTCAATGTCAAGTGGGGTTTTTGAGTCAGCAGAAGGAAAACCAGCAGCCAGGACAGATTTCACAGTAGAGCAGAGTCCTCAAAAGGTTTCTGCCTTCTGCATTTCTTTCCATCCTGTAACTGGTGTGCCAAGGCACTTTCCTCCCTTTTCATCCTTTCAGTGATGACCTAGGAAAGCACAGAAAGCATGAGGAAGCTCTAGGGCTAAAAGATGGGTGAAAAGGGGTCTGCCAAAAAAACTGGCATGCAGAAGTGATACCTGAGTTACTGACAGAATGGAAGTGGTGTGAGCTAGAGATGGAGGAAAGATGGCTGAACTTTAGGACAGGCAGGGATTTGGTGACAGATGCTTTATGCTATGAGGCATTTAACAAGCTCTGGATAGGATCATCACATTTCCCTCTACTTATGGTGACAGCTGGCCAGCTAATAGACTCCTGGCACTGTGTACATGGATGTACATGCATGTATGTGGAGAAGATGATGACAACAACAAATTGAAATGTATGAGACATTAAAATGCATCATCTTGTAATGATTTATCATATTTATGTTATCTGTGGACCAATGTCATGGTTCTTCAATAGTCTGAGTTATGACTCTTGTTCACTTAAAGCTGACATAATGGCAGCTTCTGTGTGATGAGTTTAATCCTGACAGAGAATGCAAAAGGAGGCGTGCTACACCACAGATTTAATTAGGTACCTTCTCTTGTGGCTTTCTAGGTCCACAGAGGACTAACTTGCTGTACTAACCACTTGTTTAACGTGGTCTCTGACGTTACTGAACTGTGAGTGGCTGCAATACTGTTCCAGGCACATTTCTATTCAGGTACTTGTGCGTCACAGTGTTGCTGAACTTAATTTTTAAGCATCCAGCCTCCTGAGTGTAATCGAATAAGCACACTCGAGGGCAAAACAGCAACTAGAGACACAGCACTAGGGCTTCCTTTCACACCCTCCCCTTAACCACTGCGCACACTGAGCTCCTGAGCAGGCATTCTGCCTCTGTTTTTACTGGCAGGACCAGCTTCCTCTTAGCTTTCCCTTTAGTTCTGTCTTTCTCATGATGACAGAAATTTTCCCATCCTCTAGTCTCAGAACAGGCATCTCAAAAGCAACTTGCCATTCACCTCTGTCGGCAGCAAAAGAGAAGATGCATGTTGGTTAATCATCTGTGCAAGGCTGAATTATTTAAAGACTCTTCTGTCATTCTCTAGGAAAGATTTTAATTTCAGCATTGAATTTTAAGTTTTTAATTAACTAACTACTTTTTTTCAGTTCAGTGCTTTTTAGCTGGGAGCAAACGTTGCTGAGTCATTTAGGAATTGGGCTGTAACAGCATCTGGCTCTAGCTCCTGTTACAGAAGGCAATACCTGGAGCTTTTAATTGTTTTCTTCTTCCATCTGACTTTCCTTTTGAAAAACTAGATCTAAACTGCTTTGTGAGAAAAACATCTTTTATTGTCTAAAGAGTACTGTGATGAGATCCAGCTTTTCCATATGACTATGATAGGGATTATTGGAATTTAAACTGATAAATAGTAATAAATCTTTAAACGGTGTTCATTTGGACTTCAGCTCACGCACTGCACCTGAACATAGGGAAGTGACAGGGGAAATCTGTGAAAGCATTGTGTGAAGGTCACTGCTAGGAGATTCCTTCCTCTGTGTGTAAGGCTTCAAGGTTGCCTCCAAGAGAATAGTTAAAATAATAAAGAAAATTCTGAGACTGGAGTGTGAGAAAATGAAGGACTCCTGTCTTTCCCAACTTCAAGTCACATTTCTATAACACTGCTGCAGTTCCCAAAGGTGACAGTGAGCACTAGTTGTTTGAGGGATAAGGTTTTATATGAGTGAAGCCATTGAATTTAAGAGAAATCATATAGGGTAAATCAAATTTGCTTGATGCCTTAGTACCAGGACAAAATTTTATTTTATTTTGCTTTGATGGATTATTGGCCTTCCCCTTTATACTTAGGAAATGAAAAACTCTTGAAACACAACATAATTTTTAGAGTTTTGACTTGCAGATCTCAGCTCTGATACCAATCTTGGCCGCATGCTGTTTGCAGTTGTTTAATGTCTGCCCTAACTTGTCCATTTGTAAAATGTATAACATGCCCACCAGAGTTAATATGAATTCATTAGTGCTTCTGAATTGCTCTTGCATCACCCAGAGAAATGTGCTCACACTCCTGCTCGGTATTAGAAGTGAAATCCCTGTTCTGTTTCAGCTAATGGCAGGAACTCTGATCGACTCCCAAAGAGGTAAGATATCATCCAATTACCATAATTAGATTGTTAAGAATTGTTCAGCTCCAAATTTTGTAATAATTCAAAGGCTGTTACCTTCATGAATTTTAAGTCAGATGCATGTATAGCAGGTTGCAAATCTTCTGGTGCTTATGCAGTCACATTGCACTCAGCACTGGAGACCATTCACATTCTTCGCATTCAGCACATTTTGGAGCCTTGATGAGGCAATTAGAAAATCTGTGTATATAAGCCCAGAAAAAGTATAACAGAATCTTTTCTTTAATGTTGTCACTCAGATAGTGCCCAGTTCTTTCATGGCTTTTGCCAACTATTGAGCTCCTGCTACGAGAGTTTTGCTTGAATAGTTAATTTGAAAGTCAAGTGTGAAATGAAGAATGCAAAGACCAGCTCTGTGGGATGTTTTGTGATACTAGTGGAAATGTTCTCTCCAGTCAGCATCTCTCAAGACTATAAAACTTGATTTAAATAATTTTTTTTCTACTGTACAGTCCCCAACAGACGTTGACTGTTAATAGTTTTTACAGCTCTAATTTAATCTGGTAGAGTATTGAACTTGTACGTGAAAGGTAATAAAATCTTTTTAGTAGGAAGATAGAGTTTATGTTCAGAATAACAATCTATCAGTTTTGCAAAGATTGTTAAATTGCTGCTTTATAAGTGTGATCAGATTATGTCAGCCTAGTTGTATTTTGAGTCTTGCTTTTCACAGAATCACAGAATTTTTAGGGTTGGAAGAGACCTCAGGAGAGGAACCCCTCTGCCAGGGTAGGGTCATCTGGAGCAGGTGACACAGGAGTGTCCCCAGGTGGGGTTTGAATGTCTCCAGGGAGGGAAACTCCATAACCTCACTGGGCAACTGTGCCCAGTGCTCTGCTGCCTTCAATGTAAAGAAATTCTTCCTCATGCTGAGGTGGAACCTCTTGTGTTTTAGTTTACAGACATTGCTCCTTGTCCTAACACTGGGCACCACTGAAAAGAGTCTGGCACCATCCCCTTGGCTGTCTGAGATATCTACATGCGTTGATGAGATCCCCTCTCCACACTAAACAGGCCCAGATCCTGCAGTCTCTTCTCACAAGAGAGAGAAACCCCTCATTGTCTTTGTGGCCTCTGTTGGATGCTCTCCAGGAGCTCTGTGTCTCTTGTACTAAAGAGGCCTGAACGGGACACAACTCCAGATGTGGCCTTGCTAGGGCCAAGTAGAGGGGCAGGATCAGCTCCACTGCCCTGCTGCCCTCACACTTCCCAATGTGTTCCAGGATCCCATTGGCTCTCCTGGCAGCAAGGACACACTGCTGGCTCACAGTCAACTTGTCACCCATCAAGACTCCCTGGTCCCTCTCCACAGAGCCACTCTTTAGTAGGTCAGCCCCATCACATGCTGGAAATTCTAGAGCTCAGCTGCAAGTTGAGGAGTTGCCTCCATATATTTGCCCCAGAAGAGCTGTTTGCTGTTTTCTGCAGTGAAAACTTAGCTGAGGACCCTTATTTCCCAATGTGACTTCTCAGGCTGCTATAGTTGTGGGCTACACCCATCTTTCCTGGGCTGCTGGCTCAGAAAGGTCCAAGGATGCAATGCAGTTGCACTGACCTTGCTGAGCGTCACAAGGTTGTTGAGCAGAAGAACCTGACCTGGCTCTGTCTGTGCTTTTCCCCCAAGACTGACCAGGAAGGATTTAGGATATGAGCAGTCAGCAGGGTGCATTCAAAGCTATTGGGTAGCTGTCAGATGACCAGCTTTTCAAAGGGCTTGCAATAGGACTCCAAATTTACCTTGTTCCTAGGGCCAGAGGAAAGGCTCTGTGTTGAGAGCACCTCAGGGTTGCCTCAGCATTCACTGGCATGAGTTTCAGGTGGTTTGTGCATCCATGTCAGATAAGGATATTGGGCCAGAGACTGTGGGAATGGGCTTTGTTGCTGATGTGGATTTAAGTTGTAGGCTTACCAGTTTGTATTTCTTCATTTGGAAACTTTTTTGGACAGGTGCTTTGTTCATTGTGTGTCTGTGCGTGCATAGTACTTTAACATCAATTTTCTTGTTTATAAACAATCTGTTACCTCATTAGTCCTGAACAGGAGAACTTGAAGATGTCTTCATCACCTCAAAAACATCTTGCTGCTAAGCTGATAAACCGTCCTTCCCCTTGTGTGACGTGAATGTTAAAATGTTGTAAACAAGTTTCCAAAGGATCAACAGCAATTTTTCATGCAGGATATATTAATTTGTCTTGGAATATTCCTTTTATGTCAACTGCAATAATCAACTGTGCTTAAAGCATAAATATCTTTTCATGTGTGTTTGTCTGAAGTGACAGAAAGTTGCCAGAGATGTTATCAGGCACAACATATGAGGATGAGTAACACCATTGCCTTATGACTGCAGCTATTTAAAAGGCAGGGAAAAATTATCATTAGGAGCTGAATATTATTGGTAGGTTTGTCACACAGTATGTGAGTGTTTAGAGGGAATATGAAAAATAATGTATTTGCATTTAGACCAGCACTTTCTGGAACACCACAGAGCAGTATCAGCTAGTAGGTTTTCTGTTGTATAATGTAAACATGGGTGTGTTGGGGGCAAAATACTGACTGCTGTTCCCTCTGCAAACCTTGGGTTCTGTGTGATGACAAATGAGCTCAGGACTCCAGAAGTGCTAAGTGCCTGGATCTGTGGGTGTGTATCTAGTTACAATTTCATTATTTTAACTGCATCTCTTCAATATCAGTGTTGCATTGGGCAGCCAGGGTCCAATTTAAAACCTGTAGCAAAAGACTCCTGCAATGACTCATTGGTGGTAATCATTGTGATAGGTAACAGACCCTTCAGAGTCCTGAGCAGCAGAATGTGATGCTGGCAGTGTGAACCATGATGGGGCCCTCCATCTCAGCTTATATCCCCTGGTATCTAAATAGCAGCAGAAGTTTGGTGGAAGCTACAGTGCTTTCTCTAGCTATTCACCCAGGGGGATTCCAAAAGTCTTATTAGAGCTGCAAGCCAATAGGAGAAAATAACTGCAACGAAATTCTAGCTGGAGCCTTAGAGTCCTACAGTCTACAGAATGATCTCAAAGCTTGCCACATGGATTTCCACTGTGGGGAAATACAGGTGAACAGGTAGCTTCTGGTTTTGATGAGAAAGTCTCTTGCTGTGAAATAGAATATTTTTGTATCCCATGGCACAGATGTGCAATGGATCTCCAGGTGATCCCTTAGCTCCAAGTAGCAGTCTCTAGGATGATCCTGGAAATGCTGGTCATACTGATCCTGTGGGGGAGCATCACAGGAAACAGTGTCAAGAAGTGCCTGAGAGATTGTGCTTTTGAGGGAAAGGACAAGCATAGGGATTTGTCTTCAAAACGTATAATTTCTCACATCAGATACATTAATTACTCCTTTGTGGGTGCTGTGGCTTAATCCCAGAATCTACAAATTCTGCTGTATAAGAAAATGTCTGTGGTGTTAAAGCAAGTATCTGCATTTCAACTTTGGAAATGGTTCCCATAACACCAGATGTAAATGATGCTCTGATAGTTCCTTGCTTGGCACTTACAAAGTAAAAGAGCAGTAAGAGCAAAAAGAGAACACTGCTGCAGACAAGGAAGTCACCCATGAGGTAGTTGAGCTTTCAAAAACAAGAAAAAGTTGTGTTTATTCTCTCCTCTTTTAAGATAAAATAAACATGTGTATATATAAAAAAGTGCAATCTCTCATAGCTGTAGTATTTGCCCAGGTAGGTGATCTCCCCAAAAGGATGCACTGGGAGGCAGGACATTTCTGACAAGACTGGCTTGGTGGTGAGGCAATGCAGTGTAATCCATTATGGAGCCATGTCCTCTGTAATAACTTCCTAGGCACCACTTCACAGCAGCTGATGTGGAGCTGTTCCTCCTGGGAGCAGCATCCTGGGAGAGTGTGCTGGGGTAACCCCACCGTGGCAAAACTGTGCTCCTTTTAGCAGTATAAATCAGTAGGTACAACTGGCCATGTGATGAGTAATAAGCTGCAACTGCACAGTGTGAGCCCTGCAGACAGAGAGTAGAAATAAAAAAGTCAGAACAAAGGAGATTCGTGACTGTCTCACAGATTTGTTGTATCAGCCACCTTGGTCCACTACTGGACTTCATTGATGTTTCAATCCTGACCTCAAGTCAGGGCATAAGAGGAACTATCCTTGGCAGCTCCCTTGATTTAGAACCACTGCAAGAGAAGAAGGAATGAGAACCGCCTTTGTTTGTTATTTTTAAAATCTGACTCCCTGTTGCAAGGCAGTAAGTTGTGCAAATGGCTCTTGCACCTGGCAAGTTACCATCAGCAATTATTGCAACACTTAGTGTCTTTCTGTCACCAGCAGAAATCTCTTTGCTCCCTTTCATGTCAGAGATTTCATTGTTCTTATGGGGATGGTAAAATTAAAACCACAAGATTTACTGCTCTAATTCTCTTTTGTTTGTAACAAAAGGGAGGGATGGGAACGGATGATACATGTAGCTGGATTTTATTTTGTTGGGTTTTTTCTCTTTTACTGACCAACAAAAATAATTGACAAAAACTGTTTGTTTAAACTCATCAAACAATTCAATTAGCAATTGTGTTGAAGATTTTTATTTGATATAGGAATCTTGTTATTAAGAAAAAAAAAAAGCTGTGACTGCATTTCACTCTTCTCTGTTTGAAAACCTTGACATCTGAGCAGGCTGTACTTCATGTATTTCTTCATGTTTCTTTCAGTACAGAGGTTTTCTAGTTTTAGATATGTTATTAATGCGGTGTAAATGTCAAGAACACTGTTTTTGACAAATATGTCAAAAATGTTGTTTATGACAAATGTATGTGAGGGAAACAGTGTTTGATAGTAATCCAGTTTTCATTTGTAACCCTTTCATTATTTTTTTTCTTTTTTTCTTCGTGTGACCTGACATGGTTTGCCAAATCAGACTTTTCCAAAGGGACGTGTGTGAACACAAGTGCAATTCCCATGTTCTAAACCAGCATCTGACAGTGAGCTATTAAAATCTGAGCTCTTGACTCTCAGTTCAGTGGAAAGAAATGAGAGCAATCAAATAATCAAATTCACCAGATGCCTTGTGTAAGGAGGTGAACTGCTGCAGGAGCTCAGAGTGGCTGCTTTGCACCTCCTGGTCCAGAGTTTACAAACTGAGGTGAAAACAAGAACAACTCATTTTTAGCTCCTCAACAGTTTTTCTTAGACACCCTGGATATCATGTAAGCCATGCTCAGTGATGTAGGAGATCATTTCTCTGAAGCTGCAACCTTGGCATTTTCAAAAACAAACTTCTGCTCTGGCTAAAATTCATGCACATTTAAAAGAAGTTTCAATTACAGCCCTGTTGAGCTTTAATTTCTGTCTCAATGAAATTAAACTCTTCATAAGATCTGCATATTTTCAGTATTAACGGACAGGCTGTATTAATGGATGCTCCAGGTAATCAAGACAATGAGATTTCATTACCTGATCAGTCTTGCTAGAATTTGTGGAATATCATACTTTTTCTTGCTTCAAGGGTTGGTCCCTTTCATTTGCCAACTACAGGCCCCAGCGTGCTTGTTCTGTGGACAAATTGATAAATTAGTCAGCTGCCGAAAGGGAGTCATTTGACTCACCTGAAATGAGCAGCAATGGGATGAAAATACATTACCTCTGTCCCACTGGGTAAGCCTCAGATTGTATTGAAATAGAATTAGGTCGAGGGAGTCAATGTAGTGGATAATAATGAAATGTTTAATGTGGATTAGCTGCATATAAAATTAATACATTAGAATGAATTGCTGAAGAAATGAAACTGTGTCAGACCTTTATCCTGTCTCTAATATTAGACTTAAAATCACTGCAGTCTTCTGTTTATAGATGAGCATAAGAAAATCTATTGAATTTGTGTATTATTTGGGTATTGTAAATAAATATGTATATACCAGAGCTGTCAAATCAGGATCCAACCGAACCAATGCTAATATATTTGAGTTTGAACCAGACCTGAGAGGTTACAGACAAGAATCTAAACTGAAAACTCCTTAATCACCTGTGTGGGCTTTTTTCTTCTGGGAGTTAAATCTAAATGTAATATTTGTTTTGGGCCATTCAGAGGTGAGTTGAAGTGTTGCTTTACTCTTAATAAATTATTTAATACAAAATGGGCAAACCTTCCAAACTAATTGGCAAATATAATCTTTGTGAGTATAATCTTTGAGATAAACTGTGAGGTATGGAAGTGCTGGAGAATGAACTGAGACATAAAACTTGAAAGTATTCATCTGTAATCTGGGAGGCTTTGGGGTTTTTCTAATTTTTAAAGCTTTCTTGTTGCATCCTCTGTCCTAGGTTCTTTTCTGTTTCTCAATGTATCAGAGAGGCCGAGCCCCACCATCCTGAGCCCTTGGCTGAGGAGCAACAGTGATCAATGTGTAGTTCAAGTGGCTGTGTACAAGTTTTACCAGCAGAGTGGAGAATATATTGCTCGTGTCCATCCCATTGATGAGAGCAGCAGCGAAATCCTATCAGAGGAGAGTCCAGAGAAACATGGGTAAGTCTCATCCCCTTGTTTGACTCACAGCTTGAATTGAGGGAAAATCACTCAATTGTGTAGCAGTAGAGCCACAAAATGCATGCTGCACATTTGAGAGGAGAAGGACACTCCACTGAGAAGATGCTTGTCTTGCATGGGTCTAAAATATCATAGAAGGTGGAGATTGGTGCTTATTTTATTAGACAAAGCATTAGCAAACTTCTGAATCCATGTAATTGAGTCTCTAAGTCAACACCACATTTATTCTCAGTGCTTGCAGGTACAGATAGAGCGAGGATACTCATCCTCAGGTTAAAGCTTTTCTGCCTAATTCTCTCTGTGTGATTGCTTTTTACTACTTCTTAACCCATGTATACTATTGGGCTTAGAATAGCTACTGAGTCTTTGCAGTTTCATGTGCCTGCATACATTTTCAGTTTTGTCTTCACTTCTGGTTTTTTTACCCATAAAGCTGTTCAGAACTACTAGCAGGGGAGGAAAGCTTTTTGATCTTTCAAGGGTGCAACTGTTTGAAATGTTTTATCCTCTTTGTGCAATTAATCTTGATGATGTTTTAATTTGTCTGACTTCCTGTGTATGCTTTTAAATTTTTGTTAGTAGCAAAACAGCAGGAGACGAACAGAGTAAATATTTCAAGATGCTGTAGGAGTAGAGTAACTTGGAATTTAATTTGGATATATGTGAGCCTAATGTTCTACCTGCTCTGTATACTGACTATTTAAAATTTTTATTTCTTACCTTTGTTGTGAAATGTGTTAAGCAGCATAATTTTTACCAAACATCTCAAATGTTCTTTGTTTTGATGTGATAGATTAGAGAGTTTCTAATAGCAAATCCTGCTGGCTTGTACTCGTAACAAGATGTGATTATCTGATTACTGTCTACAGCAAATTCTGTATCTTCCAGTAGCAAAAGGAGAATGTGCAATAAAAAGCCTTGCAGGAGATAACCTAACTCATAGAAACAGTTTGAATAGTTGTAATTCTCATATAACACATGGCCTATAAAAGTGAGGAGGAGAGCTTGAGTGTGGATCTAGATCATACTTAGTTCCAGCAACATCATCCAAATTGTAAATTGCTGTTGATGTCTGGGGAGAGGTAATTAGAGGAGCCACAGCAGCTGTCTTCTTCCTTAGCTCTTTGCAAATGCTGTGTTCTGTGTCACAGCTAATAAACATGCTTTGTGCAAAGTGCCTCCTGCGTTGGCACTGCCACTGCTCCTTGGCACTCACAGGGAATATTGCTGTGTGTAAAATGCTCTGGTCTGCTGCGTGGAGGAGCTGCAGCTCAGATCTGTGGGTGGGCAGAACTCACCAGGAGCACAGGCAAGTGCCAAATGTAAGGAGCCTTGAAGGGAAGGGAAAGATTACTTTAAGTACAGTAACAAATTCCTACCTTTGCCATCTGCTGGAGATAACATGGATGGCTCAGCTGTGTGCTGCAGATGGAGATCGTCAGCACAGTAAAGAGGGTTTGTGCTTTTACAGAAGGTGGCTTTGGTTATAGCTTGACTGTCCCATATGCTTGCCAGAAGTGCAGCGTGCTGCCCAACAGCATCTCTGTGGTGTGTGGAGGGCTGAGGATGTGCCTGTGTCTTTCATGGGTTTGTATGTCTGACTCCTTGATACTCCGTGTGCTGGAAAATTCCGGTTGGAGCAACCAGCTGGTTCATTTTCCCCTCCTCCTTTGGTCCTGTCCCTCCACTGCAAGAGGCAGTAACTCTTCTCTCGGCTCAGCAATGCAGAAAAACTCTGCTACTGTGCCCACATAAATGTCACATGGGGATGGTTAAATAGCTTCCCACAGCCACAGATGAGGAGGTAGCAATTTGTCACAATTTGCCCTGAATCTTCATTCCAGAATTTAAGTGCCCCTCCTTTGTTTGGAGGGATTATATCAGCTATTCCAGCTCTGATAACAAAACATGTAAATCTCACTTTTTAAAGCATCTTTTTTCCTTTAAATAGGAATCCAGTATAGCTGATCGAAAGTCAAGAATAATTCAATGGAGTTCTTAAATGAACTATCAGTCCTACAGTGGAAATCTCTTCTGTTCGATATTTTTTGTCTTGGAAATTGCAAACAATTGTGTTCTTTTATAATGAGTTCTTTGACCATGCTATAACCAAATAATTTCTAGAATTTTATAAGGATTTTAGCTCTAGGCACAAAGTAATTGAATTCTTCAATGATGAGTTTGTGCTAGAAATAAAAACACTTTAAAGTTTCACAGATGACGCTTCTTTGATTCTGTATGCTTTATAATATATTACTTTGCAAACAAGAGGTGTAAAGTGTGTGTAGCTGCCAGAGACTTTGTATATGCAGTAGTGAGTCCATGTTGTTGTTTGAAATCAAGCTCATCACAGGAAGAATGTGTTTTTGTTAAAAAAAAATGCATCTGAGGGGTGATAAAGCAATAAGTTAATTCCAGGGTGGATTTTCTCAGATATTGAACTATGCACAGCACTAATATCGTCTTTACTTTTTTTTTCTTTTTTTAAATTGTATAACCCGAATTACATATATTAAGACCTTACAAGGTCTTCACAGTTCACCTACATTTACTAGAGAAAAAAGTGGATGCTGTCAGATATTACTGTTTCATTCAGGGTGAAACCAGGCAAGCCAAGGTTTTGGTTGACAGCACTTGAGGCTGATTTTAAGTAGAATATATGTAAAGCTATGAAACTGTATTAGGTGAAGACAGCATGACACCCAAATATTTATTTGTTACCAGAGCTCACCCTTGCTGTCTTTGTGTGTAAATTACTAGGTGTTATTATGCATAAAGACTCAAAGCAGAGCTATGGGTGTTCTGTTTGCTCCTCTGGTCTTATTCTTAGGAAAAAAACAGCCACAGCCTGTGGACTAGAGTTGTACAAGTTCCATAATGAGCAAGAGGGGTTACAGAAATTGTTGTGTGGAAGACACCTGCTTGTTTTATTTTCTTACCTACATATTTCACTGCAGTTGGTGTATTGCATGCAGGAAGAAACGTGGCTAAGCTAAGATGCATCACACTGCAGTAGGGTGGGGCAGTTGGAACATACACCAGGAACAGAATGGCAGAAGTAATGTCTGGGAATGGTTCTTGAGTGATGAACACCAGAGGCTGGCAAAGGAATAGTTATTTTGTGGTAGACAGAAACTCTGCCAAATACAGACATGACTTTTATATATACTATTTACAAGAACGCTTGCTACTCAGAAGGTAATTATGTCCTTATTTATCAGCTGAGCAGAGCTGTATACTTTTAAAAATTATTATTATTTTTAAAGAGGAGAAAGGTTTTACTCCAATTTGAGCTCTGTGGGTTTTGGAGCACCTTTGGTTAGACCTTCCTAACTTAACTCCTAAAAAATCAGTAGGACTCCTTTATGTGGAACAAAACATCACTGTGCTCTATTAGAGTTAGATGTGTTGCATGGAAGTGTTTCTCACTGCTCTGAGTCTGTGGATGTTTGTGATGTGGTTAGTCTCTTCTGACATCTCTTGCAATTCTGTTGGGTTTTATAAGCACCCACAGATGATACAGTGAGAGAACCAGTGCACTGCTATTGATCCTTTGTACTGGCAAAATAGTTGCTATAATTCCTGCCATGGAGCACAGCACTCTCTGATTTGTCTCAAGTGACACCACATGTGGGTACTATCTTTTGCAGTTTTTCTGTTCCCATGGTGCTGTATACATTCCTTTCTTGATATTTAATGGGGTTCACATTTTCTGTTTCTGTAGGTGAGGAGATAACAAGTATGTTTATGTTGCATATTGGTAATTTAGCAAAGCAGAATTGCTTCCAGTTTGAATGTTGACTTCTGGGTGCTTGTCAGACTGTCACTGTGTCAGACTGTGGCCACTGATTTAATTTCACTTCTCATACTTTTTTCCCATGTGTTAAATTTATAATTATAAAGTAAGTAAGATTGTAAGTGTGCTAGGATGGAGAAAGCACAAAGGAAATCAAGGAAATCTTGTCAACAAGGTTAGAGTTTGTAATGAAGGATTGATTTTAATTTCTTTAAATCTGTGTATTTTGGAGAAATTAAAATTGGGCAAGGACAAAATTATCATGTATTACTTCACACCTCTACTTCCCCTGTTAACGGTGAGCTGCAGTATTATATACTATATATCAAACCAAGCTTTTTATAAGAACATAGCAAGTGACACCTAATTTCAATATGGTCTTTTATTGTAGACCTCCCTCATCACCAAGCTTGATATTGATCTGAAGACTTTTGTGTAAATATGTGAAGTCAAAGGTGTTTCTTAAATAAAGCATGAAAAGTGAACAGGCATGAGAAAGGAAGTCATAAAACACTAATATTTCACTAGCCAGTACTTCGGTAGGTATATGAATACTGGTGCACAGAGCACTTCCAACAGAGCGGGTTCACCTGGTTCTGAAGGTTGCTGCAAATCATGATAGGCTATTCCCTTTCTGGCATCTACAACTTCACTCAAGATTGATTGCATTGATAGATGTCAAGGAAAATATATGAAAGAATCAGTAGCATCTGTCACATTTGACCTTGGGGTTTGAAATCTGAAGGTTATTTCTTGTACTAGTCTTGTTCCTTTTCTTTCTTTCTTACCAGTAGCTTCAGTAGCCTGCCTCAGAGACCAGGAGCTACATAGAAGGATTTTTTTGTTTGTTTTATATTCTTTTTGTGTGGATGGGGAAGGTTTGTTTGATTTATTTCATTTTATTTTTTTCCCTTTTGCCTTGAAAAATTTCATTAAATTCAAGCCTTTGTTTTCCAAATGCCTGGGCTAAGACATAAAAAGAATGAAGACCAAAGTCTTAGTGTGTATTTGGGACATTTAAACTTATTTTTAGCATCAAAATATGTCTCAGAATTTACAGGGTATTTTTACTCTTGGAGAATTCTAAATCGGGAGTTTAAGTGATTCAGTTCAAACTATGCATTTGAGAAATTCAGGTAATCCAGGAAAATAATTTGGATTTATGGATTCGTTAGAAACTAAGCTCTCTCACCCTGATGGCCAGGCACCACTAATCCTTAATTTTAGAGAGATAACTTTGAATTGTTCTAGACAGAAAATTAGCACTTAAACTTTTTCTGTGCTATTACCCACTAGCCAACTTTTAGTCCCTTTCAATCTGTGAAAATAAGTGCAAAGGAAGGGAAAAAAGAGGAAAGAAAAGCAATGACAAAGTTGGAGTTGCTTTTCCCCATTTCTTTTTTAAAGGATACTCTATTTGATACCTAGGAAGAATCAGTTTGGTATCTTTGATAACAAATGTTTGCATGTGGAAAAAATAGTTTCTTCTTCATCTAATAAGCCTTTGGTTCTTCCAGTACCTCAAGTGAAGATCTGAGGAAAGATGTAACTGTCAGTCACGGCACCTTGAGGAGTTCGTTGCTATCTACAAAATCCAATTTGTGCAGCATCACAAAATCAATTAGGCTGGAAAAGTCCTCTGAGATCATGAAGTCCAACCTTTGTCCAAACACCATCATGGATGTCAACTAGACCATGGCACCAAGTGCTATGTCCAGTGTTTTCCTGAACACCTCCAGAGATGGTGACTCCATCACCTCTGTGGGCAGCCCATTCCAATGTCTAGTCATCCTTTCTATGGAGGAACTCCTCATAATGTCCAGCCTTAGCCTCTCCTGGTGCAGCTTGAGATTGTGTCCTCTCATCCCATCACTGGTTGCCTGGGAGGAGAGGCTGATCCCCACCTGGCTACACTTTCCTTTCAGGGGGTTGTAGAGAGTGATAAGGTCTCCCCTGAGCCTCTTTTTCTCCAGGCTAAACACCCCCAGCTCCCTCAGCTGCTCCTCATAGGACTTGTGCTCCAGACTCTTCACCAGTTCCATTGTCCTTTTCTGGATACACTCCAGCACCTCCATGTGTTTCCTGTAGTGAGGGGCTGGACACAGGATTTGAGGTGTGGCCTCGCCAGTGTCAACTACAGGAGGACAATACTGCCCTGGTCCTGCTGGCCACACGCTTGTTGATCCAGGTCAGGATATGCTTGGCCACCTGGGCACACTCTGGCTCATGTTCAGTGCTGTCAATCAGCACCCCCAGGTCCTTTTTGGATGGGCAGTTTTCCAGCCACTCTGCCTCCAGCCTGCAGTGCCGTTGTTGTGGTCTAAGTGTAGGCTCCAGCACCTAGTATTGTTGAACCTCATACTGCTGGGGAGATTAAAATTAAAATCATTCAGGATCTGTAAGGTAAAATACAGCACTGCAAAGTTTTAGGCAATAGTATGAACCTGATATAGAAGTGTCTGCACATTTGTAGACCATTTTCTCATTCCACTTGGGCACAAGATTATGTGGCTCAAATAGTCACTTTCACACTAGGGTGAATGTCTCTACACTTCTGTTTTAAGTCTTTGTGGTTTTGCTGCTGCTGAAGTGCTCCATTATTACTTAAGATAAACATGGGTCCTTTTTGGAGATTGGTTTTCACTTTAGAGCAAGCCTTATTTTTCCATGTAGCCTTAAGTCAACAAAGCAGTGTCTTCAAAGGGCTCTGGAAAGGTTTGCTGCGCTGTCAGTTGAGATTGGGCTGTAGCACCTTATTTCTTCTTCCATCTATATGAAAGTGAACTATTTGTTACTGTTAATGATATATTAATATTACCAGAAACTGAATTTTCAGTGTTATTCACTGTTGTGACAGATAATATTGTGAAGTAACAATATCCTATGACCTCTTGAACCAGCCAAAGCCAACCAGCTTAATTCAGTAGTGAGCAATTGCAATTACTTTTTTTAGCAGTTGGTCATAGTCCCAATCAAACTGATGGAAAATCAGTTTGGGGCAATGTGAGGGGAAGGTGGTCTTTCTTTTCTTGTAATATATGTTATCAGACAGTTATAAAAGGCAGTGCTGACTTTTATCAATGTTTGCCAGATTCATGCAAATTGGAAGACCAAAGTTGTGTAGTATAACTCCAATTACAATGATGAAACAGTGGGGGATGTAATTTTAAAGTTGAAATAAAGTAGAAAATGAGAAGTGCATGTCAAGCATGAAAATTTTGCTTACTACTGAAACACATTACTTATTATGTAGAGAATGGTAAAAAAAAAAGAAAAAAGAGTAGTATATTGTTCAGGATAAAGGCTCACTTTTTACCAAGTGGATTAGCATTTTCTACTGCTTTGAACATAGTGCTGAACACACTGTAGTGTAGGAGAACTGGGGTGGGGAGCTGGATTTCTAGTATGCCTTGGCACAAGGATCCTTGGTGCTTCCCAAATAATCACAGGACCTGTTGGTGACCTTCAACCCTGGGAGCTACTTCTGTGCAAGAAACCTCAGAGTCTGGCACATCTGACTCTGTAGAAATGACGCCAAACTGACCACACTGAGAGTTTAGCCACCCTTTGTTCACCTGGTTTGGATATTTCTTCTTTGAAACCAAAGATTCCTTAATTTAAATTGTTTCTTACATGGCTAAAAAAATTTATTCAGACCTCTCTGAGCAAACTTAATCCAACTTTTATACTGTCCAAATCCTGGGCAGAAAGATCTGTCATCTTAAACTTTTGTACCTTGTATTCTTCAGAATTATTTTCAGGTTCCTCTTTTGTGGTTGTTATGCTATTCTCACTTTCCAAAGTGTGGGTTGGCTTTTTCCCCCCATTCTCTCATTCTTGTTTCCTTGTTTTATAGATCTTGTATTTTTTTTCTCTACACAGAGGCTTCTACTTCAATTTTTAAAGTCATCCTAAACTAATCTTCACAACCTCATGTTGATGTTAGTCCATGATGCACTTCCTATCAGTTTGGACATGTCAGGAAGAATTGAGTTTTGATAAAACCTAAACAAGCAAAGCACCTGCCACACATCCACACACCACCCAGCCTCATCTTCACAAGCTGCACAAACACTTCAGTTTGTTGCCTTTTTCCTTGTTTAGGTGTCCTTTCTGCTATATGAAATTGCAACAGTCTTTTAGGATCCTTTGCTGTGTCCAAGTAACTTTGCCCATAGCCAAATGCTTCCGACATTTGTTTCCAGACGCTAGGCAATTAATATCGCCAGCCTTGTTTCTAGTTATTTTTCACTCCCCTCCAGCTAAGCTCTCTGTCATTCTGCTGTTGGCCAAGTTTTATAACAAGCCTGTGGTATAATTGCTTTCTGTATCTCCTACTTACTTTTGACCTTAAAATCCTTCTGAGTTCTGTGCAACCTCCTCTGCGGCTGTCCCATTTTGGAGCATGGCTTTGTCGTTGTGTGCAATTTCCTTGGGGCTTTCTCTGCTAATGCTTCAGAATCTCTTTCTTATCCAAGGCAAATCTACCCTGCTGTAGGAAGTACTGTAGAAGATTTACAAGGTAATATTCCTGCTTTCAATTTCAGAGAAAAATTAACTAGGTGCTGATAACTTTGCAAGACTTGAAAATCGTGTCCTTGAACCATCCACCAGCGAAAAGGGTTCCTGTAGTGGGAATGCATTCTAAGTCAGGTTCTTGGCTATCCCCCTGAAATTCTTGGTGGTGTTCCATGACTTGCAGCACAGGGTTCAAGTTTTGCGGGGCAGCTTTGCACCCTCACTTTAAAGAGCACTGTCTGTATTGCTCCTCACCAAAACTGTTGCCTATTATTCTCAACTGTGGGTAAATTATGTGTTTTACACACAAGAAAAAAGACAGCTCTGATAAACTTGACCTCTAACTTACAATTTGCTTCTGCATATTAAAAAATCAAAGGCTTATTCAACAGGAATTAAGAAGCTAATTCTCAATAAATTCCCACATGGGAAATTGAATGAAGGCTTAGAAATTATTTAGATTCTGATGCGTGCTGCAGTGGCAGAGGCAGCAGCCTGAAATTCTTTTCAGTGATTGAGAAAAGCACTGCGTGACTTTCCACAGGGATACAGTGAGGACTGAGCTGTATGACACCAGTGCGAAGCACTTTGCAGAGATTTTAATTTAAAACTCGTGTACCGTATTTGTTAAATAGTATTGCTCCTGCCTGAAAGCATTTTTCTGTCAAATACCTACCTTTGTTTTGTTTTGAATTTTATTGCTTTCTGTAGCACACATCTAGTACAGTAGAAATTATATTCCTTTAATAAAATACTTTTTCAAGAGCTCTTTCTTGTACTAGCAGTGCAAGCCATTACTGTCAGCAGCTACTGTAGCAAAAGCATGGGCTTTGGGGTTGACACCAACACCAAAGGCACAGGTTTCAAACAGCCTTGTCAGATCTATTTTAAATAGTGCTCAAATCAGGTTATTTCTTCACTTTTGCACTTTTATAGAAGGCTTTCCCTGTGCTGTGCTTGACTGTTCTTCAGTATAGGGAAGCCATGAACATTCATGGCTTGCACAGTAGCATTTTGGTTGGTATCTTGTCTGGAGAAATGAACAGCCCTCCCCACCACATTTGGAAGTGCTGGACCTTCCTTTTTTTTTTTTTTTTTTCTCAAAGGGTTTTGTTCATGTGTTTTACTTTACAGACATTGAGTTCTCTGAGTTATCAAGAGCAGTTACCAGCTTTTTATAAACATCAATCCATAACCTTACCGTATTTATTGTGTCTTAGATCAGACTGACTAAATATGATTTTCTGTTGGGAATAGCAGCAATGAAGTTTGTCTGCTGAATGTAATTGGAGCTTTTCCTGATCATCCCTGGCTTGGAGTGCCATTCATGCTGATGGATTGAGGCCACAAAGATGCATAATAAAGTTCCTTTGGACAAGGCAAAGATGTTCCAAACTAGGACTTGAACCAGCAGAACGTCTGTTATCCTTGGTGAACTTCACATTGAGGATAAGATTGCAGAAGATTGGCACAAGTCTAAATTTTTCACAAGGCAATGAAGTTTTTATGACTCTGCTTTATCTAGCAAGGAATACAAGCAGTAGAATAAATGAGACAAAGTCAACAGCCACTCATATTCAGATCAGTGACCACTTATTATGATGCCTTTATAATGGAACAAAATTACGCTAAGGGGGAGATTTTATCAAAATATTTGCATTGAAATACTTTTTAATAAGAAACCAAATAATCTGATTTTCTTCAGCAGAAGAAAATTCCAAAGTGTAGAAGTTTCCCTGTGCAACGTGCTTGCTCAGAGATGTTAAGATAATTTTAGTTAGATAATTGTTGTCGGTAGATTAAGCGCAATGGACGACCTGATTATTTTTAGGATGTTAAAACGTCCTAAGTGTGCCTAACTAAATTTACTGCCACACCAGAAAATGAAACCATGAGATGATCTGTCTGGATATTGTCTTAGTTTAAGTGTGTTCTCAAGTCTAGCAACTATGGTTTTTTGCATCTCTGCCCCTTTCTTCTCTAAATGCCTGTCTTTCAGGAGATTGTGGTTTGGGAAGTTTGGGTAATGCTTTTGACATCTCAGATCCATATCAAAACCATGATGATTGCAATTTGTTATTATTTAATGCCAGATGAGCTGTTCAGATGCCCATTTCTTAGTGGTCTCTAAATTAAATCTGACACAAGTAGATTTCCCTTTTTTATAAAGTCTGTTCTCTGGGAACTTGAGCTCCTTTCATCCCTTTAGGCAATTTTTCCAGGTCAGGGCTGGGACATGTATGTGGTCTCTTTGAAAGGGCATTGTCTGCTCTTAGTTTCTGTTTTAGATGGGGCATTTTGATTGCTGGTATCAAGGCAGTTACAGCTGTCAGTGAAACAGCTGCTGTCAGACAATGAGATACCATCAACTTCAGCGTTTATCGACAATCAGACCACTGTCAATATAATATTCTTTTCAAGAACATCCTGCTTTCTTTTTACTTACTGCCTTCCACAAGTATTCTCTTACGAATCAGGGAGGGAAAATATCCTATAGGATTTTACTGACTGCTTTCCTTAATAATTTAAAAATGGAGGTATTGGTGTGGTATTGGCCAACAGAATTTGTGTCTTCCTATCAGCTCTTTTATCTATTCTCGATATGCCCAGGGATCACTTCTCCCCTGTTCCCTCTATCTCAACACTTTTGCATTCTAGTTTTGTATTCCAGGCTCTTCTTCTAATTCTTCTAAGCAGGTTTCCAAATCTTCAACCGGTCTCATGTTGTCTCTCATTTCATCTTCACTCCATCTCGCTCTTTTCTGTCCTGCTTGTCTTTGACTTGGATATATTTCTTCATAACAAATTCTGGGTCCATAAGCTGGAGGAGTATCATGGTTTAACTGTGAAGAAAATTAGCTCTACCTCAGCCCAGACCAGCACAGGAAAGCACTGAGTAGCTGATTTTGTGTGCTCAACTCTGGTACTGCCAGTTGCAGCCCAGGGTGTGCACTGGACACCTTCCTTTGTGCAATTCAGCTGCTGCTTGTGTAAGAGAATGTCAGCCAAGAGGGCACAAACATCAGCTTCTTAGAGCTTGTAAACTGGCCTCAGTGAATTTTTACAGCAATGGCCATACAAATAAAGCAAGCAATTCTATTGCTCTCCAGCAATGCTTTCATCAAGTGGTCTGAAGGACTCTTAATAACGCTGAGACCCAGCTGAAGGAGGTGGCACTTTACAGGTGGACACAGTCAAGAATTTAAGAGGTGTTCTAGCAGATCATTAGTGAACTTGGTATTCAGTAGATGTGTGACTGAGTGGAACTGCATTTATGATTTTTTAATTTTTTTTTATACTAGAAGACTCCAGGTTGCAGTGGAGAGAGATAATGTTGATGTCTGGGTTTTCACAGTCAAAGGATTCTAGTGGAGATTTTAATGTGCATCTCCTCTGCCTCACCTGAATGGCCCAACGCTGTTTGGAAAATGGGAATTAATCCACTGAATTTCAGCATGAGCACAAAATCTAGATTTTGCATTTGTTGCAATACAGACACATTCGTAGGGGCAAAGTTAAGAGGAAGAAATAATTGTTAATAGGTTAGGACTATTCTAGCTCTGCATCTGTCCCCAGGTCCTCATTATGAGCAGCACTTGGCAGACATATTTCTACCCTCCATGGGACAGGCACTGCATGTACTGTTTCCATCTCCTCTTCCCCGTGCTCCTCTCAGCTCTCCTTAGTGCATTAATACTCCCCATTCCTGAGATATGGATGCCTGATTTCTGTCCGTCTAACTAAATTGTGAACGTTTTTTTTCCGCAAATTAATCACTACCCCATCCCAATTTCATGTGCCTTTGATGCCTGGTTTTAATTGCCTGAAAATAGAAAGCTTCAATGAGCAGAAAAATTAAAATTGCAAAATCCTGATGGCTTTTTGTAGTTGAGTTATTTGCCTCCAACATTAACCTGAAGAGTGTTTTTCACTTGGGTTTTTTCTTCTTTTTTTCCTTAAGTGAGTGAATGTCTTATTAGTTTTCCATTTCTGACAGAGCCACAGGCTCAGCTGCAGTGGATGAACAACATTTTAGCTCCAGAACATGAAACAAGTTCTGCATTCCTTGATTCTGAAAGAGATCTTGCAAGCCAGTGAAACAAGCTCTCCCCTTCTTTTGAAGCAGGACTTGACTTGGGAACAAAACTGGTATTTTGAAAGATTGAAACCCCTAATATATAGCAGAGTTTCAGGGATTTCATGAAGGGGATAAAAGTGGGAATGAAGCACCTTGTGTCCAGCTGAAAAAACAGAAATAATTTAGGAGAATTGCATGACCTCCTGTATTCAGAAAATGTGTCTTCCATGAAATCAGGACTTCTCCCATGAAAAAAAATTGGTGTTTTTCCCATATTGGTTTCATGGACTGACCCCAAGTACCGCAAATTAATCACTTAGATTAATTTAAAATCTTAGCACTGTTCAATTTTCACAGGGACTGTTCTTTATTCCCGTGAGACAGCACCTCTTCTCCAGCCACTCAGTGGCATGTCATGGAAGTGACATGAATTGCAGAGCATCATCAGAATGCTTCTGGAAAAACTCTTTACTCAAGGAATCATAGCACTGGAGTGTCTTTCTCAGTGTTTCTGAGTGTGCTGCTCAGCAGCATGGCTTCATAAGAAAGTGCAGAGTGCAGTTGAATGAGGAATCTACTCAAACATTGCAGGTCACGTATGTAAAGCATGCTGATAAATGAATATCCTTATTTATGTTTGCTTTAAAGATGACAAAAATGTGCTCCTGCTTTACAAATTGTTTGGGCTTATAGAACTTAATGAAGTGTAGTCGCAGAGCTGAAGGGTCCCATGTTTTCTCAGACTGAAGAGTAAAGTTACTTTATGAAGAAAAACCCCGCTAGTGTAGAACAAGGTAATTAATTATTGAGTGGAAAACAAGCTGTCTGTCACATTGCTAGATTTCAAATCTGAAATTTGTTGCCTTTTATCCACTTGGGGTTTTTTTTCTGGAACTGATATAACTGTTTCTCCCAGTATTGACTTTTTCTTAATCACTTCTGCTTGTAGGCTTCTGTAATAATTTACGCCGTGATCATGCTCAGCTATTATCTGCTGAGTGATAATAGAGTTTGTTTTACAAACAGCATTCACTGTAATGTAACTGTTCAGTATTGGCACAGTGAGACATGGTAATAAATTCTGCAGGTTAATGTCATTCTTTACTCAGCTTTTCCTCAGTTATCCATCAGAAAGTATTTTATTTTCTGTTCCTTGCCTGTGACAGCCCTAGTGGGAGTTGTTTGGGTAAGTGAATTTTTTCAGCTTTTAGGTGTAAAACAGATTTTGATGCCTTTTGCCTCTGAAATGTATTTTAACCATCCTATTGGAAAGTTCAGGATCTTCTTGAGGGGCAAAAAACATAGACTATATTGACTGTCTTTTTATACAGTTACCCTTTTGAACACAATAGTTATTTAGAGTTGAAGATCCACAGGTTGCCTTTGGGAGGAAGAAAATCTGGCAGTGATACCAAAGGTTTGGATCATCCTGGTGATTTGAAAGTCTTGTATTCCTGAAAATGAGAGACATCAAACCCCACAAAAAACTGTGTTCACAGCTTGTGTGGCCTAGAAGCCTCTTGGTATTGTTTTGGGGCCTTAGTGAGCTCTGTCTGATGCTTGCTCTTTTCTGAATGTGGTATTCCTGGGTTTCTTCCTTGTCTCTCCCTCATATATCCATTATACCATATACAGGAGCTAGCTTTTTCTCTCCCACGCCCTAAAAAATTATGGGCTTTTTTCTCTCTTTTTTGCTTGGCTTTCTGAAGAATGAAGGATTTTTGGTTGATATGCTGGGCATTGCTTGTGTAGAGGTAGTTTGTGTGTGTGTGAGAGACTTGCCGAGTGTGATACAGTATGTTCTTAATCCTTCAGCCTGGAATGACTGCTGAAGAGTGACTTTGTGGATCCTTATTCCTTCTTGGAAAAGCCATCATTGTTATGCCAGTGTCATCCATCTTTTAGGAAATGCGTGTATAAAATTATTTGATGCATAAGCTCAATATGTTTTCTACCACAGAAGGAGAAGGAAGGGAGGGAGTGTTCCTCCAGCTCATTAATCAGAATGAGAAAGAGAAATTGTAACAACTTCCCAGTCATTTACTATTTGCTCCAAAGTGTAAATCTGTCTAAATATTAGTGCACTGGTGATAGAAAAAAAAAAAAAGGAGGGGGCTGAGGGGATGGGCAGGAAAAGAACCTTGTCATTAGCTTGTCACATGCTGTACATGTTAGACAAAAGATATATGTGCTGTGGCATCTCTGTAATGAAAACTTGAGCAATAAAAATAGTTTCTGCTATGTTCTGGAACAGGAACTCTCTGAGGAAACACATTAACAGTATTTCACATTACAAATTATTATGGCGTATTCAGCTATTGTTTCAAATGAGAATTGTGTGTATTACAGGGCAAGGGAAAGAAGACAGAGTTAGTGTTTCTTCTGTAAGCGGAATTAAGATTTTATGCATCTGGCTATGTCAGTTCTGGCCTATAAATTTAAGTTAATACTTGAATAGAATAATAAGTTTCTTGTACCTAGGACGCTTGATGGACTTACATGTGTAGTTCAGGATACACTGGTAGTGGCTGAATATGTGAATCTCTTCACTTTCCCTGTGCCTAGACAGAAGTAGTATTGTAGTATGAAAATGAGACTTGTTGGATGTATCTAGTAAGGAGTCATATCCCATGTTGATATAACTGTTTCTCCCAGTATTGACTTTTTTTTTTGATGCAAAGACATCCTGTTGCAGAGGTTGAGTATTACCAAATAACAGTATTTTGTGCAAACAGTGGGTTTTCTGCCATGCCTAAATTTTTTGAATTAATTAAATGCTTTGTTTCATGCACTCCCCTCTCTCCACTTAGGAGGGTCTGTGTTTGGAAAGCTGGTCATCTTCACTACCCACTTAGTTTCTAATTAATTTTATGACCTTGCACAGGAGGTCACCATTGTCTTCACAAAATTTTGGAAGATGATTTAAAACATCACTGAGTGTTTCTATATTAATATGTTGCCAGCAGAAAGCTAGTTGCTAGAATGCTGATTTTTCTCTTCCTTCAGCCTCCTTTCTAGAGGGAGAATGTTCCTACCTCTTCTACCCTTTATGGTGCCAGGAGACATTCTCCAGCCCTTCTCTCCGAGTTGTGTCTTGCTGGCTCTTACTGCATAGTTCAGCTTCCATTTTCTGATTTGTGAATGAAGTGATTGATCCATACTTGCACTTTGAAATTTAACTTGAAGTATGTGTAAAAGTGAGAGACAGAAAAATATTTTTATCGGTACGTTAGTTTCTGGGTATGTAAATCGAAAAGTGTTAGAGATAACAGTTGCTCCAGACATACTTCTTTGTTTGACCTATTAAACATCAATAAAATGGAATCTAGAGGGACCTGGATCCTCTTCACAATTTCTGCATTAGCTTATGTAAAAGGCAGAAGAAAGAAGTGATTTATTTTATGGTCCTTCAGTTTGCCATGAAGCTGGCCTGAGATTAAATGGGGTGGAAGTAGCACCTGTACACTTCGACAAATCACTCCCAACTAAGAGAACAGCCAGGCTGGTGTTAGCAGAAACCAAGAGAAGCAAACCAAAGTATGCAGAAAACATTGATTTAATGCTACTGTTATAATTACTGCTTTCTGGAGACATGGCAGTGTCTTAGCCTGCTCACCTTTGTTGTGGCCTGGCAGGGTGGGCTGCTGGACATGGCTGCCTTGGAGAAGGCCCCAAAGGAGCATTGCATAACGCTGACATTTTTAATCTCATGTACTGCTCATATTTGTGCCTTAATGATGCTGCATCAAGACAGTAGTATGTCTAATCCATATCAGCAATGCATTTATATTTATGTTAAACTCAGGCTAACAGTATCATTAACTTCTTAGAGATATTATAGCATTATGAATGCCTTTTCAAAATGCTTCTTGTTGAAAGAGATTTGTGAATTACTTTATTGCTAGCCAGAAATGGTTCTAGCAAACCAGTGAAAGGCTTTCTAATTAAATGAAAGTAGTTAATTTTCCATTCTCTTCCACTGAGATTGCAAGCCACAGTGGCACCCACAGATATCCTGCCTCTGTACTCAAAATGGCAGCGAGCTGCTTTCCTCTTTACAAGTGCCTGGCAGAGGATCTGAGCCCTCAATTTACTTGCAGTCATGTATGCTGTCAGGACACAAGCCTTAAAAGTTCTGGGAGGTGAGATTGAGGCACAGTTGCAGAATGAGTAACTGAAGTGTTGATTTGCCCATCTGAGGCAGGTTAATCTTGCAGCTCAGGTGTAGATGAGGGCATCTTAATTAACACTGCACTGAAGACCTACCATGACAAAACTATGTAATTTTGTAGAGGAAACATGACTGGCCAATATATAATTTACATGTGTTACACACATGCTTATCAGTGTCCAGCTGACTAGAAATAAAGCAGCTCAACTCAGAAGATAATAGAAAAGGTTTTTGTATTTCCTCTTTTATGTCCTTCTCTATTTCTAGTGTTTGCAAGTTATGTTTTTCCTGTACTGTTCACAATTCCTAAGAAACAAGAGAGATGAAAGTGGACTTGTTATGAATACTGTGTTGTATATTAATATTTCTCTTCCATGACCACTTGTAGTACCAAATGCCTATAATAATATTTGTGGAAAACACACATGGAGAAGGTTCAGTCTAAATCAAATCAAATTGACTTTAAAAGATCAAATGCCTGCAGAAAACATTCTTGTTGCTTTCTCACATAAATGAAAACTTGTCAAGTATGGGTGCCATAATGCTGGATTCAGCCATGTGTGTTAAAAAAAAAAAAAGCTGGCAACTGGAAGGGTGTCATCAGGTGAGTATAGCAGCAATTAAGTAAAGCATGAGTGTCTTAATGTATAGATAAATGGGTATCTTATGGTGTGTGTCTTCAACAAAGTAACATCAAGACTTTTCAGTCTATTTCAAGCCCTCTTGGTCAGGAATCTCTCCATGGAGTTTACCAGACTTTCAGTCAAATCCTAAATCAGCAGCCAGAAGTTTAGCCATGTTTTATCACAATTTGTGTTTCTAATTTGTGTTTCTAATATTCTTTGAAATATTTAGAATCGGAGGCTGCATCTATGGAGCATTTTTACATGTTTGTGTTTTAACATATGCAATGTGTTGCATACAAGTTTGGTGAAAGAAACATGTGGAAGTATCTCAGCAAGTAAATGTTTCTCCCACCCCCACCTCCTTTCTTTTTTTAATTAAAAAGGGAAATTGTGCCCAGATGTCCTTTGAAATTTATATCTTATGACTGAAATTTCAGAAAGTAAATTTCAAGAAATCAGTTTCAAGCAGCAACAGTCAGACAAGTAAATTGTGGCTATAAATGTTGATTTTAAGTACTCTGAATGCTGACTGCAAACAGACTTTATCTTGGATATTGGGGAAGAGAGTGTGAGAAGTTCCCTAAGGCAGAAAGACAAACTCCTAGAGGAACAAAGAAGTTATGCTAATAATACATGACATGGTTTAGCCATATATAATTTAATGCTTTGCCCTTCAGCAACACCTTTCAAGTAAAAATCTGCTAGACTTTATCAAATAATAAGTTTTTTATGACATCTTTTCTGTTGTCCCACAGATAGCTGATTGGAAAAAATGTTAAGAGATTCATCATAGCTCTGTATTCAGAGCCCTGCAGTCTTGAGTCACAGTTGTGTGTGGTGTTAGAATTCTTAATTTTTGAACCTATGTCCTGCTGAACGCTTGCTCTGAACCTTGAAGAATTTGTCATCACACTGGTTACATTATCTTTTTTTTTTATTTGCTTTGTTGTTGTTGTTATTGTTCTCTGTGAGCACTGTTTCTCTATCACATAATTGGGTCATAATTGGGATCCCATCCCTCAGCTGTCTAAGCACTAAAAGCAAAATTTTAGCAAGGGATTTTCATGGCTTTAGCCTGATAAAATAGCATAATAGATGGAATCAATTCCGTGTTCAGGTTAGACTGTGGCCCAGAGAATGTAAGATATCTTAAAATGCCTTCCAGAGTTCACTGGAAAAACTGACAGAGACATTTGTCTGTGTGAAATGAAACCTGCTCTAAATTGTGCATGTTGGGCAAAGCTTGAAGTTTGGAGAGATTGCAAAATTTTCAATTCCTATAGAGGGAGTGTAGTACTCTATACCACCACTGAGACTTTAGGTGTTTTCTGCCTTCATACAGGCTAGAAGAGGTTGGAAGACACACCTGTGACAACTTCATATTTCATTATTATTATCATTTATCTCTCTTGCTACAGTATTATCCTGTGAACTAGCTATCAGTGGTGGTGGTAGTGGTGGGCTCTTGCCAAGCCTAGCACTAGTTGCCAGCACCAGCCAGTGTGTAACCTGGATAGAATATTTGCCTATTAGTTGGAGAGGTTCACTTGACCTGCTGGGTAGAATGTGCCTGGCCTTGCCCTGTTCATAACCTTTGCTGTTGCCTTGTATCAAAAGGTAATTAGATATTAGATATAAAAGATATTAATACCTGACAATTTTACAGCAGAGGGAAGGTTAGGTCAGACTGGAGACCTGCCAGACACTGCCTAGTCCTGTGTTCCTGTTGTTCTGTTTTGTGCTCCTCCTTCTCTTATCACAGGGAGTCTTTTTTTCCCCTCTCAGAGTAACAAAATAAATTAGTATCTAAGAGCCCAATCCCAAACATTCTGAGAGTAGAGTCTCCTGCTATAAAGATTCTAAGATGAATCCAAATCTCTACTTATTATTACAGCTATCAACATTAATCTCTCTCAGAAATTGTTAATGTAAGTGTGAGATCAAACCAGGTTTCCTTGAGCAGGACAAGTGTTAGGAAAGCCCTGTTCTGGAAAGATAAGCAGCACCAGTGGTGCAGAGGCACAGTTGTAAAGAATGAAATTTTGGAATCTGCTGAGCTCTCTTTTTATTCTTTAGCTCTTCACACACCATTACGCACTATCAAGTTCAGTGTGATACTTCAGCATAAGTTGAATTTTCTCAGCACAGAGTGCTGGTGTTGAAAACTTTTGTGTCCTTAAGTTACATACAGTTTTATCAGATCTCAAGTGCTCTTTGAAAATTCATTCATTCATTCCTTGCTCCTGACTGAATCAGTAGAGATGTGTTCACTTGGAATCTGCAAAATTAGGTATCCTTCCTTTTTACCATTTCCTTAGTTGTTTCTAGAGTAGAGTTTACAGATCTCCCCTATGGCATTCCATCAGAAATACGTGCAGCAACTTGCAGGGCATTCAGCCTTCTGTGTCACACTCTGCAGGCTGCTAACATCTTGTGATGGATCCAAGCACACAGACTGGGGGGATTGAGTTCATGTGTAATATGGCTTGCCCTGTTTTTCCATGAGGACTTGGAGAGTTGGGCAAACATGATAGTTAACCCAAATGTAAAAGCTGACCTTTGGCTTTGAGAACTATTATGATTAGGAATTAGGTTAAATCAGACCTTTCTTGGGCTAATATTCAGTTTCCAGGAATGGAATAGGCACTTCAAAAAACTTTATGTTGATGTTGAATTATCTGCTTTTCTACATACTAGATTTTATCCTTTTTTTACATCCAGTATTTTCTATAGCTGCTTTAGGCTTTGAAAGAAGAGATTAAGAAAAGAATATGTTAGGAAGTGGTTTGTTGGTTTGGGTTTTTTTGTGTAATTAGTTCTTTTTTTAAAAATTTTAATTGTTTTATGTTGAAAGAAAGCGAACACCTTTTCACGGGATCGGTGTCTGTTTCCTTGTCAGGCCCCTCTCTTCTGTCCTGCAGAACAGCCTGGAATATATTCTGCTGCACATGGTAGACCCACAGCTTGGACCACTCGTTCCCCTATGAGTATCATCATTGTTCTGTCTGGGTCCTTGCAGGTATTTTTCCCTTGTAGTGGTGTTTGGGGTGAGGTGAGTATTGATCCCTCTTTCTGAAGAAACAGAATTTCCAAACGAAATGGAAATTCCACCATGAAATGAACACTTTTTTGAGATAGAAGTATAAAAAAGGTTGGTACGTTTCTATCAGTTTTTTTCCATTACATTTTCATTTTCAGGTGGAAATACCTTTAGTCAGAAATCATCAAAGAATCATAGACTCATAGCACAGTTTGTGTTGGAGGGGACCTCATGGACCATCGAGTTCTAACCCCTCTGCCATGGGCAGGGACACCTCCCCACTAGACCAGGTTGCTCAGACCCCCATCCAACCTGACCCTGAACACTTCCAGGGATGGAGCATCCACTGCTTCTCTGGGCAACCTGTGCCAGTGTCACACCACCCTCACAGTAAAGAATTTCTTCCTAATATCTGATCTTAATCTACCCTCTGTCACTCTAAAGCCATTCCCCTTGTCCTATCACTCCACACCTTTGCAAGTTTTCTTGTAGTCCCCTCCAGGTAGTGGAGACCTATTAAGGTTTACCCATAGCCTTCTCCTCCAGGGTGAACACTCCAAGTCTCTCTGCCTTTCCTCACAGGAGAGGTGCTCCCTCCCTTTGATCATCTTAGTGACCTCCTCTGGACTCATTTCAACAGGTCCCTCCATGTTGGGGTCCCAGAACTGGGTGCAGCACTCCAGGTGGGCTCTCACAAGGACAGAGCAGAGGAGCAGGGTGCCCTTCCTTGCCCAGCTGACCATGCTGCTTTTGGTGCAGCCCAGGATACAGGTGGATTCTGGGCTGCAAGTGCACATTGCCAGGTCGTGTCAAGTTGCTTACAAGAGTCCCAATAGTGTCTTGTTAACAAATCCTTCTTAATAATTTTAACATTGGTGCTATTACAAAGATCTAATCCTTTTCTGACCAGGTAATTTGGATGCCATGTGTTACAACTGACAGCTTGTTCATTAGCATTACTTGCCTTGCAGCTTGTAATGTTTGGGAGTATGAATAATCACCATTACTGTGGAAGAACGCTTTGACAACTATTTGTGACAACTATTATAGCTGTGTGCTGATTTTATGAGGAGTGAGTAAGTGTCTGCAAGTGAGTTAACAGCTTAATCTTCTCCCTTTCTCCCAATATGACTCACTAGAGCATTTCTGTATGCACTGCTGCCCCCTCTCTCCCCAGTTGCTGCTTGATTGACAATAATCTGATCTCTCCATACATGTGTTACCCTCTCTGTGCCATACGACTTTTGTCACAGTGCTGATGCCACCAACTTTCAGATCCTCATGTGAGATTCCCCTGCAAAAGGATCTGACTCATAGGCCCCTCCTGAGATCCATTTAACACACTGAATTAAATTCAAGTAGCTCTTGCTTGTTAGCGTGTTCTGACTGACTGACTGACTGACTGGGACCTTACTCCTTAGTTTTGAGCTTGTTTGTAATATTAGATGTGTACATGCTATATCACAGATTTATGTCACTCCAGGGTCACAATTGCTTTTTATTTTGGGGTGGTTTTTGCTGACTGTGTCTCCATGAAGAGCTACAGAATGTGGTCTCACTTTATAGCATGTCCTTAATGTGCAAATATTTCTTGCTTTCTTAGCAATTCTTCTTTTTGTAATAATATATTGTGCCCTCCACTGTGCATACAAACAATGAATTCCAGTGTCATTAACTAAGCAGCAAAGAGAACAAAGAGCTGCATCCAGCTCAGCTGTTGAGCTACTGGATGATCCTAAAGCAAGTCTTTGTCTCAATTTCCTTAGCCTGGAGATCCATCAGGAAGGACCTTGCTGAAAAATATTCGGGTGTTGGACCATCTGAAGTGTAAACATTTGGCTGCTGTGTCTTTTGGAAATGATCAAGCACAATGATCATGTGTAGTTTTGAAAGACTTTAGTTAGGACTTTCTTCATCTCACAGAACTCATTCTCTTGTGGTGCTTTAAGCCATGTCTTTGCATCTGCTAAATCTGCCTGAGTTCTTGGTTGGCCAGCTAGCAATGCTACAGGGGATTTCCACATCACTTCCACAGGCTCCAGCCTCACTATCCATTGCCCGTTCCAAGGGCTTAAGTTCCCCACAGAGATCCCCCAAGTTATACCCTAATATATATTATATAATATATATCCTAAGCTCATGTCAGTTCTTACCTTCAGGACAAATTATAAACCCAAAATAGTGGGCATTTGTGAAAATGCTGACCTAAGTAATTCTTGCTAAATCATATCAAAGCCCAGCTGGAGATGAATGAGTAGCAAACATCAGCACTAAAAAGAAGGTACTCCACTAGTACAAGGAAATTCAGCAGAAATGTTTGTCTGTTATGAATAAGAAAAGCCAAAAGTAAAGGATGTTCTTTCTAACTTGAGTCTTCATGAGCAAAGCCTGATCTGAGATCTGTTTGCATATTCTTACAGCTTGGGAAGGAGAAGTGCAGTCAACATTAGAGCAGCAACAAGTCAGGGACTCTTTACAGATGTGAATGTGATCAAATCCATGTCCTGGATGTCCCCAAGGGGCCTGAAAAAGTAGCCTGGTGTGTTTGTGCATTTGGTACACAATGTTTATGACAAAATATGGTGACTGGGAAGGAGACTGGCAAATTTTTGATGACTGAAAATAGCCAGTGTTGTATCAGGTTTTTGGAAAGGCAAGAAAATGGGGTTCTTTGGATCTCATCAAGCCCATTCCCATCCCTGGAAAGGGCCTGGTGCACATCAGCTTAGAGTCAGTTGGACTTAATGACTTCCAACTAACATTTTTATGATTCTATTTTCTGACAATGGAACCCTGATCTCTGATTTTCATCTCTTCATTTCAGCTAAAGCTCTGTTTCTCATCCCCAGTTGTGTTCTACTAAATGTTGTATACTCCTGATGGGCCTCATATTGATGTTTTTCAGGATCAGAATTCCTGTGAACTTTCAGAAAAGTTAAGGTCATGTCTGAAACTACACATTGCAGCTTAGGCAGCTTATATTTCGTCCTTTATTATCCTTAGCAAATCAATATTCAAAAGTGAATTTCTCCTTTTCTGTGAGATCTTTGAATTTGGGTTTATCTAATACCAGGGCAGAGAAGAAATGCAGGGAATTTCATTTCTTGCAGAGGTCAGGAAAGATTGATCTCGATTCAGTTAATCGTGCTGTAAAAGTTATTTACTGTATTTAAGTATTGCTGGTTTTTTCTGTCTTTCCCACATATTTTGCAGTGGCTGTGTGATAGAGGCAGAGCTGGGAGGGGGTCAATATTCTGACACACCTAATGCTCAGGTGATATGCAAGTAGAAAAACACACACTGTGCTTCCAGAGCACAGTCTAAGCTTATGCAGGCTTATTTGTTACTGCTTTAGGTATAGAAATATTAAGTTTTATTTTTCCAGTTGCATGGTACAATTCTATCTTGTTAAAATATTTCAAAATAGACTTGGGCATTAGTAGCTCTGGAATGAAGAGAGACTTCTCAGTTTAATGAGAAGGACATTTTTATTGCTGTTTGCACGCTTTGATTAAATAGAAGATGCTGAAATTTAAGTCTGATTATATTTTCAGGATAACATAATTAACAATAATATGCTCTTTTCCTAATCCACTGAATGCATTTGAGAGATGGTATTTGTGAAATGTCAGCATTCTCAGAGAAATAAGGATGGTGTAATCCTGCCCAAAAGTGAACCTCACATTCTAGACCTGCTTGCATTGACACCAGACTGCTGCTCCAGCACTCTGGTGCTGCACATGCTGGGCCCCCTGTCTCTTATACACATCTTTTACTGTCATGTGGAACATCAGGACACACAGCAAGGTCAGGGCTCCTGCCAGCAATGTCAGAGTGACCCAGCCCAGGACAAATCGACCTGCATGTGAAATGAAAGCAATTAGTACTGGAAGGTAGAAATTAGCTGGAAAAGTTGGTGCCAAGTCTTTCATTCTTACAATTCCTACTCCTCCTATGCCCTTCCAAGTGCCTTCCTGGTGCTGTGCATTAGTGCTGACCTCGGTGTGCTGGGAGCGGACAGACGGATGTTCTGGGTCCTGGCTGGCCATACCAGGGCTGTCACTGCTCTGGGGATGGGTGCCATGTGTGGCACAGCACCAATGTCCCCAGGACACCCAGCCAAGGGGGCAGAACTCTGCACAAGGAGGGCTGGCGGCACCAAGGAGCAGTTTGCACATGATGTGGCTGTGGACAGAGCAGATGAAGCCACCTCTGAGGTGTAGGTGTGCTTGTTCCCTGAGAGCGCCGCTGGGACAGGACTCTCATGGGAGTTATTGCACTGGATTTGTGCCACGTCTTGACTGGGAATTACCCAGACTATCCAATTCCAGAAACAAACCTGCTGCAGGAGAGGAAAGTTATTGTTTCCCTGCCTTCTGTGCAACTTCAGTTAGAGAGTGGCTTTATTTTTTGAAAATAAAAAACCCCCAAGAAAACAAAACAAAAATGCCAGAAGCTCCATGCTCTTATTGATCAGCTTCAGTGTGATACCAGTGCTGCTGGCTCTGTATTTATGTTCCCTCTTACCCCCATATATTGCAATTCTATCAACAGGAGTGATATGTGAGGATGGAGACAGGGAGAAAATATCCACAGGGTCAGCATGTCATTGTGAAGGAGAAGGAATCATTGTGTTTTATCAAATCCTCAACAGCTTGATCTGCTGGGGATAAATGTTTTTCCCTTACTGCTCATTGGAATCCTGGTATTCTTCATCCAGCATGATCCCATGGTGCAATTGAATTGAGATTCATACGGTGTGGATTGCCTTCACAAAAGCATATTTGAGGGGAATTGCCTGAACAACTTGCCATCTGAAGGGAGATGTTTACAGGATAAATGCTTTCTCCAGCCTCAATTACCTTCAAAAGTAAGTCAAAGGTTGCCATATTGAATATACCAAACTCTGCTGGGTAAATGCCACAATATCAGTGATCTCCTGGTCCCCACAGGCAGGACTGGTGGCACCAGCCGTGACTCAGGGAGGGCCTACCTTGATTTGGCTGTGCTTTTTCCTGAACAGCCTTGGGGAAATGCTTTAACTACAGGTGCTCCAGAGCTCTTAATCAGTGCCCTTTGCACTGACTTCTGCTGCAAACATGTTTCTAGGGGTGATGGCAGTTTTGTTTTTCTAGCTTATGTCATTACAGAAGTGATCAGGTTTGGGACCTTAAATGAAAGCAAAGTGAATTCTCACACTGGCTTTTTAAGAAGTATATTATTTTTCACATGCTTCACTAGCACACTTGGATTTGCAGCTCTGGAATAAGGATGGGCAGGAGTTACCCCATCTGTAACTAATGCCTTCTTGAGTTGGAGGTTAATAATCATATTGCCTTAAAATATCTGTTAATTTATAATTGTTAGTGGGAGAGCAAGGCTCTGGTTTGGGTTCTTGTATATTATTATCTGCTCAGATTCTTTCTTTTCTGTGCCTAATACGCTTAAGTAGACCACAAGCTTTTTTAAGCATACCTTTTGTATAAAATTTTATTTTTATTAGTCATATAAAGTCCTTCGTATTCATAAATCATGCATCTGGCTTTAAATGGATACTACTGGCAAGTGCTGTTAATTTACCTCAAGCTTTTCAAACCTTACCTCATATTTTTAAATGTTTTTTCTCTACGAGATGATGACCAGAAACATTTAAAGATAACTAGTTATTTGACATTGAGAAAGACATCAAATATGGGAAGATTTGTAATGAATTCATGGTGAGGCAGAGCACTTTGGAGATGTAGATGACTACACACCTATTACATCCACTTTTCTAAATCATTAGTAAGTAGTTGTGTACAAAAAGTGTCACTCAGTAGCTGCACATTTTCACATTCAGGATCTGTCTTGCTCGTAGCCCAAGGGCTGCGTTTTGGGTACAAATGAGCCTGGCTGAAATGGATCAAAGGATCAAGCACAGTATTTCCTCCTGTAACAGAAACCATTTGTACTTAGTGCCCACTCTGTGTTTTCTGCTGGAAATCCAGAGACACTGAATGGCCAGCAAGGTGGTGTTTGTACCCCCTGGCTGCTGGGCTGGCTGCTCCTCTTGGAGCGCACACACCGTGGTGGTCACACCATGCCACGTGTCACTGCCACAGCACAGCCCAGCGTGTCATTCCAGCTGCTGCTGACACATGGCCACGTCTGCCAAGACCTAATGTCACGTTTTGGCATGGTGTGCTTCATTTCTGTGCCGGTGCATAAGGCAGGTACACGCATAAAAACCTGATGAAAGTGGTGATCCTTCTCCATCTCCCTCCCAGAAGTCTGGGGGAATGGGGGAGGAGGAGTGTAGTGTCTTAATACAGTGCTGTTTCTTGAAGGTGCTGTGGCAATAGAAATACTACTAATTCAAATGGTTCAGTGATTAGGCTGAGGTTTACAGTTCTTTTCTGGGCTGTGTACAGACTTAGGAATTTAAGGAAAACTTGCATTTTGTTTTCCAGCTATCTGTCCATTTACATGGTTCAGAGTTTAAGGAAATGTTGAAAAGCAATTAGTCTCTCAATGAGATGCAGCCTTTTTGATGCTCTGGGGTTTTTTGTTTGGCTGGGTTTTTTTAACAAAGGCATGATAAATGTGTTTGTTCTTTGATCAAGACTGCATTAAACTTGTTTTCTTTTAATAGTAGAGAAAAGCAAAGTTAGGCTTATTCTATTGTTCTCTGCATTTTGCATCACTTACACTCTTTATAGTTTCTAACTGTAGTGTTTTACACTTTCTGTATTTAATTTTAATTTTAAAAATAATTGAACATATAATTCCCAGGATCCCATCAAATTTCCAGGAGAAAGAAAATTCCATGTCAACCTCTGCAGTCAAGGAGACGTGGTACTAAATGTGATACATGAAATACACCATTCTGATATGAAAGTATTCTTTGCTTAGTGCCTTTGATATGGTATTAGACTACAGCGTCAGCAAGACCTTTGCTTTTTCATTTAGTGTAGTATCTCCTGTCTCACAATGCAGCCTGGTTTAGGCTGTAATGCCTGAGCAAACTATCTAAAAATCTGCTGACTCTGGTTATAAACACAAATGGTGTGTGATTTAAAACTAACAGAAAGTGTTGGGCTTTCCCTCCACATATCCATGAAATGGTAAGTTTGTGTCTAGGTACCACAACAGTATAAAGCTGAAGAACCCTCTTAGCCAACTTCTGCACACATCAGAAACCAAGGCACAAAGAGCAGAGGCAATTTCCTATGGCTCTACATGCCTGAATGACAACACCAAATCTGAGTGTGTTTTAAACTGGTTCTCCTTTCATAAGTCTCTGGTTATCTTTACCTATGTTTTTTCCTTAGTTGTCTCTTCAATAGCAATTTTTTTCTCCTTCAGAAATTGCGGGAGGTAGTGGTCAGGTTTCAAAAGTCTTGGAGGCAACTACTTGAACACATCAGTATCAGGTTATTGAAAGGTTCTGAATTCCCCTTTAATGGGTCAAATCTGTACAATCAATGTGAACATCTCATATTCTTTGATTGTATTTTAATTTACATTCTGATCAGATGTCTGGCCATTTGAATCCATCTACAGTTAGAGCTGATTTGAAAGAAACATCAAGTACACATGTCCAATTAAACTGAAGGTATTGTGCAGCATATAAATTGCAATCTATCGTTCTTTTCAGCCTTCCTAAAATTCAGTGGCTGTATTTAATTCAGAGCAGATATCTTTGTGATTTAGGAATGTACAACAGCAGGGCAGAGGAAGAATGAGCCCAGCTTTCTGGGGTGCTTAGCCTTGGCGATCTCAAAATGGGTCTCAACATATTTATGGTCAGTTTAGCAGTGGAACAGGCAGCATATCATTTCTGTGCCCTGCTTTCCTGCTGTAACCATGCCCTGTCAGCCTGGGGCTGCTTCCCTGGGCCCTGATGAACATGCCTGACCTTACCTGCACTACATTCTGCTGCCTTTATAGGTAATATTTTGTATACATCCCAGGACATAAAGCCAAATCGGTACCTAATTTAAAATGTCATTTCAACAGCTTATTTGCACTGTTTGCTTATGGTCAGGAGTCCCAAGTGGCTTCTCTGATAAGCGTTCCAGGAATAGACTTTGATTCTGTTTTTTAATAGATGTTTTCTGTAAAAGGAGGATGAAGGGGAAGTGATGTGAATCAAGCCATGTTAATGTGAACAGAGTACCTAGCTTGGAGGGGAGGGATGTGGTCTGTGCTTACCTGTGAGGTTGGAAATTGATTCCAGCACACTTTCATATTCCTTTCTTTTTGTATGCATACCCCAGATGTCTTTACCTCCCTGTTTCGTTTAATATTACTACATCCCATTAATAATGCAGAAATGTTCAGATTTCTAAAAAGATCCATTTAATCCAGACTGTTGGGTTGCATAGTCATGATAGAGTTTCACACGGTCCCTTGAGAGGGAACTTAATCAGAGCAAAAAGTTAATTTTTTTCCTCCTGTCCTCTTGCTCCTGTGTCCCTGGCATGCCTTGACTGAGTATTTAGTGTGCAGCAAAATCCTCTAAAACACAAGGATTAAAGGGCTTGCTTTGAAGAGAAGTCTAAGTGGAAACTCTTCCCCAGGCTCCAGTGGCCTGATTCATTGTAATGTTTATAAATAATGCCTTAAGCAAAGTAAAAAATAGGAATTTTAGCCATCCTAACATTTTTCACCAGCATGTTTAAGACAAAAAACTGGGGCCAAGAAATATGTAAAATGCTTTCTAATTAAAGTAGCTCAATATACTAAAGCTTCCTGGTGCTGTAACTTTAAGGTACAATATGCATTTAATTATCCCCAAGGCAAAAATTACTTTCAGAGTGGTGTAGTTCTCCCCATACACAGAATAATATGGTTTACTGAACTGGACAGGTTTTAGCAGGGCCTGCAACAGCAGTGATTTTTAGTGGCTCCTTGGAGATTACAGAGTAAACATTTTAAAATCTCATTTATAGGAAATGCTTTATTATGGTTTTGGTCAAGCCTAATTTATTGTTAACTGGATTATAAGTGATATAAACTGAGGGTTGTTCCTGCTGGGTATTACATATCCTCTGCTTCCAGTAAGGTTGACCAAAATTCAGCATTGTCATTTCACTACCTTATGCAGATGCATAATATTCTCACAAAAAGAGCACTTATCTAGCTCTCCCATAAATGGAATATTTTACCCCAGTTAGCCCATCTCTTGTTTCTTAGATTTTATTTTTTCCTTGAATTAGAACTAAACAAGGTGTGGATCATATAAAATTGTCTAATAGCATTGTCTGGTTTACTGTTATAACTCCCTTTGAAATTTAATTTGATTTTTTTTCTCCATCAGCATTTAATAATCAAACATCTTAAGTTTTTTCAGGAAAAGGGTCTAAGTTTCTTCATAAACCTCAGAGCAAATTTTAGCTTTATTTTTTAGCTTAACTGCCAAAACCCAGGCACAATATTTATTATTTCAAATTCAGTTTGTACTGTTGAAACGTATCTTTTTAGACAAATAATCTGAATCTGGTTAAAAGATGGACTCCTGTTGTATATTTCTGGGCTTTGTCATTGTGTAAAGTGACCTACAAATCCATATTGACTGAGGATGTGCAGAGCCCGGAGCAAAGACCTTGATTTAAAATATCTTAGTACTGCCTAAAAATGACCAATAGATTCATTGAGGGACATCAAAACGTTCTGTGTGCTGTATTTCTTGTTTACTTTTTGCTATTTAATTAAGGAAGAGGGAAGAAGGAGGGGGAGAGATTTCTGAAGCTGTGGTTCCCCACAGCTTTGGGAAGTGGTGATGTAGCGCAGCTGCTGCTGTCACTGTCAGATTGAAGTGTTGGAATCCTGTCTGTTCAGGGGTCCTTTATGCCCCTGAGCCCCGCTAGGATTGGATTTGTTCTTGCCAGCTGATTATGAGAGATGATGAACTTAGAGTAACTTACACAGTAACTTCTGCTAGGGCAATATATTCCTGTCTGGTGGTGTACCTCGTGGTACATTAATTGTAACTGTGACCTGTCACGGCTGAAGGGGGCCAGACAGGGCTGGGTCAGATGTAAGAAACTTGAGTGCAAACCCAGATTTTGCAGGAATTCAGGGTTTGTAGCTGACCTCTTTTTAGAGAAAGTAAAGTTTTACTTTGGTGTTTCTGTGACTAGGGATTGAAGAACTCTAAGCTAGGATTTGGAAGAGTTTCTCCAGAAAGTTCCATCTCCATTTCACAAGCAGAAATATTCGCACGCATTTACACACTTCTCAGAAATCTTTGCTTTAAACCTTGAAGCTGTGATATACTTTAAGCTACTGGTGTTATGGGAAATGTTTTAGAGATCAAGCCAAACTGTAGCAAGTTCTGAACTGTTTGAATTGTTTTATCAAAGATATTTTCTCAAAACATTGTGCAGTTTGACCATGAGTTCCTCTCTGATCATCCTTTGGAAATGATCAGTAAGGAACAGGTTACACTGGGCAGTGGTAGTTTCTGTTCTGTCTTGACTTCCTGCTGAAAGTTTGTGTAGCTATTTGTTCACTACCTGTTGTTTAAGAGGAAAAATAGTAGGACTTGAGGTTAATCAAACTATTTGCTACTTTTCTCTTCATTTGCACAAGCTATTATTTTTTATTCCTTTTCCACATCAATAGAGTTACCTTAGTGAAAGAATTAGGGGTTTGCTTGTGATGCTTAGGAATAGCTAGCAGAAATTCTTGGAAATAAGAGTTTCTTTCTTCAGGATTTGTCACTTGAATTCATATCAGATGTTCAAATAACCAACCTCCAGAGGTCCCACCTGAGAGCCTCATCACTCCTCCATTTCTTTACTCTTACTAATAGAGAAGATGCTCAGGAATTAAACTTCAATGCTTGAATTCTAGTCAGATGTGGTATGTAAAATTTATCTTTTTTTTTTTTTCCCCCCCTGGCAGGAGGAAAGGAAAACAGCAACAAAACCCACTTGTGCTTATCCTGGCATAAAATAGATTATAAAATCCTGATACTAAACTGATTATTATTTCCACATCTGTAGAACAGCTTAGTAAAGTACTTGCTCTTGTTTATGTTCATATTATAAATTTGAAAAAGATTAATTTTCCAACTCACTGTCTCTTAAATCAACTAATCATCAGCTATGGAAAATTGTGCATAACTGTTTGACTGTGCTACTGATGTTATTTTTATATTTTGTGTGGAGAGTTCATCACCTTTTCTCTTGCATCAGGAAGAGCCCTTGTGCACACAAATACATACAAGTATTATGTATAATACATAAGAAGTGATTGTGGTTTTTTGTTTCTGTGAAATGTTCAGAATTAGGTGCAGTGTTAGTATATCATGGGAGGAAAAAAAAGCATATGACGTCTTTTGTTCCCAAGTTCTCTGGGTGCAAATATACAAATCATGTATACAATTAACTGAAGTCTCCCTGGGTTTGCCTTGATGAAACCAAGTTCTGCATATCTCAGATTAATTCTCTTGGTTTATGCAAGGATTATTAGAACCTCAACGCAGTTGGTGATGTTGTTGGTCTAATGAAAAAGGATAAACAGTAACCTTGAGAATGCAACAAAAGAACAGTTCAGACAAAAAGTGGATCTCCAGTTTTTCATTTCATTTATGCAATGACATTTAATTTGAGGCATGTCTTATGCATTTCATTCTCTCTCTGTACCAGGTATTTACCCCTCTCTGAATTTGTCTCTCAATTAACTGCAGCTATATCTCAAGTTCTCTCTTTTGAGTGCTCTTTAGCCTGTTATAAAGGAATGTAAAAGCATCTGGTATGTCAGTTTTGGGCTCTTGGTGCCAGTGGGCCTCTGTGGAGAACTCCATGAGCAGGTCATTGCATCTGGTGCTCTCCTGAATTGAGGGCATTCTGTAGCCAAATACCCAACCTTTGGATCAAGTGCCATTTCTTCAAACTTCTCAAAGAATGGACATAATCTCCAGCACACCAGTGAAGGTTTGGTCACTTGTGGCTCAACCAGTCCTAAAGAAAGCAAAGGGGAGAACCAAATGCACACAGGAATAGCCCATGAGCAGGGTTTGTGAGCGTGCCCAGCCTTTATGCTGAGGAGGGCTTTGCCAGGGTGGAAGCAAGACTCTGGATCTGATGGAGCTTGGTCCGGAGCCTTGGGAGTCTGTGCATGGCTCAGCTCTGCTGGGCAGGGTGCTGGCCTGACCACTGCAGCAGCATTTCCCACAGCTGTCACTCATGAAAATGAGAGCAGAGCTGTCACTGCTTTGTCACCCAGCGTTTCAAGGCCCTCCCTGTGTGAGGCTGGCCTGCCTTTGTGAGTTGTGCCATGGTTAAGCCGTATCCTACTGGTGGGTCAGTTCTGTTTTGCAGGAGACAGGCTTTGGCTCACAAGATCTGAAGGCAACCTCTGCCTTGTACTGCTAAGTACCTGAAAGATCAGAAGAACATACAATCCTCTTAAACTTTGTCTGCTGAAAGAAAGGGATCACTGTGGAGGTTTCATCTTAGTGCACTGTTTCCAGAGGAAGACAGAAATATATTCTGGAGCTAAAAGTTGTAGTTTTTATTAGAACTGCTCAGAAAATTTGATACTCTGAGATTTTGTGAAATACTGGATTTTGACAGAAAAAATAAAAAAGTTTGTGGAAGCTGTAAAAAAAACTGGATACCTTTTTTTGACTACCTGTAGTTTGTGTTTAGACTAATACAAAAGTCTATTATCTTTATAAATTATGGGTCTCTTTTTGTGCAGCCCAAAGCATTTAGAGGCATATAAAGAGACAGTTTTAGAAGCATACCTGGCAGAAAGGAGTGTTTTTAAAATCTTGTTTGAGGAGTAGTAGGTAAGTATGAGGAATGGATGTATGAAAAAATAATTAACCTGGGATTTTTTTTGTCTGTCTGCTTAGCCTGAAACAACTATTTATCATGGAAAAAACTGTGATGGGAGGAGAATCTATCCCCAAAATTCAAAAAAATTGAGATTTAGGAGATTGTTGGAAATTAGTATCTATATTCATAGTTATTTTAAGATTTTTATTAATAGATTCTGGTGAATACAGGCATTGCAGAAATGCCATATCTTATCAAATGACTTTAGCATTCCACACTTACATTTTATTGGGGTTTTTTGGGGTTTGTTTTGTTTTTGTGTTTTTTTTCTGTTGAGGGGTTTTTTTTTGTGTGTGTGTGATGCAGAAAGGGAATTTCTTCTTCAGAACAGATTCTTCTGGAATCTAAATTTTCCACCTGAACAATAATGCTCATAGGAAAAACTCTTGCTTAAACAGAACAGCATTTCTTGAAAATAGATTGGTTTTTATTAAGATCTTGGCGGGCTGTATTGTAGAGTTCCTTCGAGCACTTCAGTAGACAGGACTTGAGGAAGTATCAGGGACATCTCTTATACCTCTATCATTTTCCTTTTATTTTTTAAATTGACTGATTGAGATCACATCTGTGAACTGTTCCATTTCAGCATTGTTACTCATGGTTTGATTTCATGAAAAATGGTTACTTACCTTTTCCTTCACATGAAATCGACTGCTGGTATGGTGAGCAGCTAATTCTTTGTCCTTATGAAAAAACGCACTGGCCTGACTGTGATCATTCTGCTTTAAACGTAAGTGTGAAGTTCATTAAATATCTTGAAAGAGAGGAAAGTCATTAAATATCTTGAAAGAGAAGATATTCAAAACTACATGAGATTTTTCTCTGAAGTGATTCCTGATTTTCCTAGAGCCATGTGGAAGGAGTTTCTGTTTATATGCTAAATGCTACAGCTTCTGCATAGGCAAAACACCCACTTAAACTACTTGGAATAAAACAGTTTTTGCTTCTAAGATCTTATCTTTACTTTCTTAAATGTAGAAAAACAAGTCTCATAAATGACAGGGAGAACAAATCATGTTAATAATTTTTTATTCTGCTTCCATAGTGTGATTTTTCAGTTTAGGGGAGATATATTTTTAAGTATTTTTAAGCTGTTCTGTCATTGCTTTGTATGTTGTTAAACAGCTCTAAACCCAGGCTGAAATTCTTATGGTTGTTGAACTTTTTTTTTTAATGTTAGCATGATTGAAAGCAAAATCTGTCATGTTTAATGCACGGTGAGGCCAAACTAGAAGCCGTTATATTCAATGTTTAAGATTTCAACAATAGAAACAAGACATGTTTAGAGTTAGATTAGATTAAATATTTCCCTATACATTTAGGACTACAAAATTGAGTCATTTTGGAGGTGTCTGTAATTTTTCTCAAGTTTTAAATTCTGTGCTGCTACTATTCACTTGAACACTTCCAAAGCAGGATTTTCCAACATTTTGGTACTAAAATCACAAACCCTGGTTTGTCTAAGGGCTACTGAGGAAATTGGCACATCTCAGGTGCGTACATGCTGATCCTGTATTACTATGAGCTAATTTGTACTGTTGGAAATTCTGCCTTCTCCATATTCTCTCATCTAGAGTTTTTCTAGACAAAGAAATGGAGAGTTTTAAAAAGTCTGAAATAGATCAGCATTAACAAATCCTGCCTTATTTTTCAGAAACGAGTGATAATTTTGACCACCCAAATGCTGTTCTAAGTCTTACCCTGTGGTCTGTGTGTCCTGATCCTTTCAGAACTCTTGGTGGAGTGAAACAACTCTCAGCACTTTCCCAGAATTCTGGTGCTCTGAGCAAGATCAAATGACTTTTATCAGCAGGAAAAGGCTGGTATCAGAGACAGTGCAATCCACTTCAATATATATAACTGGGGATGAATTTGTTGTTTGTGTGTGCAAAGAATTGATGAAGGTGTCATCTGTGGCAGAGGATAGATTACTCTGACCTATAAATATAGCAATCCCCTATCCCATGTTCCTTGTATTCCTCTTCTTTTTGTCTTAACTTCTGTTATCAGTTGGTAATGTTTGCTTCATTGGCAACTTCATGATGATACCAAAGAATCCAAGGGTGTTAAAGTAGAACACTCCACATGGGAGAATCCAGCAATTTAGGTTTTGCTAACATGTTGAAGGAGAAGGTCAAGTGGTGGTATAAATTACACTGGTTTTGACAGCCTCTGGGCTTTCTTTGTGTTTAGATCAGTTTCTGAATTTCCCTGTGCTGCCTGTGGAAACTATTCTTTCCTGGTACTCAAGTCTGTCATGCAAAAGGAGTTTAATGATATCCTGAGAGAAACTGATCTATACCTTCTTTAAGCCTGTGTTTCCCAGACAACGTGGTTCTGTAATCAAAGCAGCTGAAACATTTCACTTCTGTTTAGGCTGGATGCAGAATCATTTTCTCAGGAGTTGAAAAGTTCAGAAGGAGAATGAATAAGATCATTTTCCCTCTATACTTTACAAAATCCTACAAAGTAGGCTAGACCTCCTTGTTCTCACATCATTACATGTAGAGAACTGTTAGGGCTTTCATTGCAGACTTGCTCAAGGCACATTGTGTGAAGTCCCGAAGAACATATGTTTGAAATTGTCCAGCACAATTTTCAGGAGAGAATGGCAAGAGCAGCAAGAAAGTAATACAAACTTGAGCAAATGCTGAAATAATGAGTATCACTCTGTGTTGTAAAAGCTCAGAAGGAGATTGAAATCATCACTCTGCTTCACAGCCCCCATCTTTAATGTCTCCTCATTTCACCTGTGTCTGCACAGTGATCTGTGGAACTTAAGGAAAGGACATGAGCAGAGAACAAATAACTCTGACAAAATATGTGGGGTGTACTCTTGGCCTGGTCCTCTTCAGAGCTACAGAGCTTGAACTGGATCCACAAAGTGAGGAGAGTGAGCATTGGGTATCATCTCTGTCCCACACAAATTTGGAGATGCTACAGGGACAAATGGTGTGAAGATAATCCGCAGCTCTCCTGAGAGCTGTTCTTCCTTCCCAGGGCTTCCCTGTGATTGCCAAAGCTCATGTTGCTGCTGGAGTCTCCCTTCCAATGACCCCTTAGGCATCAGGCTTTTTGTCACTGCTGTGTTGAGAACAACTCCCTCCTGGTCTCTCGGAGCTTCTCTCCCTTTATTGCATCACCTCAGCAGCACCCAGGGATCACAGCAGGCATAGAATTAGCTCAGCTTTTCAAAGGTGATGAGTGCAGAAAATGTGTGGCCTATATTCACTGTTTTAAAGAGGAATTTCATTTTCCCACCCTTTCGTCCTGACACTTTATAAAGGAAAGGATAGGATTGTATTTCTCATAAAACCAAATTTTTCTTTATCTTTTGGTCTGGAGGAGTCTCCTCATCACAGTTCCAGAGCTGTAGCTTCTTCAGCCTACAAATGAATAGCCAGACCATTTTTGCAAAGTGATTCTTTTCTAAACCTTGTTTCTCAGGAATTGAAAATAAGTGTTGTGTCTTGCCGACTTAATGTTCCCTCAGGGCTGCTTGTACAGAAAGGTTATGGCTTTTGTGGAGTGATAACCTACCATTTAATGAGTCTTCCAGCAGAAGGAAAGGCCTGATCTTCTTGTAATGAAAGACAGGCATGAGAGAAGAAAGAAACAAAGCAAAATCCTTGAATAAAAACCTGTATTTTCTCTGTTCCTCATGGAAAGAGGAATCAGGGACCAAACCTTTGCTTTCAAACTTTTGGCTGTTGGACAAAGAGCATGAGAACAGCAAAGCCGTAATTATATTTAAATAAAAAGTAACAAAGTTGGAAGACAATATTATTGTCTGATTGTACCAAAGTGTTGATCCACTTCTTTTCATCACACCGTCAAGCACTGGGGAAAGGGAAGAGCAGGAAAACACTGAAGAGGAACAGAAAAAAAAGAGAGCTGCTTCTGACAACCAGCAGCGTTTTCATGAGTGGCTTGATGGGGAAAAACTCAGCTTGCATTTTAGAGCTCTCACAGCCAATGCTGTGTGTCTCGGAACCAGCTCTGAGTAACCAATATTGAATGCTGGCTAATCCAGCAATTGGGGAACTCCAAGTGAATTTCCCAATCAACAGGGTCTGTCTTACCCTTTTGCTTGCTTTTTCCTTGCATGTTTTTTGTGTTATATAGAAGCATGTATCACAGACAAGTGCATTTTGGAGTGACCTCATGCTGATGGTTGAGGTGGGATTTTCATTTGACCTTCTAACCAGAAAAAAGAGTGTTTCAACTTAAGCGTGCATCTCTTTAGCCAGATTGCTCTTGTCATTCAGCAGCAGAGTTTTGGGCAAGATAAATGTTTGAAGGACCCTTACTACCAGCATCTTTGGGATCTCAAGCAGCCTGGGTGTAGTTGTATAGAATAAATTCATTTTGGACAAAAAATTAGCATAATTTCAGGTCTGTGTTGGAAGGGATATGGACAAAACAGTTTCCGGCTTCCCCCTCCTCAGTAAGAGCACTGATTCATGTTCACAGTCACTCAAAAAGCAAAATGCTGAATTAGAGCTATATGTAATTGTTTTTATTTCCAATTCTCCCTAACACTGAGCTATTGCATTCACAAACAGTAAGTAGAAATGCATCTGTTAACATGACTAATTTAAATATTTGCTTATAAACTAAGATCTTCTCTTCTAGTGTAACCTCCCTAAGGTATTTAATTTGTGCAGCATATTTCTCCAGCCTTCTTCTTAGAACATAAAATACCAATTGAGCATTTGACTTTATGGCTGCTGGCAGAATTGGGAAAAGAAGGTAAGCCTTCAGTCCCATCCTCTTGCTCCAAAAAATCTAAAAATCCAGTTCCAACCACTTTTATTTTACTGTGTTATGTTCTTGCTGTACTGTGAGAGATCTTGCCCTTAAAACCACATCATCGCCATTGAATTTTTCAGTACTTTGTTTTTCCTGTTTCACAATGAAACTGAGGGTAACAATACATTTTCACTAGAGGGAAAACTGTTTCCCTTGAAGGAAAGATTATTTTTAAGAGTTCTTCAACATATGCTGTTTATTCTGAGGGAAGAAAAGATGTAAAAATTTCATGAAGTAATCAAAACTTGGAAAGAGCAGAGAGGCATTGCCCGATCAATGGCTTTGAGCACTGTTTGCCAACACATTCACTCACTGAGTTTGACACTGAAAATGTCACATTTCTGGTTTTAGTTCATTGCCCTGAGGTTTTAAGCAAGATGTGTTACAGAAAGACATGTTCTAATGCTTTGTAAAGTGACAAAATTTGCTTCCATTCTGTCAAATTACAGTACTGTGAGCATTAACTAACTGTTGTATTGGGGTGGATTCGCATGCATCAGACCGGATTTTGCCAGGATTATTAGAGGTCACACCCTCTGCTGAAACTTTGTATGACTCCCAGAGCTGTGGTTTGTAGCCTGAAACACCAATTACTGCCAAAGAGATCGGTAATCAGTGCTGATTAACAGCAGAAGGCTTTTTGAACACAGAACTGTATGGGGGGAAACATGCCCAGCGGGTGCCCTCTCTGGTATTTAATTATGTGGGAACCTGATGGAGAGAGATGTTTACAGGACTGGCTCTAGATTTCCTGCAAGTGCTTTCTCACAGAAAAGGTTTAAAAGAAAGCACACAGTGGTGTCAGGCACAGGTTGGGACACCAGATCAATTAGAGCTAATTAATGTCCTGTGAGCACTTTGCTGTTTCAGCCGTGTTGAGTAACATCATGTGGTGCTTCAGTGCACGAGAGCTTTTTAGTATGAGCTGGAAAAATCTGATTCTTAAGTGTCTTAATGAGCTCCAACATGCTGCTATTGGAAGTCATAGTTTGCAAATGATCTTGGGGGATTTTATGCGTCAAGACTGTGACCAGTGTTGATTTTTTTGGTGTGTGAGTGAATGCTTAAGTGCCGTATAGATCCATGAGGTACTGCAGTTAATGGGTTGACTTGGTTGATCATGGGTGTCTTGGTTTGAAAAGACAGTTGTCTATTAAAGAAGGCAGGAATCTCCCTTGAAATGGAAAATGTAAACCTCTTCCCTCCAAATTATTCAAATTTTGAAATTAAAGGGCTCTCACTTAAAGATATGGGAGTAGCAATAACAGTTCTTTACTGGTATATCTAAATTTTAAAAACTACAACTTAATAGTAAAATTCAAAGGTAGTAGTACAGAAAACACTGACAGAGTCAGAATACAACCTGACAGCCTAAAACAATGGGTGTTTTGGTGAAGTTCAGGATCAGCTGGTGTGCTGTCTCCGGAAGAACTAGGTTAGGGTAAGCACAAGTTAAATAGCAAATTGAAATAATGTATTCTTTGTGTGAAGAAAACTGAAATATTTTGATCACTTTGTCACTTGTTGCACAGATCAAAAATTATTTTTGATCAAAGTCTCTTCAGTTCATTTTGAAATGAGTTGGTGTTCTTGGCATAACTCTTCCCAGACCCAGGTGGTAGGAAAGTTTGCCTGACTGTTGTCCCAGTGAAGCAGGTGTGCGTTCATCCCCAATTTTGCCTGGGGTGAGATTCAATCACTTTTCAGTGCCTGCTTTTGAGAAACCTGTGTTTGGTGCCCAGATCTCAGCAATCTCCCTCACACCTGACAGTACTTGGGGCTTTTGTTTGCAGTGTTAGTGGATAGGCCAAGGAATAAAGAGATGCTGGATACCAGCCTTGCTTTCTGCTTCTTGGAAAGTTGCTGTAAAGGTCGTGGGTAGGTCAGGCCGCTGGGCAGTGAGCAAACATTTGCAGTTCTGCCTCTAGCCCACAATTGCTCTGAAGATAACACAGCAAGGCATGTCAGCCTCACACAGCAAAGATAAAGGTGACCACAATGGACTGAGAATATTGTACCAGAACTTAAACACACAAAGCTTTCTCAAAGTGGAACTTTGCAAATTATTTTCTTCTTTCAAAAAAATCCACAAAAACTTAGGGAAATAGAAGCATCAGTATGAATAGGTTTTCAAATTGGAACAGATTGGCTGATGAAAATGTGAGAAGTAGCAGTGCCAGTACCTGTTTTCTGACAGTAATGGATTGTGAGAAAATGGAGGCCTGCAGCCTTTCCTCAGCTCCTCCAAATAGTTCAAGTGCTTTGGGGCAGGTGTTTCCTCACAGTGGCTCTACCAAGGCTTCCACACAGGAGCTCTGACTTGGTTAGAGCATTGAGGTATTACCACATTCTTAATAGAAATTAATTCTTGTCATCCTCTTCCATCTCCTCATTTTGAAGATCATTTAAGATGTCTTTTGATGTAGCTGTGAAATCGCTATCATTTGCTTGCTGCATGTATTTGACTGGAGACAGACAATGCATTCTCTTAATCTTCCAAATGATGTGATAAATAGAAACTTCATATTTTTCAGTATTTTGTTCTGTCACTTTTTGTAATCTTTAACAGCTTAAACAATTTAACATTTCCATCATTCACTGAGTAAGTCACCCAGAAGGACAGGACACATACATTTGGTCTTCAATTACTGAAATATTTGTGCATTATCTATTGAAATAATGCAGTGGTCTCAGGACTTGCACATTTTAAGTACAATGAGTACAATATTGGCAAGTTAGCAAATGCTACTGAGGCTTTCCACATTAGTTTTTTGTTAAAGGAGAAGTCGATGATCTGAAGCCTGAATTTATGCTCAGAAAATTGCTTTTTATCCTACAGCATGGGTTCTTGAGCAGAGGCAGGCTCAAACAATATGTTGGAAATTATCTTCTCACAGAACTTTGATCAAAGTACAAATGCCCTTGCCTCAGGAAGCAGTTTGTTTTCCCTAGAGAAGTGATGCTGGAAAAATCAAAGAAAGCAAAGTCTGCTTGCTGGCCAGAATTCATATATGAATAAATTGCATCAAAAAGCTACCAGCAACATAACATTTTCAAAGAGCATATCATGGTGTTGCTATAAGAAAGTGATTTGTAAAGCTCAGTGTTGGATGGGAACTCTTGCCATAACAATATTTCTAGAAACTATTATTGTTTATAATACAGTAGAGTATACTCATCTAATGATATTTCTGATTTAGTGGATACAAACCAGTTTTTGCCAGTTTCATGATTTGCCTGTTTGGAAGTCTTTTTCTAGGAAATTATTTTGAAGTTTTTTGTAGGAACATACCTATATTACTCGTCTGTTGTTTCCAGTACCAAAAAAATAAAAAATAAAAAATTTAATTACTAGATCTCATTTGACTCCTAAAGAATCCAAAGGAACTATCTAAATAATGCTAAATGTCCACTGAGGTATCATTTTACTTATTTTAATTTTCTTTGTTGGTTCCAAAGCTGAGATTCAAGGCTTCTTTTTTTGCTCCTTAATATAAATTTTTGGAACCCAGGAATCCTCATGTGTCAGGAGTCTCTGAATAGCTGTTTGTGACATGCAATTTTGCTTTTCTTTCAGATTTTCCCTTTTCCTGAATATACCTGCTTTTCATTCTCTTATAAGCAGTGATGGAGTTCTAAATAGAGTTGTTCTGGTGAAAAATTATTCTGTTTGCTACATCTTTTCTTGGTGTCCCAATATTATTTTCATGTGTTTTCACATGCCTTGGAAGATAAGAATTCCTTCTTCCATCTAGACTGCGTCTTCTTTAAAGAGACATCTGCACTGCCAGAAGAGTTTCAGCTTAACTTTCCTTCGTTATCCCCTGAAAAGAAGAATGTATCTGCAGCTGAGACTTTTAAAGTGATTGATCGAAAGACAGAGTTCTTTTGGTAATGGTGAATTCTCTAATTTCACACCGGACTGTGAGGTTGAGTAATGCTGTTGGAATCCTTTCCCCAGTAGCTGGTCAGTGGAATCCCTAGTGGGTCAGGAGTGGGCTTGTTAAAGGAAAACTTTTCAATTATGTGTAAAGTTTTGCTGCTGGCAGTTTTTGCTGAATGTTTCAAGTTGTAGTGTCTAGCACAGGCTGGACACAGCTGCTGTACAATGTCAGTTTGTGCACACTTTTTTAGCAGCTTTGGCTGGAAGAACAGCTCAAAGTGCTGTTCAGGCCACCTGTTGCTTTTATGGATTATTCCCACACCTCTGTGGAATATAAATGATTCAGATCAAGAGCTCTGCTCTGTGCAAGTGAAGAGAGATGAAGAAAATATGCATAGGAAAAACAACTTAAGAGAAAACCGTGTCATGGCACTCAAAGGCCCCATCAAGAAAACGTCTTTGCACGAGAGCTAAGGGTAGGTAAATCTATTCAGATGAAAAAGAATAATTTAGATAGGAATCTGAACCTTGATGGAAAACCTGTACAAATACTTGCTGAGTTTCTCATTACTCCACTCACAGTGGCTGGTGCAGTAGAGCATAGCTGGTGGTAACCCTAGATCTCATCAGGAGCAGAGTCCTGCCCATTTCCATTACTCCTCAGGCATGATTCCAAAGGCTGCAGACATTTAGAATCCTTCTGGTAGCTGGTACAAATGCATTAAGTGGAACTAGCCTCTTTGGAGACTGTCCCATTTATTCATAGATGTCTTCCTGCCAGTATGCTTAATCCACAAACTACAGGAAGAGTTTTAGCAGCAAGGAAAGGATTTAGATTTCACAGTCTGCACAGATTCCCAGTGGAACATTCAAGATAGCCTCACCCTAAAATGGGGAAGGAATAGCTAAAGGGTGAAAATGTGAACCATCAGCTTTTGTACTTCAGCAGACATCATGTAAATACGAATAGAGCATCCTTGTCTATTGCAGTTAGGTCTGTGTCTGTCTCATGTTCCTGCCCCCAGAAGTTTTCCTTTTCTCCATGCCTCAGCTGACTTCCTTTCACTCCAGCTGCCCTGGCCCCTACACACCTTTCTGTTGACACCTTGACTCCATTGTTGATGCATAATCCTCATATTGACATAATTTTTTATTAAGGATAATTTAGAGATGAGTGATTATTGAACTCCAATCACTTTTGTAATTATTTGCATAAAAATAGAGGTTTTTTTTAATATTTGGCAGATGTCTTTCAGTAGAATTCAAAGATGCTACTGAAGCAATAGTCCATCACTGAATTTCAGTTTGCCCTTAAAGGTGATAACCTCTGAGATATCAGGGATGGTAATCCAGAGACTTGACAGTTTCAGAAGGGAAAAAAAAAAAAAAAGAAATAGAAAGAAGAGGGGGATAAGGCTTTGACCCTGCTGAACTCTTTGAACTTAAAAGGCTGTTTGGTTCTAATAGCTTTTGATCACCATCAGCTTTTGCCTGAGTAACACATATGACTTGAAGTTAGGAACATAAGACTGGGAAAAATCAGTAAGATTGTAAGAGCTGGGGCATTAGTCTGTGCCTTTCTGGTCTCTCTGCTGTAATGGAATTTTTTTTTTCCTCTCTGCAAATGTACTGAAGTTCACTAGTCTCACCCATTTGTACAGAGATTGCTTATTTCAGGAAGCTGTCCTGTCTTTAATCTGCTGTCTTTACCCTGTCCCCATTCTTTCTTCTTTTCCTTTCTCATGAGTCCTCATCTTCATCTCCTCATTTCCCAGTAAATTACGTTGAAAGTCACTATTAAAACTCTTTTATAGTATTTTTTTTCCTCAGGCATTTTTAGATAGGCTTTCTGATTCACACCTTTAAGTTTCAGTTATATGTTCTTTCTGATATTACCAGATATTTCTGTGAGGTTTGTAATTACACAATTATTCATAAAGATTATACTGGGAAAAGAACAACAGCTGAGGTCTCCTCTGGACTGTAATTTGTGCAGCTCAGTTTACCACCCTAGAAAAATCACTTCTCTTTTTTTTTTTCAGTGGTTTTCTTCCTGAAATGTTTCACAGATTGCATGGTGTCCTTTAGAGAATATTGAATAACACACAGAATGTTTCTTTGCTTTTGGCTCGTGGCTGTACCCTGACATCCCAAGGGCTGAAGGAAAAGGAAAACAAAACAAGGCTGAGGCAGGAGTTTACCTAGTGAAAGAGTCCATCCATGCTGGCATTTAAGTATTTAAATACACTGGTTTGTTTGGCTCACACAAGGCTGTTGTTTTGGACTATTGAACAGGAGGGTTCAAAGAACACCTGTTTTCCCAGCTCATGTAAACCACAAACTACAACTGCAGTGAGAATGTGCTCACAGGCCTGGCTGCCCCTGGGGCATTGTGCCAGCTGGCCAAGGGAAGGGATTGTCCTGCTCTGCTATGCACTGATGTGGTCTCATCTTGAGACCTGTGAGCATTTTTGGGCACCACAATATAAAAAAGACATTAGACCATTACAGGGTGTCCAGAGGAAGGCCACAAAGATGAAGGGCCTTGAGGAGAAGCAGTATGAGGTCACTTGGTCTGTTCAGCCTGGAGGAGACTGAGGGGAAACCTCATTGCAGTTACAAGTTCCTTTGGAGGGGCAGAAGAGAGGCAGGCACTGATCTCTTCTCTGTGGTGACCAGTGACAAGACCCAAGGGAATGGCCTGAAGTTGTGTCAGGAGAGATTTACATTGGGTATTGGGAAAAGGTTTTTCACCCAGGGGATGGTTGGGCACTGGAACAGGCTCCCCAGGGCAGTGTCACAGCACCAAGGCTGACATAGTTCAAGAAACATTTGGACAACACTCTCAAGCACTTGGTGTAACCCTTGGTGTGTTCTGTGCAAGGCCAGGAGCAGGACTCAATGAACCTGGTGGTTCCTTTCTAGCATATTCTGTGATTCCGTTTCAGAGGCAGCTAGTCCTGTTGCATATATTTTGGCTGACTTTCTCTTATCCACATGCTGTCTGTACTCTGCCTCATTCCTTGCTTGCTAGTGCTGTTCTTTTCCATCTCCCCCTCTATCCTTTTTCCTGGCTCCTGCTCTTTGACTCACTCACCAAGAGATGAGTTTTCTAGCCTGGATATGAACTGCCTATGTTCTCTAGTGCTCTGTTTACATGTATACATTTCAGAGTTTTGAATGTTGCCCTTTGCGAGCACACAGTAACAAGAAGAAATAACCTTTTCTCCTTCCTTCCTGTTCTGTTTGTAGAGAATTGTGACCAGAAAAAAAAAAATAAAAAAACAACAAAGATAAACCAAGCACAGAGCAGGATGTCTAACAGGGTCTGAAGGGCATCCCTCCAGGGAGAAGCTTCTTGAGACTTACTAACTTTTGCACATTTTACAGGAAAATTATTCTTCCACTCTGAAATTGGTTTCAGAGGAGAAAAAGTTCTGAAACATTTGACAGAGGCTTCATTAATAGCTATTCACGTTCTTCTAGCTCTTTGAATTTTCAAGCCCTCCGTCAACAGGAACAAAGCACAGATTACTTCAATAAATTGATAATAATATGCATTTTCTTATTCATGTATCCTGTTTCCCTGCACGTTAAGTTCATTCGAGTGAAGCTCTGAGTCTATAGCTGAGAAGGAAAAATTGAAGATGTGGCCACTATTGACCCTCCAGTAGCATTGATCCGGGAGCACCAGTAATTCAGTATGCTTTGTTAAAGAAATCAGGAGTGAAGACAAAGATCTCTAGCCAGTGGAACATCTTCTACCTGTGCAGGATCACAGAATGACTGAGGTTGAAGGGCACCTCTGGAAATCGTTTAGTCCAGCCCTATTGCTCAAGGCAGAGCCAAAACAGGGTATTAGGACATAGTGATAAAGAGCCTTCTCCAGGCTAAGCAATCCCAGCCTCTCCTTGCATGTCAGTTGCTCCAGTCCATTATCTAGGCTATTCGTCTAACACCCCTTCATCAAAGTATCTGCAAGTAATCCTCCTGTAGGGTTGAGAAATCTCTCTTCTACAGGCACAATTCATGTCTGAGTTACCTGAAGTGGGATGTTTATGGAAACTGAGTTCAGGGCTTCTGGCAGAGGGGGTCTTGCCCCATCCATCCTTCCTGGAAGGAGTGCTGCTGCTCTCACAGGTTGCCACATTCACTGCTTTGATCTCAGGCTGCAGTTTCTGGGAGCCTTTAGCAGACTCTTGTGGTATACTCCTGTGTGTTGCATCTTCGCTTCACCTCTTTCATAATAATTCTTGAAGCTTTATTTAGTGGTGTATTGAAGACATCAGAAGGTCTTTCCCTGACACTTTTTATTCAAGCTCAGGAGATTACCTTATGCAGTAGTAACGCTTGCAGGTCTTGTTCCAGAAGCAACTATATTATGCTCATATGTATCAATATGGTCAGAGGAATAAACCTGTTTTTTTTGTTCAATCAGAGTTTAGTAAAATTGAATTCACTTTCTTTGTCCACTCAGTGGTGTGTGGTTGAACAGAAATTCCCCAGGGAAGAATCTCTGTGTGCTTTTGAGCCAATTCCATTATTTTCTGTATAATCATTGCTGTCTGAGAGCTTAGATGTCTAACTAAAAAAAGTTATAATGCAAGTTCTTGAATTTACACAGTTTGCATAAGGAGGCGTGAAATATAAAATATAGATTCACCATTTCTTTTATTGCAGTGGGGTGATGATTTACATGGGACATTACCTGCTTGGAAATGAATATTTTTCAGCCACTAAGGGCCTCAGGATATAAACTTGTCCCTGTGAAAGTAGAAGGGGAAAGGAGATGCCCGAATTATTTTCTTTTCCCCCTCCATGCAGTAGAAACTGCCAAACATATAAACAGCAGCATGGGATTGTTGGAGTTACTTGTACTTGGCATACTCTGAAAGGGGTTTGTTCACATTTGCAAAGCAAAAACAGAAATCTGGAAGGCTGAAACAGAAAATGACCAACTGCAACCAAAGCATTTGCTGCCTGTTTGTTCTGAATGTGCAATTGGCCTTGGTCTTTTAATTATAATCCGTAGAGATGGCTCTGTTCCCTACCCACCCTTGGGCTTCCAGGAGCACTGAGTGCTTAGGGCTTGGGCTGCTAATGCTATAATTGAAACAGCTGCTCTGCTTTCTAAGTACTTTATTCATTCACCTTCTGAAATGTTGATGTATCTGTGGCATGTTCCGGGCCTTTTCTGTAGATATGAATCTCAAACACAGCCACTTGCTAGATAGAACCACTGAAGAGCATTTGCCACAGCTTTTAGTGTGCTGTCTCAGTTTTCAAAGAGGAAAGAAAAGGGGAGGAGGTGATAAGAAAGCTGCTCCGAGGCCATAGTGGTCTTTGGACTAAATTCACTTTACCTACAAGACCAGATGTCCTAATTCTCTATTATTCTCAATGACTTAAACTGAAAGTGAATGTAAAATATTACTAGGCCAAAAGGTCATTATTTTTACATTCTGCAGTGATTTTTAAATTAGCTCACACAGAGAAGTGCCCTTGGAATTGTGCTGTAAATGAGCAGAGCATGGGGGGGGCCTGGCACTAATTCACCCCAGGCCAGGGGTTATTCTGCAGCCCCTCCTTTCTCTCTTGCCTTGGGACAGCAGTGACCAGGCTAAATTTCTGCTGAAGTTCTTGATAAAATTTGAAAACTTCATGCAGCCAATAGAATCTGAAGCATACCCATGGTCTTTCTCTGTAGACCTTCCTTTACCCACCGTTTTTCCTTATCCTTGCATTCAGCTCTGTTCTGAATTGCTATCTGGAAAAGGAGAGTTTAGTCATCATGTCAGATGAATTCCACTTAATTAGTAGAAAGTCATCCCAGTGTGGGATAATGGCAAAGCTGGTATGAAGCTGAGAGTGGCATACTGAATATATGGATAGATTCAGTAGGGCTGGGTCAGAAATGGAGTTATAGACTAAAACACAATCACCTGACTGCTCTGATGGAGCTTTAGCATAATTTCATCTTCCATCAGCCTCCATCAGCCTTCCATCAGCCTTCCATCTTCTCAGCATATCCTATGGACTGAGGCAACTTTAACCTCCTGGTGACCAGAATTCTGTGTATCCTGAGGCAATTTACCCAAGCAAAAAGGGTGCAGGAGCATTTGGACTTGGACTCTTTAATTCCTCAGGAGCTGATTCACCCAAGAACAAGATGAAACTGCATACAATCTTTGAGCTAGGCATAGGTAGGGGCTGCTGTGGTCCATAGCTTGGTTTTTATTGAACAGTATTGATTGTGCTTGGTGGATATGGAGCCTGAGAGCTTTGTGGTTATGCCTGTTAGGGAAAATTAGAGGTTATTGTGGGATTTTGAGGGTCAGTAAAACTAAATTTTGATGAAAAAGGCAAAATCCTACTTTGAAGTAGCCAACCCATGTAGAAAAGCAGTGAGGGAGGAAAGAGTGGAAATTTTACTGTATTTCCTGCAGAATTTACTGTAAGCTTGGATTATGGTTATATTCTGTGCAGGAGAGGAAAAACAGCAAGAAAATAATTCTAGAAAAATGTACACTGAAAAATCCTCTTGATGTGGCATAGAAACAGATAATTAATGTTAAGAAATTCAGTCTTGCTGTTGCTCCCTAATTTTTGCTACCCATAGGTGACCTGACAATATGTACCCTTGCATGTGGATATTTTGCATACCTGCAGCCTTATTTGTTTGAAGTGCTCAAGAGTTGTTGCAGGTTCACATAGAAAATCTCCTCCTTGTTCAGAGTTTAATTTACATGATATATTGAAAACAGGGTTTAAGTCAGAGGGTAGGAATAGTGCCTGAATTTGTTTGGCCTTTAGCACTGATCTGGGTATTAACTTAATCAAGCCTTACAATACCCTCAGGCACCAAGAATACCTTTTTATACCGATGTTCATAGAAATGTCACAGTGTTTTTAAAGTCACACTGAAATATCATGGCAAGGACCTTTTTCCTCATTTTTGCCCTGTGAGGGAATTGTGGAATGATTTTCTTTTCAGCCTTGCCCAATACAAGTGAGCTTGTAAGTATGACTTAGTCTTTGAGGCTAAGAGCACATTTCTGTGCTTCTGAGATTTCCAGGATGCTGCAGTGCATGGTCTTCTTCCGAGAAGGATGTCTACAGGCAAGAGCTATCCCAGAAAACATTATTGAATTGCCATTCCTGATGTTGTTAGAAAAAAGGACTACTTGAATTTGATAAACAACTTAATGCAATATTGAGCTGAACAGCATTGTCAGGACTGCTATTTTGGGAATACATGAAAAGGCCCCTAGGTATTTTATTTATCAGTAAATATTAAAGACAGTCATCATGTTTTCATGTGTTTTTAAAATCACTGCTCAAAAACACCTTCAATTTCATAATGTGCTTTACGGTTTAGGAACCTTTTTATTTGATTGTGAGGAGCCAGTATATTATACTGGAACATCTTGTGGAGTCTGTTTTCTATGCATGTTTCTTATCAAGACTTTTCTTATTTATGCTCAAAGGAAGTGTGTGTGCCAAATGTTGAGACTAACAGGCAAATGTATGCTGAGCTAAATAAAACATCTCCATGCTTCAGGTTCTGGGAAGCTGAGACAGTGTCTTAAACTTGTATCTGCAGACAGTGACAGATGCAGTTGGCTACTCCTGACTTCCCTTCTGGATGTTCAGCGTGGCTTCCTCCGATTCTGTTTCAGAAATACCTAATGCTAAATGCAGGTGATTTAGATCAGTGGGACAGTAACAGTCTTACCATGTGGAAAAACTAGACTTGACTGTTGGTAGCGTTTTTGGACCAGCAGAAGTTACTGGTGTATATATTGCAAACATGATAAGATGGGGTAGACATTGTTGTCAGAGCTGGACATTGCTGTGACTGCTGCCGTGTTGAAAGCTGTGCAAACCTCAATTTGGTGGCATTTCTGTCTCTTTAAAGTTGACATTTCAGTTGTTAAGTGGTATGATCTGTCTGACTTCTGAAGTGTCATTTGCTCTGAAGAGCAGACACTGGCCTCCCAAGTTCCTTGTCTTTAAAAAGAACACTGACAAAGTGACTGTTTTAGTCACGCTCTCTTTTATTTTAACTTCCTTCTCCATTCAGAATTTATTCATACAATTCAAAGGCCTCTTCCCCAACAGGGTAACAATACCTGCTACATAAGGGGTAATGGACAAACCCTTTCTGCATTCCAAGTCTCATATTTCCCAATTCACAACATTCCTAATGAAGCATTTCTTTCCAATGACTGTCATTGAAGGAAGCAAATTGGAAGAGAAAGTTTTCCATCAGTAAATGCATCTTTTTTTGTCACGCCTGCAATTTCATGTTGCCCCTCACATTGCTTGTGCATAGATATCCTCAGTATTGTTATATGAGAAGCATTTCACTTCTTGTTCTGCATCATGTTTTATTTTTATTTACTTATCTATTTTGCATCTCATATGGCACATGCAATCGTATGCTACCTTTGTGCTGCAGGGTGGTATTTGCTGAGGATTATCTGCCAGCCTTTTTTGTTTCTAGGAGTCTCTAATACCCAGCCAGGCTATTTTTTCTTTCTAACCAAACAGCTTTTTATAGGGTTTGACCTGATGAAATGGGTTTTAGGAGCCTCTTAGAGTGTCTTGTAGTGGGAGGGAATGGCTGGAGTAGCTGGTCAGTAAATCCTTCTGAGCCTAATGATTCAAACAGTTCTTCATCTAGTCTTTAATCTTTCTTCAGCTGTATTGATATCTGATTTTTCAAGTCTAGGTTATTACAGCTGCTAGATATTCATAAAGGATACACAGTTAAGCACAGCTCTTCTCTAAAGTAAAATCTTCTCTCTCACTCACTCTTTGAACCTAACTTTGAACCTAAAATCTTTCATGGCTTTATTTCCACTAGATAGGTGGTGAGCAGATACAGTATTCCTACTTCCCTTTACCTGTGCCATGAAAAGCCATTGCTGAGTCTAATGAGGAGGTAAAAATCCTGGTTTAATTGGTCTCCCAGACACAGCTGTTGAGAACTAAACCATTTCAGAGTATTTTTCCACTACTCTTCCTTTTGAAAAGACATTCTGTCTCTCGGAAGCCTTGACTATATTTGGCTGTAATTAGGATTAGATTGTTTTACTTTCAATATTTAAATAAAAAATGAAAACTACTTTTTGGCGCACCTGAGCAATGTTGTACATTGTGTTGAAAGGATGGAGTTTCCTTCTGATCCTCAAAGACAATTAAGTTACTCCCTGAAGCATGAAATTTAATTACCCTCATCAGAAGCAGCATGATGCAGTGGATTAGGAGGTAGGAATAAGAATGAGAAACTTTTATCTCTGATCCTAGGTCTATCTAGCTGCTGACTAAATGAATCACATAACCTTGCTGTGCCTCCTTTGCACCCGCCTGAAAAATGAGGTGTTTGATTTCTTTGCTAAGATGCTGTGAGGTCTGTATAACCACCTAAAGATATCATGGTTTGTATGAATGCTCAGTGTTCCTGGGATTGCCTGGGCTTACATGTTGCTACTTGGTTTCATACAATGAAATTTCATTTTTCAGCAGCGTTAGTTTTGTTAAAGCAGGTGTAATGAATCTGATATGAAACAGAGAGAGGGATACAAGAGGAGGTGACACTAAAGAGCCATTGTGCACCAGAAAAGTCTGCAGAGCTATTATTTTCACATGTTTTGGTGCTACATCTTAGATGTGATAACTAATTTTAGCATCCCAGGAGTGCTCTAACTATGTACTGCTCAAGGGGCAGAAGAAAGTTCCATTGTGCATAGTTTAACTGGGGAATGTAAAGAAAAGTGCCTCTAACTATGTACTGCTCAAGAGGCAGAAGAAAGTTCCATTGTGCATAGTTGAAGTGCGGAATGTAAAGAAAAGTTCAGGGCTAGATGAACACATTCATCTGAGCAAGTTGTTGAGCTCTACTGTACTTGCAATTGCAGAAGTCTCTTACTGGAGTGATTAGCCATGTCATGTCCACGGGGAACTCATACAAAAAGCATCAGAACTGTTTACTGGATGTGATGAAGTAGCTAATTAAAATAACTGGTTCTGTCATTTAAAAAATCAACAATGCTTTCTCATGTCTCAACCACTCTTGTACAATAGCGTTTTTATTCGATGAGTTTCCAACATGTCTGGAGCACTAAGTTTACATTTTGGAATAGTCAGTAACAAAAATTTATCCTGTAAAAACCTGGATTACTCATTCTACAGACTTTTTGAAAATATTAGCTGAATTAATAATAGCCCTGCCATTTATTTAGTGGGTTACCTTCCAGGGGAAAGCTGATTACTCTCTTGGAAAGAGGTTTGCTCTCCACCATACAGCATAAATTCATCGTCTGACTTTGAATCCCTCTGCAGTTCCTCTGCTCTTTGTTCCAGGGCTGAGTCAGTATTAAATTCCATTAAAAGTTTCTCATTTGTAAGCACAAGAATAAGGTTTAATTGTGAGTGGGCAGCTCTTCAGCCAGTTACCTTTTCAGCTCATCACAGAGCTCAAATATAAGTCTTCACATTTTCAGAGCAGGAAATTTCTTTAAACAGGTTAGGAAGGCAAAATCTTTGTAATGGTGATTTTTCTAAGAGACATTCAGGAAAGCAATTAAAAAATATTTTAACTCTGTGGAAGTTAACAAGGACAGATTCTTTTTCTGTAGGTTCTATCTTCTGACATTTAAAAAGTTTTTTCCCATGTAGAGTGTTTTCCCATGTGCTGTGGTTGTGTAGCAAGCTCTCTGCACAGAATAGACTACTACAAAAAGAACCTATAGTGTGGCTTAATTGCAAACTTCCATTGTTGACCAGGAATAAGTAGAACATGAAAAAATATTCTTCATGGGCAACTTGTGTTTTCACTGAAGCCTAAAGCAGTTTCTTCCATATTGCAATATCTTCCCAGCTGTACAATTCTCTGTAGAGCAGCTGTAAAAAGGAGCCCAACACTGCAATTCTAGAAAGAGGGTAGATTTAACCTCCTTCCCAGCACTCATGAGGAGGGGGTATCATTGCATTTTGGAGTAAAAATCTTGTTGGTCTCCTGCCCTAGGCAAGCTAATTACTCAATGCCTCACTTATTGGTCAAATCAAGCACAATTACAGCATATTTTCTTGGAGGGAGGTGACAGTGGTTTTAGTTTCATCTTTAAAGCACTAAAAGGGTATTAGGAAAGAAAATAATTGCAATTTTTTAAAATTTTGTTTTTTAATGGCAAAACCTTTGTGAAAGCATCTTCTAAAGGCATTTTGAGGAAAGGGTGGGGAAGCACTCTCAAAACCACTCACAGGGATGTTAAAGGTCTGATCCAATGACACTAATAAAGGTCTTAACTGTATTTAACCCACCAGTTACGTCTTGCTTATGCAAAAGGCCAAAGAAAAGGGTAGAAAGACAATCGGCATTAAATCAATAGAGGAAAATAGATAGCATTTCTCTTTCTCTTAAAAAGTCATGTTTTCCCATTTTTCTTGCTCTTATAAAGCAAAATTATCAATGAGCAGAGGAATTAACATTGCAAACTTTGTGTTGCACATCAAGAGTCTCATCCTTCAATGCTAAATAATGTCTTGCATTATTGTACGGTATTTTTATTTGTTGCCATTTTTCAAGACTATGTCATCATGCTTCAAATTCTGGACCTGGTGTCATTTAAGTCATTTTAAGGTCAGTAAACTGAAATTACTTTGAAGTTGATAATTAAAAATAATTACAAGACAATATATTTTTTGAATTAATGAAAAAAGTGTTTACCTATAGGTTTATTTATAGGTTATATAAATACTTTATACCTTACAGGTTTATTTATAGTTTTTATATATTTTATTATAGTCTAAAATAACCTATAGGTTATTAACCTATAAACCTATAAAATAACCTATAGGTTATTTTACTTTTACTCCTCTGTCTCTATAAATTTTATTTGCATTCTCTTGAAAATGTTTTTTTCATTTTCTGTTGGCTGGAGCTTGAAAAGGTCTCATCTGATTCTTCCTTTTTGCAGTGCCCATTAATTGTTGAAGCAAAGGAAAGTCTGAAGCATTATGGAGGCAAGATTGAAACATGTTATAAACTTCTGCATAATTGTGCAGGAGCATGCAGGATGAAAAAAAGTTATGTTCTTTACCCTATTTTTCCATTAAAGAGAAAAAAAATCTATTTTGGGCTCCTAGCACTAATTTTAATTCCACTCTTAACTAGGTTTCATTCTCAAAAATCAGCTTCTAATATTTTCGCTGCTGTGGGCAGATTTTGATGTGAAATACTCTGACATAGCTGCTATTGTTTCTATTTAATTTTGTAATTCCCGAAAGTTTGCAGAACCTTTTACCAAAAAGATAAAATCAAAGCCTTTGCTAAGATGCACTGCATTTTCCTCACAGCCATACCATGATAAGTGCTGGTAGCAACAGGAGTATTTTAGATGAGAGCCTGGACCTGAAGAAATAAAGTGACACTGTCACTCAATCTAGCTGTGAGGAGTCTGTTAAATTCCACAATTTTTGTTCTGGGAAAGTGGAGATGAGAGGATAGAATACAGTTTGAATTCAAGGAACTTTTTTCTCAAGGAGAGGAGAGAGTTGGAAGTTCCTGTGTTCCCTCAGCCTACTATTAATTGTTGGGAGTACATGAGCTGATTCATGACCCTTGGAGGGCCCATGCAGCTCTTCATTTCCCACAATACAGTTCAAGTGCAGTTAGCCCTGATTTACTAGGATTTTAGCATTGGTTCTTTAGGGTTTTTTGCTAACAATTTCCATATTTTTCTTGTAAATTGAAGACTTGCTTTCAAATTTTCTCTAAAAGTGGGAAAGCAGTGGGTCTGTCAAAGCTAGGACAGTATTTTGGGTGAAACTTAATTCCTGCCTTTGGGCCAGTGGAAACTGCACTCCACTGAAGACACATAGGTGGTGACACAGGTGGCAGCATAGGTGTCAGGCTGGCTGACAGCACAAAAATTAATTCTACCTTCCAGAATTAGCTGGAAGTCTGGGGAATGATCACAAAGATGATTGCTGTACATGGGATGTCAAAACTAGAGTCCCAAAGCTTGCTGCAATCAAGCATTTTGAAACCCCTCTTTAATAGGATAAAAGAGTATGTGAGTGTTAATTGGATTCAAAATCATTTAGCCATGAAGGCAGACAAATGCAGGATTGCAAGTTTTCTGGCTTGAGACTTTACTTGAGAGTTCTAGCACTTCTTTTTTTTAATGCACTGCCTCTAAGAGATCATCCTGACTTGCACTTGCAATTAATCAGTGTTGGCATTACCCAGAGGAGCATGCAAAATGGCATCCAAAGCATTAGTATATCGATTAGAATTAATCAGGAAAGTGTTCCTTCTGAAGCTACATGCTGCATGAACAACCAGAATGTCTAAACTACCTCTCAAGTTTCCATGACAACTGGATTGTGGCTTCTGAAACCTAGAGCCTGGCCAACTGAGCCATGGATGGGGGGCTTAAGTAAAGCTAGGTTACAGAGAAGTACTTTGGCTTGCTTGGGATTTAGCACCTCATACTTGCAGGGCTGGGAGAGGCCAAAGGTTGTCTCTAGCACATCTTCACATTAAGGACTGAGTATGAAAAAGGCATTTGAAAATTTAGCACTTGCTGTCCTGTGTAAACCTGGGCTCAGGTTCTGTCAGCAGCATTTTCTGCTTTGGAGAAGAGCCTTCTGAGAGAAACTCTAGGTGTTGCCCAGGCTTTCTTTAAGCAACTAATTATTTCTAGGTGACATATCCAGGTCGGAACTTCTCTAAAGTCTGAAAATATTTGTATCTAGGATTTTAGGTTACTCCGTCACTGAAGACCACAGTGTTACTAGATTCTGTCTAAACTGATGTGTATTGCAGATTATAGATATCTGAGCCAATTTTTTTCTTACTGCAGCTTCAGTAAAAGACCTGATGGATCTGACTCATAACAAGACATTGAGCAGTGCCTAAACAGTACAACATTGTTAGCATGGTGCTTTGCAGCATAAATGTTTAAATTAAAATGTTTAATTGCAGAATTTTTTATTGCTTGAGGCAGTATCCAGAGAGATCATCACGGTTATTATGGTCACTGTTGTGGTAGAAATAGGCCATGATATTGAAGGCTATGTGATGATAGCTCTGGGTGCAATAAGTGATGCCTTTATCCTTGCAGTTGTCAGCTTACTGGGCTGATTTATCACTCTGTAGAGTGCTTGGAGGTCATGCAGAGGATAACAGGAGTAATCTGTTACCTGCTGTTGTTTGCTTTTGGGGCCTATGTTTCACAAATGCAGAATGGTTGAGGTTGGAAGGAACCACTGAGATTGAGTAGTCCAACTTCCCTTCTGGATGTAGGGTGAACTAAAGCAGGTTACCCAGACCTATATCCACTCCCATTTTAAATATCTGGAAACACAGATTCCAGAGGTTTCTGGGCAACTTGTTCCAGTATTCAGTCACCCTTAAAGCAAGTAAGCTTTCTCTTGTGTTTTAATGAATTTTCTGGTCTTACAGTCCAAGAAAAGTGCCTTCTGCCTTCCTGTTGTCCTTTCATTGGATATCCCTGTCCAAATCTGTCTCCCTTTCATTCACTCACAACATATCAACACTGATAAGATCCTTCCTGAGCCTTCTCCAGGCTGAGAAATCCCAACTGTCTCAGCCTCCTCTTGTATGTCAGATGCTTCAGTCCCTAAATCATCTCTGTGGCTATTTTCTGGGCTCACTTCTGTAAGTCTTGTGCTAGAAAGTGCTGCACTGGACCCGGTCCTCCGGATGTGCCTCTCCAGTGCTGAACAGTGAGGAAGAATTGCCCCTTTGATCTGTGGTTCCCAGTGCAGCCTGAAAAACTATTGTCCTTTCTTGTCACTGGGGACACATTTCTAGCTTAGCCTCAGCATTTTGTACACCAGGACCCACAGGTTGTCTTCTGCAAAGCCACTTTCTGGCCTGTGCTGGAGCATGAGGTTGTTCCTCTGCAGACGCAGTGCTTTGCATTTCTTTTTCTTGAACTTCATGAGGTTCCTGTTCACCCAAATTTCCAGCCTGTCAAGACCTCTCTCTGTGGCAGCTCAACTGTCCTGTGTATCAATTACTTCTCCCAGTCTTGCTGGATGCTTGCTGATAGTGCAGCCTGTCCCATGATCCAGATCATTAGTGAAGACAGAAAACACTGTAAAACCAGATGTGTACCCCGAGTGACTGGCTCACAGCTGGACTTGGTACACTGATGATAACTCCCCAAGCCAGTCCACCTCACTGCTCACTCACAGTCTGTGCTTCCATCAGTCAGCGACCCTGAGATGGGAGACAGTACTGGAAACCTTATCAAAGCAAAGATAAGCAACATTATATCAAAATAAGGATAACATCCACTGCTCTCCTCCTCAAGCAAGCCTATCATCTCGGCACAGAAACCTGCCAGGTTGGTGAAGTATGACTCCAGTATGAGGCAGTTCCATACACAGAGTTTCCCCATCTCTCCCAAAAGATGACTGAAGTAATTTTCTGTTACCTTGCTATAAAATGCTTTCTAAAATTAGATTCATAACGTGTAGGCCACTGATAGAAATTTAATAAAGCTACTACAAATTAACATCGAATACATATTGGTTATCCTTGCTGATCCTGCTGCCAGACAGCCTCTATATAGTGCAGGATGCACAAATGAGTATGGGTCTCTGTAATACACCGTGTTGCATAGAAGGTCTGGAGGGCAGAGTCCCAAATCTGCCACAGAATGACGGCAGCACTGATTCCTATCCAAATTTGCCCACAGGTGCCTCTGCTGACCCTGGAGCTATTTTTAGTATCCTTGATAAATCCACCAATTGATGCCATCTTTGTCTCCAAAGTAAGAGGCTGATACTTGGTATTTTTTTCATATGAATGTCTGAATCTCAGGCAACATATTGTAGGAATTTGTACAGGAAAGTTTGAATATATTTTGTAATGAATCTGGGCTTGAGTGAGTCTGCCTTTTCCAGTCTTGTATTGTGGTGATATAAAACACCTGCTTGGCAACAGCTCTGGGAGTTAATAAAGTTTCTGTGGTAAACTATGAGAGGCCTGAGAATCTCAAACTAAAGTTATTGCACCAGTAACTCAAAAAAGCAATTCCTAAAACTCCTGGCACATTTATCCAGAGGGTTAGCAGTAGCACAGAAATGGAAATCATTGTTGAGAGCCACCACGTACTTGGAATTAAAATCCATCAGTCTTCTGAAGCTGAGGAAAACAATTTTCATGACATACAGATGCTTTTGTATTTCATAATCAAAATTAATCTAGGGTTGGTTTTGGTTCTATTTGTAGGGAAATTCGTATCCTCTAATCCTTATAATATACCTAAGTTGAGATGACATCAGAAGAAATAACTCACACAGAAGCTAGGCATTTAAAATACTCTCAATGCTTTATTCTATTTAATTTCAACAAAAGCAGATTTATCTCTTGGGGGAGTGGGATAGAAAAAGAGCAAGGATGCAAACATCCTCCTCTCAAGTGGGAGCCTAAAGCACAGAAGGTGGAAGATGAGATGTGGAAATGAAAATAATTGTAAACGAAAAATGAAATTTAACAGTTTATTTTCACTCTTCGCAATGGAGAAAGAGGGAGGAAGGCACCTAGTAAATCATTAAAAAGCTGCATTTGCTTTTCTGAGTTGCACATTGAACTGCAATAGCTGCCAAAGCAGGGTCCTTCTGCAGCCCTTGCTTAGGACTTCTCTTTAGGTCCTTCTCGTACCTGCCAGCAGCTTCCTTGCCTGCTGGGAGTTTTGTTTAGTTCAGTGTGGCATAATGACACCACTGTGTCCCTGAGGAGATAAACAACATATCTGCCCCTGGAACCAAGGAAAGTCTCCTAGCTTTTGTCACAGTGTGGGGTCTGCCATTTGGGATTGATCTGTGCTCATAGCAGGCACAAATGATGGTCCATTGGTGCAAATGTCACACACACATGTTGTTATATTTCCTTTCAGGAGGGTGTCTTAACTTCATAACATCCACATTTTGGCATGCTTCTGGAGAAAGAGATACCAGATAAACTGTGTAGCTTCTTGTGCTCAGAAGATGTGTTCCTGAGGGTTTCCTTCCCCAAAAAATGTGTTCTTTTTCACAGCTCATGGACAAGCACAAACACAGGGAGATGATGAGGACACTTGACAAGGAAATCTTTTTGTAAGAGCACTAAAAAATTTGAGGTTTTGTCAAAGGGCAATGAAAAATTTCTGACAACTAGAAGTATTTAAAGTCTTCCTCTAAAATGCCTAATATTGGTGTTTAAAAACTTAAGGAAACACAATAAGTTTTTGTTCTCATCTTTCAATAGTTACAGCTGGAGCTGCATTTCCTAACAGGCTTTGTTAGGCCCTGATGGTTTGTTAGACTCCAGCTGACCACTTACAGTATGCTACAAAGAGACTTTTTCCTTGGTGCTGAATTCTTCCTGTAATACAAGAGAAATGTGAAAAAATGAATTAGTAGGGGCTGAGTGACTTTACAGAATCTCTTGTCTCTGATCAGATTTATGGTTAGTGAGCAGGTCCTGATAAACTGGAGGGAGACAGAGGATGGAATTCATATCACTGCTGAGGTAACACATGCCTCTTGGGAAGCTGCCCTTCACAAATGGTGTCAAATGGTTTTACTGGCAACCTGTGCCCAAGGATGAAAAGGGAGATGGGCCCCAGGCCATGTTATTGTACAAGTATTTAATTCCTTAACATTTTCCTTGCAGAATTCCAGTATAGTGGCAAAAAGATAGATACTTGTATTTTTACTGTCTACCTTTAGACATGTCTTGCAGGATACAGAATTGGAATCGGGGGTCTAGGAATAGTTCTTTTGTGATCTCTGTCTGGAAGTTTTTTCAGGTAAAGCAGCAGACCCAGCTGATCAGAGGGGAGGAGGTGGACAATAAAGACAGCCAAGACTGATGTCTTCTAGCATCTCAGGGAATAAACTAAGCTTATACAGGCTTTTTGTTCTCATTTACTCTTGGAAAAAAACAGACTAAGTTGAAACACTCTTGGAGTGTGGCTGTTAATATCCAGGGCTGCTAATTCACTTCCTTGATTTACTTGCTGGGAATTTTTGCCATTTGGGAGGGAGGTAAGTAGGAAAAGGGGGACAGGAAGTGGAGGAGGAGAAATGGCATATTTTAGATGTGGCGCTTCGTGCACAGGGAGATGTTCTGGCCAACTGCTTTAGAGGCAAAACGTGTTACCTCAACCAGTGATGCAGTGCTGGGAATTACAGTTATTGTACAGCCCTGGAGACTGTCTTATTTCCTGAGTGACTAAGAGGCTTTTTGGTGAGACTCAGGAATGATATTTAAAGGGGGTGTGCATGTGTGCTACAGATTTCACAGCTTGCTTTGCACAGAGAGTTAAGCTTCCTTCAAACAGCAGGCAGACATCTGGGGGCACAGAAGTGTGACAGAAGAGAGCAATAAGCTACTGTTTAGTTGGGTTTCCACATCGTAGCGGGGTGGAAATCTTTGTGCTTAGAATCTTGCTTTTGCAAAATCCATGGCAGGGAAAGGCCCTGACCATGGGGCACTGTGGGGGAAGTAAGGACTGGGGTAGGAGGCACAGTATGACCAGCCATAAGTGCAGCTGCTTGTTTGGGGGATTCGGTCCTTGTAAAGTAGCCTTTCTTACAACTCTTCTCCTTTGTTCTTTCCTCTTGCTGTATGATGAGACCAGATGGGTGTTGCTCCAAAGGAGGGTTGGACACCTGGAGAAACCATTTCGGATCTCACTGGAGTATATTCCTAATGGGAACAAGAGCGTGGCGGCAGTGGATTCCTTTGCCATGAAGAACTGCAGTTCAGGTAACAGAGTATTTTATTGTTTCTAGCTCACAGTACTTTGATGCCTCTTTGGAGAGAAGCACAATTTCTGACTGCTGCAGACATCACAGAAGGAAAGGCTCTTGTCAAATAAATATTTTAAATTTTAAAAAAATAAAATAGGGTCCCTCTCAGGGAAGGATCTTTTTTTCAATGTTGCCTTAAAATTTATTTCAAAAAGTTAAAAACAAGTTTGTTGTTTTGTTTTGGGGTTTTTTTTTCCCCATTTGGAAAGAGTAGCTATGAAAATTTAATTTTGGGAGAAAAGAAGCAGTATTCATCCTGGCTTGCCAGATGTGTATCCTGACAACTTCACTTTTCTGAAGCAGAAAGTAGAACAGATGAGGGTTCCTAGACAGACATCTTGCAAGCCATCTTTTTTTATGTTCATGGTTACAAATTTCAGGGTTGTTTTTTAAACAACTGTGGAAAACTTGATTCTAATAAAGTATGCCTCTCTTTGGCAACGTACCAAAGCAGTTATTGCTGAGCAGCCCCTAATAGCTCCATGTAATGTGTGGAATTTTAATAATGGGCAACCTAAATGGGGGTTACTTTTTTAAATACAAGCTATGTAATCAATCCAAGTATGTAAATTCAGTGCTCTGTGCCAGAAGCAGCTGCATATTAGTTCTACCAGTTTTATGGACTCTGTGAATCATACTGAAATCTTTAGGTGGCATGTCAGTGAAGAATATTACTACTTATAGCTCTTAACACATTACTTTTTGTCGATTTTATTTATTTGGAGTAGTGCTGAGTTGAGCTGCATGTCCTTCTTTTCAACCTCTCTAGGACAGGGAAATGTGCTGCAGAACATACATTATTTTGGTCATTTACCTTGCTCTCCACAAAGGCCAGTTGTATTAAAGGATTTATTGCACTGTTTGTACATAAAGGTGCTCTCTAAGCTCCAGCAAGGAGCAGCCTGACATTGTGCTGGAAGCAAAGGCATGTTCAGACAGCAGGTGCCTGTTCTGCTGCTGGTGTTAAGGACACAAGTAATCCACGGTGCTCTGGGAATTCAGTGCAACAGACTGCGGGCACAGGAACTCCTCCTGGGAGCACTCAAGGGCGAGCCGGAGGTGCCGGACTGTGAGTTCTTACCGATACCAGGCACTGCTGTGCAGATGACAGATGTCAAGTGCTGAGGCCATTAAGATACATTCTGAGCAAAAGAAGGAACAAATCTCCCATTTTGCCTGCAGATTTGTAGCAAACAGCTACTCCTCTGCCATGCTTATAGGACAGAGTGTAAGAACAATACCACCAGAGAGCAAAACCACTTGTTCTCTTATTTTCAGCTGGTTTAGGTCACTAAGCCTTTTGTGCACAGCTGAAGATGTGACAGCGTACTTCTGCAAGGAAAGGGGTGGTGATGAGCAGCTGAGGGTGACACCTTAAGCTTGGAGAAAATAGAGAAAGCAATAAGAAAAGATTAATCTAAATCTAATTTTTCTGCAGCTGTTAGAAGCCTTTGGGCAGCTTAGCTACTTGGATACTTTAATGCCACTGAAGCACATAAAACATGGGTGAATTTGAGAAAGAAACATCTGAGAAATAGAAACTGATTTTTCTAAGCCTTTTGAAGACCATAAACACAATTTAAAAATAAATTAAGGTGTGCATACAATCTTAGGAATTTAGGCTACCATTTCCATAGGTGCAGATATAGAAAGAATCACAGAATATGCTGAGCTGGAGGGTGTCTATGAGGATCACTGAATCCAAATCCCAGCCCTGCACAGAACACCCCAAGGGTGACACCGTGTGCCTGAGAGCATTGTCCAAACCCTTCTTGAGCTCTGTCAGCCTTGGTGCTGTGACACTGCCCTGGGGAGCCTGTTCCAGTGCCCAGCCACCCACTGGGTAAAGAACAACAAGGGCTTGAAGAAGGTCAAAGCTTGAGGTTGGAATTTGCTTTTGCATGTTGGTGATTCTATATTTATTTTATTTTGAGTTCTTTAATCATAGAAAAGATTTTGCGTATAAAAAAAAATCATCTGAACTGAAAAAAATAACAGTTTATATGGGATTGAATGGGAAATTAAAATAAAAAACTTAAGTAAATTCTGATGCTGATAAAATTCAAATTTTTACAAAATTCAAAATTTAAAAATTCTAGTTGTCACTTGATTAGCTTCAGGTTTCCCCATTCCCATAATAGAAGGAAAGCTCTTACAGTTTTGTCTCAACCTTAGGATTCAAGTCTGGTCCAAGAGCCCCTACAGTCAATACAAAGACTGCTTGTACTTCTATAGGTTTTGTCTCAGGACAACTAACAGGTAGCATTGCCTGGACTGCTACAACCAATTGACTTTCAATTACTGACTTAAATGTGAAGCAAATTGTGTTTGTCAGTGTGTAAACCCTAAGCTATTGATTGCCTAATTCTCTTTCTTACAACTTACTATTTAAATAAGTGTAGTAGCCAAAGCAAAAAAAAAAAAGTTGCAGAGAAGTAATACATTAATTTAATAACACCAGTTAAGAAATGGTTACTTATACAAGTAAAGTAATTGGTACAGTGGCATTTTATAGTTGATGGTAATTTCTAGTAATAAAAATAGAGTTCATTTCCTAAGTAATGTATTGACTTATTTATGATATTTAATGGGTTTCTTACTGATTTTTTTATTGCAGTTGTAAATTAATTAATTTGCTAAGTTATTTCCAAAAGTCTTAATTAAAGCACTTATTAGTAGGCACAAGTAAATGACAAGGCGTTGTTTTACTTAGCAATGTTCAATTTACCAATTCTAAGTAAATTTTTACCTAAGGGGCGTGGAGACCAAATGCTTTTGAAATGTCTTCAAGGTTTAATGATGCTCCAGGGCTGTTAAAAGCAGTTATTTCAGACACTCAGCCTGTCCAAGAGGAAGCACTTAGCTTTCAAGTTTTCAAGCTCAGTAAGCAACATAAAACCATTTATTTTGGAGAGGGGAGAGACTATGTGTTGTTGATTAAGTTAATGCTCCTGTCCACTCAGCAATAGCCTTTTTTCAGGAGATACTGAAAGTACACAGAAACACACATTACCTTCTGAGCTGGTAGGCAGTGAGTTCTGTAATGATCTGATGGCTGTAATATGTATGCAAATTTCTGAAAGTTAGAGTTAAGGTTGTACTGAAGGCAAAATGCTTGATCTAAAGCACAGGACCTCTCAGGAAAGGAAAAATTCTGAAGATCAGGAGGTGATTTTACTTAAAGAAGAGATAGCAAAGGAAGAGTAAAAATACAGACTCACAATGCATCTGAAGAAATATGACCAACTGCCAGTTAGAATTTTTCATGATTCCCCTTGATAAATACTCTACCAACAGATTTATGAATCAGCTGCAGGAGATCAATAAGGGCTTTCTCCAGACAGGATTGCTTATGCATCTGAATCATTACTACAATGATATTTCTGTGCATTCGGACAAAACCTGGACATGTATCATTTCAGTTTTCCCACACACTCTCTTTTTTGCAGTTTGTCTTATAAATTAATTCGATGACAGGATGTTGTGGTTAACTGAACTTAATGAAATACCAGTGAGCCCCTTTTCAAAATGAGTTCTTGATGCTTCCTATTGGAAAATTGCCTAGAAAAGTTAACCTCTTCCCAACAGAAAACTGAGATTATATCAGTGTATGAGAGAGATTCACAGAACAGGCCAGGTTGGAAAGAACCTCAAAAGAGAATCTGGCACAACCTTTCATGTGAAAGGGAGTCTAGGTGAGATTATCTAGAACCCTGACCAGCTGCATCTTGAAATCCTCCAGGGACTACCACACCCTGCCCTGGCAACTGTGTTTTCTCACTGTAAAAATAATTAAAACATACATTTTAAATTGAAGCCCCACATGAAACATGATGTTAATAATTAATTGAAAAAAAAATATTATATAGCATTTAAATAATTTTCATTTGTGGAGAATTGCAAGATATTTACAGAAGTTTTATCAAACCACTAGATTAATTGTGACCATAGTTTATATTTCATTATTTGCTTGGTTGTATTTATGTGATGGAGGAGAAAAGGTGAACCTTTAGAAGAGTCAGTCATGTCATCTTATACAGTCTGGAGATTGACCTCTGTCCCAAAAGTCAAGGGAACAGCTGAACAGAACAATGAGCAGTCAGTATTTTGTCACTGTTATAAAACTGAAAAATAAACATGATTTTAAAAAGAAAAGCAGTCATCTTTTCAGAAGTAGCCATCTCTATTTGAGGCTTAGGATTAACATTCACCATAATATTACTTGTCTTATCCAGGTAATTTTTGTGTAAAAGAAGCTAGATAGTTTCCTTTGGCATTAATGCCATGGTTAAGAACCTTACCAAGCCAGAGAAATGGTCCAGAGCTAATTGAAATCAGCAGAATTTTTCAGTATGTTTGTATTGTTTCTTCATTTTAAAAAAATAAAATTAGGCAGATTGGCTGCATTTTCCATTGAGTGGCCTATGCTATGTATACAGTTCAGCTGGTCTGGTTTTTTGTGGGTCTAATTTCACTAAGGAGGCATTTAGAAAAGCCTTACTATTTTAAGAATATTTGCTTCCAAATGCTTTGGCAACTACCTTCTTCCCCATTCACCTCTGCTGCCTCCTGAGCTGTGACTGATTATTCTGGCTTCAGCTTGAGTGCCAAAATCTATCTCTAACCTGCTTGTGTTTTAATCCTGTAGGGATCTTGTGTTGGAGAAAATACTGCTTTGCAGATGAGGGTGGTGGCTGTAGTGAAGTTAAATAATTTAAAAGTCATTCTAAAATGAAAGTTATTTCACTTGTGGTTTGTGCCAATTTAAGTAAAATAAATTTAATGAACTTGTTATGGGGCTTATCTTTGTTTTCACTTTCATCTTTTTAAAATGAAGTTATTGTAACACTAGGAATAAAAAAAATTAAGCAAATTTAGCTTTAATATTGCTTCCAGAAGAGGCACAGTAACTCAATTAGTGGTAGAGTAGCTTCTTGCAGTAATGAATTAGTGATTATGCATTTCTGTTACTGGCTGTGAACACCTACTTCTTGCAGAGCCAGATTTAGACAGTGGTGGTGATGTTGAATAATTCAATCTATTTAGAACCTTCATGTGCTCATCAAAGGAGCAGCAGGGGGGAAGCAAACCTGAATATTTAGAGAATTTGGGTTTCATAGGTCTGCCATGCCAGTTTGGTGATGAATGGGACAGAGAGTCCTATTGTTTTACTTAGTAATCAACTGGCCATATATTTGAGGTTATAAGATATGGAGGAGGGAAATATAAAGAGATGTTTTACAATGCACTTAAAACTCATCTTTAAAATAGGTGTTTTCTCGGAGAAGGTGGAAAGGCTTGAATCTGCCACAGCAGCTCCAAATAGGTGTGCCTTACCAGAGTGAGCAGGTTTACCCTAACTCAGAAAAGGTTAGGAGACTTGGGTTAAGAAGCAGAACTGAGAAATCTCAGCCTTTAAAATCCAATGCCTTAATAGTCTGAAGAGAAGGACCTACTCAGAAGAAGTACTAGGAGCTGCTCAAGAGACATTGCAAATGTTGGCACTTGTGGGTCTTAAGTACTTTTTAACACCTTGAAGAATTGGCCAATACATTATCTTTTTAATGCTGTATATGATTTTTATCCTGACCTTCTCCTTTAATTAAGGCTTATTTCAACAGGGGAGCCATTGATTCAGTGAAAGAAAATGAACTCTGTAATCTGCTTTCCCCAAATTGAACTTATTTTTATTACTATTAATTGCTGCCACTTACTTCTTGTGATGTTTTAACTACTTGGATTTATTAAAACAATCATAGGATTTGCTATTATCACTTGAGAAATGGGAAGGACAATGAAGATTTACAGATGACCCAGTGATTTTCAGCCAGTATTACTCCAGATTCAAAGATTTATGCAATCTGACTCCACTGTGTAAGTAGATGACAGTCTCACTGTCCCTTTTTCTCTCCCTAATCAACCCCAAAAGACTGCTAGCCAGTAACAGAGGGCATGGAGATCCTTGATTTTGCAAAAGAAAGAGTCAGGGATAGTTTTGCTCTGAGTTTTGTTTTATATCCATGAAGTTCCCTATTAGCTGTAGGAAAGTTTTGTTGGTTTAAATAGGACTGCTGTTTGGAGTTATTAAGACCTGACTATGCAGCTTGATTCATGTTTGTGAAGAATTGCAGTGGTCTTCGTGAAGAACTGAGAAACAGTGGGGAAGCTTAGAAAGTCAGAACAGGAGAGGGAGATGATGGAGCAGAAAGGAAATGAGTCAGACTGAGTCAGCAAAAGAAGAGAAACATAGAATCCCAGAATGGTTTGGGTTGGAAGGGAACTTAAAGATAATCTAACTCAAACCTCCCTGACATGGAGAGGGACACTTCCCACTAGACCAGGTTACTCAGAGCCCCATCCAGCCTGGCCTTGAACACTTCCAGGGATGGGGCATTCACAGCTTCTCTGGGAAACCTGTTCATGTGCCCCACCACAGTGAAGAATTTCTTCCTCATATCCAATCTGAACATCCTCTCTCTCAGTTTGAAGCCATTACCTCTTGTCCTGTCACTACATGCTCCTGTGAAAAGTGTCTGTCCACCTTTCTTGTAGGATCCCTTTAGGTAATAGAGAGAGGGAGAGATGAGGAAGGGAGAGATGGTGATAAACCGCTAACACTGAAAACAAATGACAGGATATCAGGCAGGAATAATTGGTCTAGATGGTGGAAATGATTAAAAAGTTTGACCAGTTAGAAAGTGATTGGAAGAAACATTTACAATCTAATTAATTAACTAGAGCAACCAAGCTTAATCAGATTGTCACTCAATCAGCCAGTCTGAACTAACTAGGTGGATAATCTGTTGAACCGGCAAAGAAACCAAGTGAGAAAAATGCAGTGAATTGTCAAAATTTAATGAAATGCACAAGAGTTAATCCATTAGCATTTAAAATTATCAAAAGCAAAGATAAATATGTAGGCTGTTCAGATGGAAACTAGTCTCTTTATGTGGCACATCTCACCAGAGCCCCAGCGGCATTAATGAGCAAAGTAACTTTTGGAAGATGACGAACAAGAATGAGGAGAAGATGGCACAATAAGGAAAGAAGATATTCTGTGTTTGCTTGAAGATGGAATAATGCCAAAAACAATGATCTTATTTTTTTAAAAGCCTGCTTAAGTGTCACAATTGTAAATGGTGATTACCACTTCTCTGTAGTAGAGCAATGCATACAAGATTGAAAAAAAGTGTAATAGCTCCTCTTTCTTCACAGGGAAGAGTCCTTCAGATTTTTGTCTCAGGGCACTTAAATACCTCAGGGCTTATCCTCTGAAATGTTCAAGTCCATTTTGATTACTGTGTCTGAGAGATCTCACTGTAAATCTGCCCAGATGTGCTATAAGACCCTGTACAGCTCTTCCCTCTTTTTGTCCAAAACCTTCCCCTTTCTGGCTCAGGAGCCCTGCTTGTTTGTCCTGCTGTTTTGTTTCTGCCAGGTCTACTGTGGTCAGCTTTCTGAGCAAACCAATTGCAAAATCAACCCAACGACTTTTTTTTTTACAATCCTGCACTGTAGCATGGGAGAGGTGTGGCACCTTGGTGCCAACACTGATGGATACAGTGACAGTCTGCAATAGAAAAACTGAAACAAAAAAGCCTCAATTTTGTAATTCCAAATTAAATCCATAATCCGTAAATAGAAATGACAACTGAATAAAACTACTGCATTGGGGGTTTTGTCCCCTGGAAAGTTTAAGAATCTGTAGAGGGGGACTGAATTTTCTGAAAAGCAGTGAGTGCCCTTTCAACAAATGAAAGTCCTTTATGCTGTATTTGGAAACTCACAACCAGTGGTTGCCCATCAGAGTCTCAGTCAGTATCATTAAGCCTGTATGTTGGAATTTTTTTTACTCTGAAATTGTGAAAAACGTGGGGAGAGAGAGGAATGTTTAAAAGCTGCCAAGTGACTTAGGAGCACAAATTAATGGGAACCACACTCCTTAGTCCCCTAGGAGTTCTCAAAAATGCCATCATTACTGCCTGGCACTGAGGCATGCCTTCCATCATGAGGATGAGAAGGGAGGCAGCTTTACCAAGTGCCTCCATAAATGAGGTGTATAGGGCTTTTATGAATTGAGCCTTTGAAAGGCCTGCTAGCAAGCCTTATTGATCCAGGAGTCACACATGGATGGCAAGATCTTAAATTGCAGTCAGTTTTTATTACATGAAAGAAATTTTAAGAACATACCTTTTCCCCTCCCTCGCTTTTTAAAATTACTGCCTGCTGAAGTTTTCTATAACTGGGAGGTTGCAAGCAATTAAATGAGTCAGCTGCATCCTGGGTCCAATTCCAGACTGAAGTGTACTGCTCATGGAACATGATGGAGTACCAGTGAATTTGTAAGCATAGGCAGAGGTTTGGAAATGTTTTTTCAGATCTACAAGGATAATTTAGTCAACTCTGTAAGAAACATTTATCACGTTCCAAAAATATCATCAGTGGTAGATCTTTCATTTGATGTGAATACAGATGAACAATGCCACTCTTTGGATACTTAAAATCTTTGAGTGTTGAGAAGCAATCCATGTGTTTCTGTGATGGGTTGTGCCATACTGGCATCTAAACTATTTTGGTGGAATTGGGTGCACCACAGTTCAGAGTAAATGATTTCTTGGAGACTACACAATATTCCTTGCACTTAAGCCCAAATGATGGACTGGATATTTAAAACATCATTTAGAGCTGTAAGTAACAACTGCATAAATCCAGCATCAGGTTATGAGGTTAAGAAAAAATAAAAAATTATCAAACTTCAATATTATCAGTGTTGCTATTGATTTTTAAAAAGACACAAAAACACTGCTGCCTCTTTAAGCACCTCGTTGAATAACAGTGTATGTAGACGTGTTCATGAACATCAGTTAATGAAACCATAACAAAAAGAAAGCAATTGCTATAAGGTCAGAAACATTAAGCGCAAAGTTTTGGCAACAGTGTTAACTCAGCCCTCTTGTGTACTCTTGTCGTACATATCAGTAACAAAACAATAACAAAATTACTCACCTGTCTACAAAAATTGCCAAGTGGCTTAGCAGCCAAGTAAAGGAAGTATTTTTAGTATGGCAGCTATTTCCCCAAGCAAAGGAAGCGAGTAACTATGCAGTTACTTGTGAGGAGTTTCTGCCAGTGAAATTACTAAAGGACATTGCACGTCATCCCAGTAATTGTTGGAGCCTCAACTGCTTGCATCAGCTGAAAATCTGCCCCTATATATTTATCAAAGCTTTCAAAAAAGTTGGAGCCTAACAAGAGGTTTGATAGCAATGTTGTTGATTTGGACTTCAGTTTCTTCATCACTGTTCATCTCTTCACAGCCAAGGAAAGAGTTATGTTTAAGTTACAGCTGTTCTTTCACTGTAGGTAGAGGAGGCTGGAGCTGACACAGTATTTGCAACTATACATATTATGTACAGTTAGATCCAATTTTTTTAATTAACTGCTTAAGACAACTTGAAATGCAAATAACCTTTCCTGTTCTGTGTTGGAAAAGTTCTACCCCAAGAAATGTTTGCACTACTCATGTTTGCACAGAGTGCTTTGCCGTGGTCTTCCATGTTTATGGTGTTTGTCTTCTGTTTTCTTCTAACTTCATCTTCGGGGCACCTCCAGCTTTCTCTGTTCCCAAGTGAAATCAGGCAATTCCTCTCATTTGGACAAGCCTACTTCTCCTCTTTCCCTGCCTGTCTAATCTAATCACAAAACCTTTAGGGCAATTTTTATTCCATTATAAGTTTATATTGTAGCAAGTAGTCTTCATCTTAATTGTTGATTTGTAGAATGTGGACTAATTTGTGGCATCGTGTAGCTCCCCTCAAATTATAATAAATGTGCTGCTTCTTGCTGCTTCTGTTCCTGGCAGTACCAGGCACCAGCAGTAATGCATTACAGTTGTCTTTCTCAGAACATTTCTCCCTGGTTCATATTACTTTTTTTGATTTTCAAGTAAACAGTGCCTTCCTTTCCTGGACAATTAGGGTAATTGCTGAAATGAAACTTAAGTATCATGACTAGGCAGATGCCACCAAATGTTAATCAGTCATGCAAAATAACTCTTCCTACAGTGCAAGCCCACTATGATACTGTTCTGTAAAGACTGCAGAGTAGTTTACTACGGTTTCCATTTATTCATATTGCTATACCTTCTCAAAACAGTAGTTTCAGTCAAATGAAGACAGTTTCTTTTCCAGTTTACAGAGCCAAGCAATGGACTTGTCCCTTTCTCCCTCTTTCTTTATCTTAATAGCAGATAGGTGACCTTTTTTTTAGCACCTCTACATTCTGCTGATGCCGTCTGCTTTTTTCAGTGTTTGAACAAAGGCCAGAAAATATTTTCAGTAGATTGAAGAAAAAAAAAATCTTCCCCTAAACTCCAACTTGCAAAGCTAATTCAGTTTGCGGTTCTCAGTCTAGACCTCAACTGAACTGTCAGGGAATAAAATCTGTATAATAAACCAGTCATCTAATTCACAATATCACAAGATTCAATCTCCCTAGGCAAGATTTAGTTCAGACATTCAGGTGCTTTGTTGTATGAAGTTAGACAAGATGGTATTCATCTTTTGTGACTTCAGCTATCTGAAAGTTAGGCATCATGTCAAAGCTGGTCTCTAGGGTCCCTCTGTAGTCAACAGAGAGAAAAAGAGGCACTTCAGAGGGCAATTCATTCCACCTTTAACATCATCGCATCATCAGAGTGTCAGAAAGGGGACAATGCTTTGGTTGAAGAATTGTTGTCTGGGATTTCTAACAGCACTATCCTTTTAAAGCCAGTGGGTGCTTTAATATCTGTAATCTATAAAGTCTGTCCACCAATTCCTCACTTGTGAATGAATAGGGTCAGGCAAGGAATCTTTAACAAACAGATTCTCTATTGAACATTCTCAACACTCACTGGTTACCATGCCAGATCAATCATTTTAGAGTAATTATTTTGCAGGAGTTTATTCAGAGTCTGTTAGAATAAACCCTGAAAAAAAATTAAATGGCTGTTGAGTGCAAGATTAATAGTTCTATCCAGGCATACTTTACAAAAACAGCATTACCAAAACAAGCTTCATTCATGCAGCTTTTAAAGGGTACTTCCAGTCAGACCTAGAAGCTTCTCTGCACTGGGGAAACCTGTGTGAATTATAAACCAGAAATGAGCCCTATGTTTTTCAGCCTCTCTAGATATTTTATGAATGGGTCTAGAAAAGAAGACATATTTCTAAAAAACAAAACCCACAGTTCTTTCACAAGGAAGAACATTCAGATACAGAAGTGGTATGTGAACAGTAGAGAGGTTGTTGGTAGCAGCAGAGCTACAACCCAGAGCCTCATAATGGAGTCCTGCAGATCATATTTGAGGCCTCAATGAAGGCTTTTTGAAAAATCTACTTAAATTGAGTTGCAATTGGAGATTGGATCCCATGCTGCTTCCAAAGAGTGGTAATAGAAGATCCACATTAATTTTTCACTTACTTCCTTACCAGGAGGTGCAATTCCTTCTATTGCATTATCTTGTTTATTTTTATTACCCTTGTGAATGACTCTGTCACTTCTGTTTAAGCAAAAGCAGTAACTCAATCCCTTAATACAGCCTTAAACAACATTGCTTCTAAATGAGGTTAAGATCTATATTATATGCAGCATTTGTCTTGAACCTTAATTCAGCCTGCTTCTGAAAGGATATCTTGTTACATTCAGGAGTAGGTAATTTCAGATCCTGTTCCTGGTGATCACTGAGTTCTAGACTAAATTTCAACTGACAGGACTTCTTAGGCATGATGCACTGTTAAGATGCATGCCAGGGAATTTCTGTTCCATTATATTAATGTAATCAATGTTTCTTCTTTACCAGAAAAATTTAAACTAAAGTATTTACTGAAGAGAAAATTGTACCAAGTGTGGCGTTCTTTGGGGTTTTTTGTTACATCACCATTCTGTTTTAATAATAGTAAATACTAATTAAAAAAAAAGCTTTAATAATTTTCTGTACATAAATCCAATCCCTTTATTTCCATCTTTGAGTTAAAGAGAGGTCCCTCTTGTGCAGTTCTAAATCAAGACACAATTTCCTTGGAGCTTTACCATACTTGTAATTTCTTTTTTCCCATTCTCCTTGGTTTCGAAGCAGACTTGATCTGAATACCTCAGATAAAAAGACCAAGCTGGGTTTGAGTTTTCCCAAAGCTGCAAAAGTAATGGGAGCTAGCAGCCTGATGGTGCCCAGTATGCCCCCTTTAAAAAATGGAAATACTCTCTCTCCCACAAAGTGCTTTGCATGGGCTAGTAAGAACTTTATTATGTATCAGAATTATCTCACAGATCAGAATGATGGTTTTTAAAAGGGACTAGAGAACAGACTTTTAGTGGGTCACATGAGTCTGGGAGAAGCTTCAACATAGCCCAGAGAGCAGCTGTCACTTGGAAATGAGAGGGTCACATAAAATCCTTGAGTAGGTAAGAATTGTTGTATTGGTGTCACCTGTCTGACTTTGCCTGAAATAAATTAGGGAGTACTTGCACATGCTGCTTGATCAGCGGATCAGGAGGGAAAGCAGTGGTGAACAGATGGAGGCAATAACCTCTCCTGCCAATGCAGCTGGGGAAGGATGCCTACCTGCAACCAGAGGGACTTACCTGTACCACAGCTACAAATAACTCCAGAATCTCACCACAGTCTGCTTTAACTCATCAGTGCTGACACCTGTGAGCTGAAGTGTTGTTGCTAAGGCTGGAGCCTTGCACTGCCAGGAATTTGTGGAGGGGGATACCCTCACCTGGTGAATTTGTGACAGTGTAGTTGAAAATACTTGGGGTCTGTTTACTCACAGTGAATAACATCCATAGAAGAGCATAAGAGACAGACTCTGCCTTGTTTGCAGTAGTTGGGACAAATACTCAGATCTCAGGGCCTTTCTGTGGCATTTCTTGCTGCAATTTCTTCAAGAGGGAGCTCTGTATTTTACCAAGTATCTGTAAGACTTAGAGATGGGTGTTTCATGAAAGCACCATTTTTGAGATGTAAATCGTGTTTGTAAATTATCTCTCTACCTTCCAATGTGTGTCCACTTAAAAGATGCTTGCATCCAGACTTGGTGCTGTTAGGTTTCTTTCACTGTTTTCCACTACAATGAAAAGCAATTCCCACTTGAATTTTAGAAATCTGAGCAGTTCTAATAGTATCAAGTACCTTGATCAGAAATTGTGTCTTTTCATAATCTCATCCTAAAACTGTAACAGATATTCAGTGCTTCATCTACAGAAAATTTAATAACTTAGCCAGCATCAAAAATTGTTTGACACCAAATATGCATTGCTGAGTGAAGGTAGTGATTTATAACATTGCATGAGAGATGTTAGTATCTAATTTACTGCATTAATCAGTGAATGCCAGATCAGTTTGCAGATTGCATGTAGATCAGTTTAATCTGTCATCTTAATTGTCAGTGAAATTTTTAATGTTGAGTTTACTTTAACTGTTTTCCATGCTGCTTCTCACTGAGATGGAAATAGCAGTGTAATAACTCCACAGTGCCCACGTGAGACTGTGCAGGCTTCATGACTGGTTTTTTGCTGCTTTCCACATCTGAGGTTCCCTCAGCTAAACCTGAGTTTTGATAATATTTGCATGGTTTGATGTGTGCCAAATGGAGAGAACGTTGTCACCCTGTCAGTGCTAATTTGGTAAAAGGTTGTCTCTTTGGTGCTCTGAGTGGGGAGATTTCAGGGGACAGGACTGAGCTGAAATGACCCAGAGCTTTCTCAGACAGATGCTGCATTAGCATGTGCCAGAGACTCCAGTAATTCTGTCACCCTCTGTGCTTGTGATTAGCATTTGGTGACACACTTGGTATCACCTTCCACTTGAGAGCCTCCATGGTGCTACACAGAGTAAGCAGCATGTTCATTTTCATTCTAGCTTGTTAAAAAAAGCAACCTGGAGGGACAAAGCTATTCAAAGTGCAAACTTAATATGTGTTTTGGCAAAACAAAACAAAAAAGTTAACGGGAGAAACCAAGTTTTCACACATTTACCCTGGATTCTAGGAGGTTTTTTTGTTGGAAATCATGTTAAAAGGCAAAAAGAAAGCATGAAATATATGAACTGGAAAAAAAATTTGAACAATAGCAAGTTTCCTGAAGCTAACTAATGTTTTATTTCAGGTCAAATAAAATCTTTTGAAGTACTGCTGAGCAAACATTTTCCTCTACAGGGGACATTTTCATTTTAGATAGCTCTTAAAAATGAGACTTTTTTTCTGTGAAAAAAATTATGCTATTCTAAAACGTAGCAAGGCCATATATTCCCCACAAAATGGTTTTTTAGGGTTTTTTTCTGTCACAGCAAAAAGAGACTTATCCAAGGTCTTTGTCAAGCAAAGACTCTCATCCAAGGTCACAACAGAAGAACCATTTTGGAAATTCTGACCATGAGATTCCTGATTTGATAGGCAGCATTTCTGGAGGTGATTTGCTGGTAGGGCAAGGCCCCTGCACACACAGATGGAGTCTGGTTTGGAAGACCCCAAGAAATGATGCTGGGCTGCTGTGTTTGGGCTGTTTGGTGCTCAATCCTTGATTATTTAATTCTTCCTTCATTTCATGGAGTACTGGGGGAAAGATACCAGGCTTTTTATTTGCAAGAATAGCCTGGATGACTGATAACTTGGATTTGGCACCCTGCCTTTGCCAGTTCTCCGTTCCCTTAGCTGCCCTACTGCTCTGCTGAACAGAGAATGCAGCTGCTGTGGGCCCAGAGGCCTCTGAGCTTTCTGACTCTGGCACCACCCATGGGACATTGGATCATTGATTTTATCCACATTAGATGCTAGGGCAAGGCACTTTTATCATCTTTGTGATACCTCAATGACAGACTGTTTAAAATTATATTGCTCACTAAAAAGCAGCAGTAATGACCTGTGGGAGGGGAAGGAAGGGCATGGCATGGTCCAAGTGGAGTTCAGAGCCTTTGCTGTAACTGCAGCTGCATAAGAGTCCTACTGCTATCTCTCAAGAGACCCTGGAAAAGGAGGCAAGGCATTTTTACTGCTGTAAGGAGTAGGGCAGTTGATTTTGTTGCTGGTATTTCAGTAAATTTTCTGTATGAAGATTCCCTGTGTCCTACGGGTTGCCTTCCTGTCTTTGAGATACTGCAGTGATGTAAGCCAGTGACATTCTTTATGGCTGGTGAACTGCATCCACATCCCATTAAGTTAAAGCCCTGGGAGAGCTGGAAGTCAAGTATTTTAACTATTCTCTTTGTAAAAAATATATAGTGGACATTTAAAACCTTTGCACTCAGTATAACTTTACTATAGCACAGAGAGGACCATGGGCAGCTTAAGGTGAATGAAGTACAAACACAATGACCAGTGGAGCAGAGTAAGAAACAGGAAGAGGGTCTGTCCCCTAAGATGGCTGCCCTTGTCCAGATAGCCACTGCCAGAGAGAATTCCTAATGAAATTGTACAAAAATTAATGTTAATGGTTATTTGGTCTTTTAAATTGATACTTCAAGATCAAATGTGTAAAGTGGCTTCAAGACACATGTAAAGTAGCTTCTAGGTCTCCCCTAGTCTAATTTATGGCCAAATAAAAGCTTGATGGTTCTTTTTTTTCTTATTCAGTATGTTTGTGCACTTTGTACTGTCAAGTGAGTCCTGTCCAGTACTTGCTTACTTTCACCCTCTCCTAAACTGGTGGTGTTTTTTGCAAATACCATCTTTGAAACTGCACCATGATCCAGTAGATATTTGGTGGAGTGTATACATAATTTCATTGCTTCCTATATCTGGTAAATTGGTTCCTATTTCTCTTTTCATAGTTCCTGGTACCCCTAATTATTTTCTGATTGCCAGTCATTTGTAATACTGTGTATGCATGGCTGGGTATTTCAGGATGCTCTACTACCCTGCCTGCCACAAGACCAGATTAACCCCATTTACTTTGCCATAGGGCTACCATTTCATATACTCTTTTTATCACTTGCTTTTTACCAAAATGTTTATGTTTGCTAGGACTTGATGAAGAGCTGCGTGTTCTCCTAATTCTTTATTTTGTATAACGAATTGTTGAGCTGTTATAAAGGATTTGCCTGCCAGGAAGAGATACATTTGCATTTTATAAATAGATTTATCTAAAGTCAACAAGGTGTTATGCTTTGCTGAAACCTACCCAGCTGGGAGGAGCATTTTACATAATAACAGCAGTAGCAAGTTTGTGAGAATTTAATACCTGTACTGACAGTAATTAAGTGATTAATTAATGGCCAACTGAATCAGTGAAACGGGGGGAAAATGAATTGGAAAAATCTTGAAGGGGAGCTTGCACTGAACAGAAAGCTTATTGACAAAGAAGAAATAAAGGGATATTTGGGGTAGGCATATGCTTTAAGGTGCTGAATTTTAAAATGAGAATTGCTAGGAAAATGACTGCTCATTCTGAGTAATTGTATAAAATCTCCTGAGAGTTGATTGCACAATTTATTCATTGAAGGGTAAAGGTCTTAGAGGAAACCTAGAGTCAGAGAGAGAGGGAGAAGACATGGTTTGTCTCCTTGATCTGTCTTTATTCATAGCAATTGTTTGCCAAAATTCCTATCACTGTATTTAAAATAAGTTCAAAAGCCATTTTAATATTATTTAACTATTCCACTATTAGTCTAACTGCTCTGCTGTGGCTGGCAGCCCACAGACCTCTCAAGGGCATGGTTATTCTCTGTACTGATATTGGTCAACTCTCGCAGTCCTCTCTGTATCTCCTCATCCTTTTGGAAAATGATCTCACTTTCCAAGGCATTAATCAAAGAGTCTTTCAGCATGCCACAGGAGAGTAGAGAGTCCACCTGAAACCAGGTGGTAATGTTTGAATTGCAACATTATCCCTTCCATTTTTCCCTGATATCTTCAGTCTGTACCTTGGCTTTCACAGAGCTAATCACTTTGTCATTCACTGACATCAATTTTTTTCAGTAAGCATTCCCAATTTTCATAAGTTTCGTGCACGTTCAAACGTTAATAGTGGTCCTTGGGCAGAGATGTGGACTCCAAGAAGGAGTCCTTCTCCAGGCTCGTTTTTGATGTTGAGGACCATTGACCTTCAGCAGCTTAGCTCCTGGGACAATGTCATTCAAGCGTAGCAAGGCCTTGAAGCACAGCCTGGAACACATGTGCACAGAACTGTGCTGGCCCTCCATCCCTCTGGACTGGCTTCAGAGCACTGAGATGTTGGCAGTTGTTGGTGCATCCAGCTGGAAGAGTCGCCCGTGAGTCACTGCATCCACAACTTCCTGGTGTTCAGTGATGTGTGGCGGTAGGGTGACACCGAGAGTTTCCTTTTGCTTCCCCAGAAATAAAAGCTGGAAGCATCCATGCACATGAAGTCTGTCCCAGTGGCAAACCTATTGTGTGTAGCTACTGCTCTCCCTCGCAGCAAGTGTTCAGGTGCAATTTAATTTCGCTTATTATTTGTGGGTTTGAGGTATCGTTGCTCACTTGTCAAACTAAGTGGAAATCAGCTGCTTGATGACAACTTGTTGCCTTCCCACAATTGCAGAAATTGGCACAATGGAAAGGGGCACAACAGGAAACTTGCTTCCCCAGGCAAGCTTCTGCTTCCACCTGGAACAACAATTGGTCTGCCACTGTGGGGCCACTGCTTTGCACAGTAAGGGATTGGCTGTGGTGTGAGGATGAGTCCCTGCACTCTGCTGAGAGGAACCACAAGTGCATGCTCAGGGTTGTGCTGATTTGTGATATTCCACCTGCCACCCCCAGCAACCCATCTGTAGTAAGGCAAAAAACCTTAATTCTGCTGACAGCTAAAGCAGAGAGACTGCTTTAAAAAGTTACAGAAAGAGAATTGCATTTTAGAAATGAAAAATCTCATTCCTATCTAAAATACTGTTTGAATACAGTTAAGTCTCATACCTTTATTTGTGTTTTTCGTGACCAGGCATATGAATGTACCTCTCTTGTTAACTGCATTGGCAATGCTAAAAGAGAGTTTGCTGAGATGCTGCTGTTGCAGGGTTGAGAGAGAGGTTATATCTGACCTGTGTAGAATCATCTCTTGATGAGCCATGGAAATATTCTCCAGTCTCTTCTTTTTCCTTGAATCTGGGTATCTTCAGTCCAACTGGTACAGGAAGCAGCAGTAGTCAGAGAGATTGTCTGGTTTGGGCAATTCACAGGCTCATTTATGTGATTGAAATTGGTTGACAAGTACCTCAGTTTCCTCATCTTTAAAATGTTACTGATGTTTGTGGTTATCTTGCTCTGCTGTTTTTAAGAACCAGGGATTGAAAAAAATCCACTGTGTATAGTGGCAGTGTTGGTTGTGCTTGGAACTGCAGAACTGGAAGAGGCAAAGATAACACTTAGTTTAATAATTGAAAATGGATTTGAACTAAGCCTCCTAAGAAGCAAAAGGTGGAAAATTACATGTATTTCCTATCTGATCAGCTCTTACACTTTCCCCAAGAGGCACACATGAGGTTTGGAAGTGTAATTTCTGTGTCTTTTCTCCAGCAGCCTTGTTTTATTTCACATTCAGTTCTGTGTCTGATGCTGAGGTAGGACCTGTGTTAAATCTGCTCCTGTTGTCTGTAAATAAGCTTAGAGATCTTAACCACCTCATGATTTTGTCAGCGCCCGCCGCATGCAGCAAGCAGCATTCATCCTTCAGCTAGCCAGTGATCAGTCTGCTGGTGTTTCCCATGGAAAAGATTGCTCCCTGATAAGAGCTGGTCTCCAAGCCCATTCAGACACAGAAAAGTCTGATGGGAATAGCAAAGGTAATAATAGGAGTTGGACATTTTTATTTCCCCTCTACAAGGTATGAATTTTGAAGAATTCACAGGAAGTCACAGAGAAGAGTTTTTTGACCTTTGTTTCTGTGGAGGTTTTTTGGTTTGTTTTTGTTTGTTTTTTTTCTTTTAACCAGTTCCTTACTGTTACAAATATAGAGTATTCACTTGTTTTAGGAGAAATATGAAACCTAACAGAGAGGGGTTTCTGTGTTTTTTTAATCTCACAAAGATGCAATGGTACCTAGAAAGATGCAATTGTACCCAAGAGAAAAGGGAAACAAACCATAAATGCAACCTGATATTGAAACAAGGCAATGAAAAGCAAGCAGGAGAAATGAGATTTGGGATTTTAATAAAATTACTCTATCCCACTGGATTATTCTAAGTCAGAATGTTCACATTTATGGATGAAAGCCTTAAAGATCTTTTGTGTTAGAAGAAATTTTAAAAAGGTCCAATGACTATGTATGCACAGCATTTCATATAATAAGTACTCTCCATCTCTTTTTGCCCTTTTCAATTTAGTAGATACCACAGAATATGTAGGTATCACTGTATGATGGAAAATCACACTTTCATTATAAAGTTCACTGCTGCTGTTTACTTGTTTACTGTTATTTTTTGGATGTGCAGTTGGAGCTGCTATCGACTGGTAAATAATGTGTGTTACCATGAGCCCTAACAAAAAAAAAAAACAAAACAAAGAAGCAGCTAGACTTTGTGCAAGATTAATAGGGGAAAACATTATCATTTCATTTACTGCACTCAATGATTTTTTGTTGTCTCAGGAACAATGAAGACCCTCAGCCAACTTTCCTAATTGAAAATTGAGAAAGTGTGAAATCCATCTAACTTTCTCTTTCCACATTCTTATTTCATTACAGTTTTTTAAGGAAGCTATTTTTCTCTGTAAATTCAGGGAAGATGCAACACACCAGCACTATTGTTGGGAAGTCATTCAGTAAAAAGGTAGGAAAAGCAAATAGACCTGGTCAAAAACATTTCTAAGAGAACACAGAGGGCCTGGATAGTCTGAATGCTGCACAACTCTGGAGAGGGTTCTTGGTACTGAAATGTGGCAGTAAGCAAGTGCCAGCTCCTCAGGTGTGCTGAGAGCGCTCTTCTGTGTAAGCAATCCTGCTGGCATTAGGCAGTGCTGAAGGAGCAGATGTTTAAAATTTGTATACTAAACACAGCATCCCTACTCTGAAGCAGCAGAGAGGGAAAGCACATTAGAACTGAGCTGGCTGAATAATTGGCATGAGTGCCTTCCAAACCATAAGTTCCCTCTTACTCTTGAGTTTCCTGCCCAACATTTTATTTTTGTCCTAATTCAAGTGTTTTCAAATTTCTGGGGTTTATGACAGTATTACTCATGTGTTAGAACCTCTAAAGTCAGCTTTCTAACCTAGAATTTTTTTAATCTTTTGTTCTGCAAGAATTTTGGGCATTTTTATTTTCCGGTTAGATACATTTTGAAATGTTGACATTGTCTTTGAGATGAAAATTCTGTCTCTACATTGCTCTAATGAGCAAGTTTTCTCTTCTTGTTGTAGCTCACTGTGGGAATGCTGCACCCTTAGAGTGCAGGGCAAGGGAAGTTATTTGCTGCCCTCTGTCCTGCCTTCATCAAAGGTGTGTTCATTTTATAATGTAAATTATTCAAGCTGCACTGTGAAGACAGAGTAAATAATTTCCTTACAGGTTTTTTTATGCCTGTTATCATAGCATCTTAGTTCCAACAAATGTTAATGAAATGAACATCACAGAGCTCTTGTGATGAGTTTATTCCCATTTATGTTTAGGAAGTGAAGTCAGAAGATAAAAGGCAGTTTATGTAACTGGAAAAATGGGTGAGCTTTCAGGCATTTGCTACAAACATGGGCTGTTTTTTCTGCCTGTAGCAGGCAGTCTAATAAAAAAGAGAACACTTCCTCCTACAAATGCAGCTTCACTTGCAACCTTAGGCAATGACAGTAACAGTAACAATGCTGTTACAAATATTAAAGTCAGAAATTATGAAGTGTTGACCAATTTTGACTGTCTGGTTAGAAACATGGAATCCAGCCTTTTCTTCAAAGCATTTTTTGAGGACAATGTGTTTTCCAAGTATTTTTCTCAGCTGCAACTACTCGGGTTCCTTGCTGATCTGGATACAGGTGTCCTGGGGTGGGTGGCTGGAAAATGAGAGCAGTGTAGCTTGCTGTGAAAGTTGTGATTTATGTGATCTGCCCTGTATCATGTGGAGTTCAATGGCCATTTGCTAAGCATGGCTTCACTCCCCTCAAATATGAACTCACCTTTCATTTCTTTCACTTTCTTTCCTCCTTTATTTCATACCTCCCAAGCTCTCTAATGGCGAAAGTGTGGGTTTTAGTGACTTATATCAATAGCAAATTTACTTTGTCTTGGAATATGGCTATCCTCAGCACAAAGTGAGCCAGCAGCATTTAAATGTCTGTACTGCTGGAGGACTGGAGATAAAGAGTGAGGAAATACGGAGCCATCAGAAATGGCAAGTCATGGAAAAATCAATAATCAGAAACTCCCCCAAATTCTCACTATTCTTTTATAGCTAGACAGCAGATTTTCTGTTTTCACACAACCTTTCACTCCCCCATGCTGTTTTTGTAAATATCTGAGTCAAAGCTTTGGACTCAAGCCAAAGGAGGGGCAGATGAAACTGAGAAGTTAATTACAAATACTTGTGACACATCATCAACAAGTTTGGGCAATCCCAGATTTGTAGTGACATTTAGTGGAGGGATAGTAAGCTGCAGCACTAACCCATTGGAAAATGGTTTTTAAGATATATAATCTAATAGTAGGAAACTTTCTCTGTTTTGAGAGGTAACGCATATGGTTTGATAAACATGGTGGACTTCCATGGGTAGGTATTTTTTGCTACTATTACTGTGTAAAAATGTTCACTCGCGGTGAGACTTCTCCAGGGTCAAGCCGTTCAAGTATAAGCAATTTATTATAAGAGTAGGAAGAGGGGAGACCTGTGTCTGCCACCAGCCTCGGCGTTCACTTGGTCAGGGGGAGGGGAGAGAGAGCGTGGAAAGCAGGGAGGAGAGGTTGGAAAAGGGGAGGGAGGGCGTAAGAGAGCGAGGCTCTTGTTACAATCCATTATATGCTTTCCTATAGTGAATATTTTAATTCTTAGTAACCAATCACCATGAGACACACCCACTAAAAAATTTACATGCAGCCTATGCGCTTCCCTATATTAACATACAGTGTTGCATTTTAGACTCTACAAAGCTTTACAAGTTCTTTCCTTGCTTCTTTACCTTTGGACTTTCTATCAGCAGAAGGACATTGTTTTGTCAGCAGGGATTCTCCTTTAACTGGCTAGGCTATTGTTCTTTGGTCGTATAGTAACCAGTACTCTGTATCTTATGACTCAAAGCAGGCTTTCATTTCTATCTCGATTCTAGGCCTCATGCCTTCAGAATCTTTAATTAAACAATCATATTCACAAGGTTTCCCTGTTTCATCCTCCCCAACATGCTACATATATGCAATTAAAAATGGACATTTTTCACACTATGGGCATATAGGGTCTTGCCTTGAGAACCACTGAAATAAACTCAGCTCTGTACAGTGTCCTCAAGGACAGCCCAGAGAGAAGCTGCTTGCTGGTAAAATGTGACAAGGCTGTACATTTATCCCAGATCTTTGGAATTTTTGCAGAGTACAAATGAGATAATTTTTAAATAGCAACCAAGAGCTGTCTTATTAAACTCTTCTGTTTTAATATGTGCTCAGCAGGAGTGCTTCACCTGACTGTGTTTGTCCCAAAAGCTTTTGGTAGAATTAAAAATTATGGTCTAAGAAGTTGAATGTAGCATGTGAAGGTATAATTATGTTCAGCTTCGTTAAACCCTGCATGATAATTAGCAGTGTAGCCAGCTTGCCAGTTAAGAGATATTTTTGTAGATGCCTCCAAGAATTTCTTCCATCCCACCTGACCAAGTGTGGTAGCAGGAAGGTGAAGTTTCCCATCTTGCAGTGCTCAAACACCACGATCTTTCTGGCCAGGTTCCTCAGAGACAGACTTGCCAGAGCTTCCCAGCACACTGTGATTTTTCTGCTGGTCAGGGGACAGGGAACAAGTGAAGAGGAAACCCAAGTCAGAGAAAATCTGTTGAGAATTGAAATACATCCCCTTGGGTCCCACAGTGCGAGCAGTAAGTTGCTGATCCTGCATAAGCTAAGCCACATGATTTTCCTCTTTCCATCCTGATATATAGAAACCAGGTCCAAAAGCATGGGCTGTAAAGATCCCAGGCTGTCATTTGTGTCCAGGGTCTGGTAGTGGATTTGAACACTGCCAGGACTGGATTGTGTTGAGAAGCAGAACCTGTGAGGTACCAAGTCAGCACTAGTTCCCCAAGGAGTTGTTTCTACCTTCAATTTAGAGCCTGAAATGCCATTTATTTAATGCTCCTGTTTAAATAATGATTTATAAGCCTCCAAGCCAACCGTGGTACAGCTTAATTACTGCTGTAATTTATGGATGCCACTGGCTACATAAACACTGCTGTAAATATAAAGGATGTCTCCCACAAATTTCACTCTGATACTTATTTGATACCATTCATTTTCCTTTCCTAACGTATTTTCTGTGTGTGAGTTGAGGCCACTTCACTCAGCAATCCAGGTCATTCTGGTTCACTTTGCCAGGAGTAATTGAGTCTGGGAACTGAAAAGATCAAACGTCTGTTTTTCTTGCAAAGTATTTTAATTAAAATTTGAGTTTCCTTGAGCTTGGATGCAAACATCTGCATTAAGTGGCCCATTAAAAGGATTATTTGTATTTGGGCTTTTTTTGGTTATCTGTTTGTTTTACTAGTTAATCATCTTCTTTCTCCAATTCATTTTGCCTTTGTGCTCACAGTAAGCAAGCAAACAAGATGGGAATAAATCATGCACTGTAACAGAGCCCAGCCATTCCCCAGGCTGCAGCTTTGCTATTTGTGTTCTCTAACCTATACAAGGAGCACGTATATATTGCTCTAATGCAAATCTGAGCTAATTCAAGCCCCGTCTCCAAAGAGATGAATGAGCATGCAAATCTGCTGCTTTGTTTTGGAGAAATAGCTCCTGGAATTGCCTGATTCCCAGTTGCAACTGACATATTTCAAATACTACAGTCAGCTGGCTTCAGGAGATTTGTGCCCCTAGGCTGCAACAAAAAACACCTGGGAAGACAAGTAGGTTCTCTTGAATGCCTTGGTTCCATTATAATTAGTGTTAATGCAGTTGTGTGCTTGGAAAAGTGAGTGCCTTTAAAAAGTTATAATGAATTGAGTAAACAGAGCAACCCCATTGCCTACAATAACCACTCCTCTGAATCTCTGTGTATCTCTGCAGCTGCTGAAGTAAAACACGGACATTGCTGAAAAGATCACAGATAAACTGAGTGGGACATGAAAGCTGGTGCTGAACACAGGGCTCAAAACCATCTGTGGGATAATTCAGAGAAACAAGAGTACTTCTGAATTTCAGTAGAACTTCAGGATCTCTTAAGAGTGTCATGATGTTGCTAACTCATGGAAGTGCTCTGGGACTATATCTCCTAACTTTTCTTCAGGTGGTACTTTCAACAACACGGCGCTGTTCAGGCTAATTGCACACCCCTAGGAGAAGGGATCACCTACTGAGTTACTGGAGTCCCTTCTTACAGCTTTGTAGTGCCAATTTGCACACTGACCTGAGCCCCAAGTGTCTGGTTTGTGCCACGTGAAGAGCTTTTCACCTCACATAGGGAAGGCTCTCAGCGCTGTTTCTGAGGGTTCATTTTCTGTAGGAAGTTTAGCAAAGCCAAGAGAGATACCATCTCACTGCCTAAACTCCCTCACCAAGGAGCCCACAGAAAATGTCAGCAGCCAGCTCCAAGTTACTTGGTATATTTTTCCTTCAAAGCTTCTTTTCTGTAGTCATGTCTTGACCTGGACTGGAATACAAGAGTGTTGTGCAGCCTATATGTGGCAAGCCAGAATTGCTTTAAGGAAGAGAAAAAAATCGACCTGACAATAACACAGAGCACCCTTTTCAGGATTTGTCATCCTTTATTAATAAAGTTTGGCATGTATTCCCCCCACTCCTGAATGATTTGCACCATAAAATAAGCTGGAAGAGAAATAGTGGTTGTTTTCCTACATGCTTCATTAATTTTTAGTTTTGGCAGGCAATATAAATAAAAATATCAAGTGCACATCTAATTGAATCGCCAGTGATTTCCAACTCCCTGTAGTACCAGAGAACATGATGTAGCTGCACTGTTTAGTGAGCATGGATGACTTAGGCAAACAATGGCTCTCTCTGCCCAGAGGCTTTGGTTTAATCTGGAACATTTACCCATTTAATATGAGACAGGGCAGTTATTGCTGCAATGGGGAATTCGCAGCACAGATCTCTTTGTTCTTCCAGGCTTGTCTTCCAGCAGTGACTGGAAGCAGGTCTTGGCAGATTCAGGAAGGTGTCCTGAACTGCAGGGGACTGCATCCACACTCAGATTTTTGTGGAAGGAGCTCTGGCACTTTTGAAGCTTAGACTCCCCCATACACACTGACTTCAGGATATTACTAAACTAATTGCCTCCTTCAGGCATCTAATCTAGAGCATGGGCCTCTTTAAAAAAAAAAAAAAAAAAATTAAAAAAAGATGGCCTTGTCCTCAGTATCATCACAAAGGACTTGGGATGAGAGAACTCCTACAGTAACGAAAATTATACCTGTTAGGCTACTTGATATCTGACTTCTCAGCTGTCAAGGGAATCAAGTGCCTCCAGAAAAGGATGGTTCTTAGGCAAAATTACTCAGGATCATTTCTGAGTGGATGATACTGACCTCTAATTGTAATGTTTGGTGACCCCATTTCATAATAGATATCTCTTTTGCACATTGCTGCATGTCTTTTGCTGCTTAGCACAGATAAAATGAACTGGTGACTTCTATCTCTTGGTAGTCTGCTGCGGGCTCCCTGACTCAAGGGGGTGCAGGATGCAGCAGCAGGAGTAGGCATGGAAGAGAAAGAAAATTACAAGTAGAGATTGAACTGTTTTCTCTCCTGGAGAAAATATGACAACACAATGCACCCAAAGCAAAGGTAATGCATGTTGCCAGGAGAGCATGATGAAAGCTTATGCTCTTGCTAGGTCCTGTAGCCATGTTACTCCTGAGTTAGACAGAGACTATATTAGCCTTCACACGCAATTAAAAACCTGTGTTCTTGAGAAGTACCACAGCAGGCTGCAGGATTTAAGCCCTCCAGAGGTCAAGGCTGCCTTCCATATTATAGCACCAGAAAGGCCTGGAGAACTGAAATTCTGTATTAGGTGGACCATTAGACATTTGACAAAATTAAATAAGTCAGAAAAACAACTACCAAGTAAGTATTGAATTGAGATTTTACAAGGTGTTCATCCCTTCAGTGTTATGCAGGATGCTATGACCTGTTGGTTGAAAGGAAGGCAGTTTGGTTATCTGAAGTGTTTTTGTTGTTTTTTTCTTATTCTCTAGGATCTGCTTCTCTCTCAAAGATGGCTCTGGAGGGTTCCTTCAGCTGCTGGAATGGAACAGTGATCAGGCTGGGGCAGGCGTGTGACTTCATCCAGGACTGCGCTGAGGGAGAAGATGAGGGAGATATGTGCAGTGAGTAAATCCTAACCCCCAGGCTGTACCGTCCTTTTCCACAAGAATTGATTGGTTTGACTTTAATGTCTGAGACTTTAGCACTAACAGACTCATTTGGTGCTATCAAAAGATCTGTGTCCCCCAAAACAGATGCTGTTTCTCTGGGTGTCTGCCTGGAGTGCACCATTTGATATTTCTGGGCTCACCTCCATAAGTTCTGCAGCAGCTTCTTAACATGCTCTCCGTGCTTCATCACTTTCAGTGTCCTGATCAAAAATGCAAAGGAAGTATAGCCTGAATAGCTAGATGCCTTACAGAATTATGAAATGTGCAGTTGGCTAGAGCCTTTAATCAAAATGCAGTACAGCATGTGGCAGAGGGGGAGAGGAAAGAGAAAACTTCTAAGATGAAAAATGAGTAGAGCCAGTAGCTTGTCTTTGACCAACTCCTGTGTCTTTATAATTCCTCTGGTTTTCTACCCTCTCTTCAGGAGTCAATAGTCCAATAACATACAGCAGAAGATAGATAGCAGCCTGAGTTTTCTAAGAACTTGTTGTGCCTGAGTACTTTCAAAAATGTGCTGTGGAACTCAGATACCTTAGGACCTTCCTTTAACTATCCTGAGGGTGCCTTATCACTTTTTCTGTACCTCTGTAAATTCTGCCTCCAGCATCCTTGTATCTGCCAGCCTACAAATAGGTAGGAGTAGTGGGTTGTCAGCTGTATGGCTGTCTACAGGGCAAACATATCAAGAAAAATAAATATTGAGAGTTCATTATTCAAAGTGTTTGTGCCACAGCTGATATAGCCTGTGGGCTGTTACAATAGAATTGTGTTGATGTGATATGTAAAAAACATGTTTGCTGTTTCTAGCAAGAACTTAACACAAGTAGTGATATATAACTTCTAGCAGATTTCACTTCTTTTTTTGCTAATGAAGAAATAAAATACAGACTTTATTGGTGTGGAGAACATTGGTTTGACCTGGGATCATCTAGGAAACTAGTTAAAAGCTTGAAATTACATGCTTCTCCATCATTTTAGACATTGTTACAATTTGAAATTATATTCTTTAATGACACACTCAGTGGACATTAAATTCACAGGAACAATGTCAGCACTGTGGACTTGCAGCTTCTTAGAACCAATAATGCTTCATATTAGTAACATTAAAACCTTATTTCCATCTAAGACCTTTAAAATAGAACTCTAAAACCTCATAATGGCATTTCTATTGTGTTCTACTCTATAATTAAATAAGGTTGAATGCATTTTCATTTCATTGGAAGTAGAGAAACATTATTTACCCTCAACTGTATGTTCAGACACACTCTGGTGCCTGTGTGCCATAAATGGCTCTGCCCTGTGGGAGTAATCCTGTCTGTGCCAGGGGAAGAGCAGAGTTCACAAGGTGGAGCTGTACTGATGATGGATGCAAACTAAATACCACCATGGGATGGGGCAGGCCTAGAGGAACACGCTTGCCTGTTATTTTCAGATATTGGGTGCACTTGTGGCAGGTTTGTTTTTCATATTCATGTGTCAGGAGGGTGGCTCTGCTTTTGCCCCTTGCTGCCACCCTGTACCCCGTGGCGAGCCCAGTGGAAAAGCAGCCAATGCCTCTCTGGCATATGTTACCCACAAGTCTTGGTTCGGTTGTCTTTTCTCCCTCCATTCATCTGTAGCTGTTTTCACAAGGCAATATGGCACTTGCAGCTGTGCTGGCAAAGGAATGTACTGAGAATGTAAGTGAGAAAATGTAAAAAACAGAAAATATTTAGCCAGCTGTTTAGCAGAGCATGACTCCCAGCTTAAGGAGACCAAATGGCTTGCATTCACCCATAGGTACTGGAAATGAGAGTTCTTACTTCCAGCCAAAAGGTCCAAAAATCACTGTCTTCCACTCAAGTAAAAAAGTATGGCTTGCCTGAGCAAGAGCCCAGGCTGTGGATATTCCTGCTTATCCACCTACAAGCCTGCTCAGTTCTATGGCAGATCCTTCTGCTTTTGCTTCTTTACAGTGCTGAATATTATTGGCATAAGGTTTCTTACACAAAACAGAGAAGTGATCTAATGTTTGAGGTGTCACATATATCTGCATGGCAGCCTAACACAAAACATATGTCATCTTTCAGCATTTTAGTTGTCATTTTACTCCTGAGCAACATGGATATTTTCATCTGCTTTGTGCAAGTGTGGTAAAAAGTGATTCAGATTTATCAACCAGAGAAAAGGGTTTCCCAAATGGTTCTGCTTACACAAAAGAGCTGTCAGAAAAAGATGAGCTATGCTCAAAACTGAGGCGAGAGATTTTAAAAATGCCATTATCAAAGGCTTCTCTCTTTGAGCTTCAAGGAGGTGTTGGAGTTTTTTGCCTTTCACAGTCTTTTAGCTTTACAAGTACTAATTGGTTTTTTTATTATTTAAATTTTTTTCCCTAATAATTTTAATTTTGTTCCTATCTCAGCTGGAAAAGATCTCTCTACAGCCTGCTGTTTGCTAACACCTCTTATTAATGGCCAATGAAACGTCATGGTGCTTGTTCTGCTTTGCAACCAATTAGTCTGTGTAGGAATTGTAAAATCAGAGAGGGATGACCCCCAGAGAAAAGCATGTTGCTGTTTGAGTCATAATCAGATTTTCTTGCAGGAGTAAAAGACAGCTTCAAAGAGGCAGATGCGGGATGAGATGCGAACTGCGCGTGTGTGTTGACCTGGGATCAGACATACGGATTCACCAGCCTGATGGAAGTGCCACACTAGAAATTACTTTGCAGAGCACACATTCAGACACACGTTAATACTTCAGATAGCACTGGTGGTGTGGCTCTGCTAGTAAATTCATGCCTTTCCAGGTACAGGAACTACACGTGCCAGCCACCATGGCAGGCTTTGGCTCTTGGTTTCTGCTGAGTTCATAAATTGAAAGACAGATTCCTCTATAAAAGTACTTTTTAAGATGGTGTAATAGCTAGAGCTGGGTGCCTCCAAAGAGGGACCTTGAACAAAGAGTTGATTATACTCAAACAATCTAAACTTCCCAGCCTTCATGCAACTGTTTGAACCAGTTGTCCCCTATATGAAGCTCTGGGAACTCTTCCCATTCTTCATTGTGTACCTTGCTTGCCTCTAGGTAGGATGTTTCTTATTTCTAAGGTTGCAGCTTCTGTTAATGAATTCCTTATCTTCTGTCTTGAACCAGCTCTAGGGTTTTCTCATATTTGACTGAGTGGAAAGTTCAGCGTATCTGGTGAAAGTTCACAGCTTGTGCCTTAGGCATCAGCAAACTTATCTATTAATACTAAGCAGCAAATTCTATATAAGTAGTTTACCAAATCACTCAACCTATGGATGGAACTTAATGCAGAAAACCCCAACATACTTTCTCTTATTGTAGTAATCACATGTTACATACTTTCTGTGGTACAAGACAGACCTGAAAACTCAAATTATTTACTAACACAGATGGGCAAGGCTCTGTTTTACAGAAAGGTTGAATTTGTTTTAGCAGTTTTGTACTTCTCTTTTTAGTTAACAGTATCTGGGATTTTGGTTCAATAATCTTTCATTGCAGGGCAGCAAGTCAGGGCAAAAGTTAAAACTTTACTGAAAAGGAATACATATAATTCTGGCTAGTCCAAAACTATTACACTTTCTGTGACAAATTCACAAAAAACAATTCATCCTTGGGAAATATTGGTTTATCAGACCAAGCATGCTAGGTAAATAATGGATATATTTTAAAAATATAACATTTTAAATAATGGAGGTGACAGTAGTATATTTATTATTTAGCAACCCAGAAATTATAGGATTCACTTAGGACACAAGTAAACCAGGACTGTTTGTTCTGTGAATTTGAACCCATATTTTCTATTCCCATAAGGATCTTCCAAGCTTGTGGTCTGGAGTTCTGGTCTAGTTCAGGAGAAAATGGTTAACCAAGTCTTTCGTGAGGTTGCACTTCCATATTATATTAATTTTAGCTGGAACAGGAAGTAATGCCCTCTTTATCTTTCAAATAAATCTCATAATCACTGTGTTATAGGGTAATTTGCACTCTGCTTCATTGAATATTTAAGGATGTTAAACACCTTAGCAGGTGAGATTAGAAAGACAAGAGTCTGATTCCTGAAAGGAGGGGCTCAGGCTGTGCTACGTGGCTGGAGGACTGCAGGCACACATCAGTCAAAAGGCAGCTAGAATAGGAACCTATAAAGTTTCATTTTCTGATAACACAGACGAGTGGCCAAAACAGCATTGATAATCAGTTCTATAGGGCCCAGCTGGCTTTCCAGGCAAAAATGTGTGAAGAAATTGTGGGATTCATTTTTATCCAGATACAGCCCAGCAGAGTCTTCCTGCAAGCAAAATGATGAAGCAGCAAACTGTTGCCACGCCATGCTACGCTCTTAAGGTTCCTGTCTTGCATACACTAATCCTTCTCCTTCTTTCTTTATCAAAAGCTGTACTTACAGAAACAAATTCTAACCTCTGGCAGTTTTGAGCTCAGCAAAGCCATCTGCCATTAAAGGATAACTCTGCTGACTATTGAAAAGTATTTTCTCTTTTTATGCTTCATTTCTGGTAGAATTTGGCTGGCCAGTTTTGCTAGCATAGAAGCAATCATTGAAAAAAACTCATGTTTAAGATTCATGTGATTCTTTAAATTGAGTAGCTGAAGTGTTTGGCTTCTGAGATTTCCTCTTAAACTTGATAAAGGTCCATACATACAGAGTAGTCTTTAATGCTTTTGTTCTTTATAATACCAGTTTGGAATTTCACCCAGAAGTTTAAACTGTTGTATCTGGCTGATTTACACCTAGTTTGGAAGCAAGAGATGACTCCATCTGCTTCATAAATTGTTTCAGTTACTAATTCTCTTGCTATTAATGGATGAAAAAACTGAGTTAAAGAAAAAAAAACTTACCTAGGTTTTTCTTGAAAGGTATTTAATTCTGAAGGCTTGAAAATATTTGGTTAAGAACTAGTTTAACATCTGGCAGCTTTTCCCTTCTTCCTTACCCACATAAAAGAACATTTACATTCCCATTTACATTACTCTTACATTCTCAGAGTGCTTCAGTTTTACTGGACTACTCTCTTACCCATCTTTTACGAGTTGTATCTTAATCTTACCAAGGCCTAAATCTTCTGAGGTTCCTGTCACTGGTATTAATATCCAAAAGGGCAGGCTTCAGTAGAAGTAACCCCTGCCCCCTCATTTCCTTGATTTTCCTATAAAGTCAGACCAGCTTCCCCTCATCAGTGCAGTGTCTGTGCTAATGTGAGTTTCAGTCACAAACACATGAAATGGAGAAGAGCAGGTTGGAGAGAAGTGGTAGCCAAAGAGGTCTCTGTGGAGTACCAACACATGGAATCACAGGTGCTGTACATATTCAAGGTAAGAAAGAGCAGCAAAGAAAATGCATCCAGGGCATGAGACATCTGAAAACTCATAAAACATTAATTTGGGAAAAGGGAATGAAATATTCTGTGAAAGTAATAGCTTCTTATTTATGCCTTTACTTGTTCATCGACAGTGAGCTTTTCCTGGCCTTCAGGCAGGGATTGCTACTTAGATGACTCCTCCTGCTGCTCTGGCTTGTTTACATCATCCTAGATAGCAAATGGCCATGACATGAATTCAGTTGGACACCAAGCCAAGCTGTTTCAGTGGGAATTCAGGGCATGTTATAATTTGTCATTTTCTTTGTATCCCAGCCTCAGGCTGCACAATGAAACATAATCAAGTTCTGCAGAGGGGTGAAACACAGGGAAGTAACTCTCTGAGTAACAGCTTCACATTTAAAGATCAGGCTGAATGAATTTAGAGATTTTTAAAAGGGAAAACTTGAAAAAGCTCTAACTTCAGTACGGGTTTTGATTTTTTCATTATAGGTTTAGAAATGCTTGCACAAAATATCACTAAAATGTGGCTCTTGCCTCAATGTCAGGTTCCAGGTCCAAAACTAGCCCTACTAAAAAGCTAGAGATAGAGGATTTTTTTCCTTTCCCTCTGACAAGTGAGTTGTGATTCAGGGTCCCAGAAAATCAAATGTTTGTGGTCTAGATGCTGCAGTTGTGTTCCATGGTTGTTTTCTCTGGGTACACCAAGGACCACATGCCTGTGCCAATGACAGTCAATTGCCTTTTGAGGTGTGTGAGTCAAAGAAGGGGCCCTGTGAGCAGGTATTTTATTGATCTGCAATCTCAGCCAGGGTACTTAAACGTTTTGAATGATCTGGAGCTTGAATAGTGGTGCCTCATTGCCTGACAGACACTTTATAGATATATAATTTCAGGGGGGAAAGAAATTAATAATCACAACAAAATATATGTTCAAGAGCATCCTCTTCTCATAGACGAGCTAATGGAATTACTTGTATCACTTGACCAGAAGATTCTCTTGCTTTAGAAGTTTGTGGTCTATCCTACTGTGTGTAAGTGAAGAAATTTTTATTCTGATTTTATCAAGCAGCTAAAAGTAAAAATAAAATAAAAAACCTGGATATGTGTTTGCACATGAAATTTCATTTTTATCTTACAATTTTAAACAGATTTCATGTATCATCCTCCTCTCTTGGAGTAAAAGGAACAATACTTTGCACCCTTTGTAAGAAGAACTTGCAGTTGTAGGTAGAGCAGTAAATGGAAGGCATGAGATTGCCTTCTTTGAATGAGACTACTATTGCTTTAAAACTGGCAAATTTCAAAGTAAAAAGCTAATGGAGCTCTATTGTTTGGAGCTGGAAACTGAAATCCTGAGCTAGTGACAGAATGAGCAGGCTTCAAAGCCTCAAAGGATGGATTGAAATAAACTATCCTCTTTTCAGCCATTCATCTCATGGAAGAAACTCACAGGTGAAAAAACTGAGGCACAAAAGGATTCAATGCTTTACCTGAGGCCACATCAGTGTTCACAGAGAGATCACATTGCTGAGCTGGGCTGAGTAGAAACCCAGACTTTAAGGCAGAGAATCTTGTAGGGAATTTTTCCCTCTCCAAGATTTCCCTCTGTGGGGCTGCAGAAGCAGTGCTTAGGAAAGTCATCTCCGAGATGTAACCTTGAGCGAGCTGACACTTGCAGAGCTGGGAGCCCAGGTATCTAGGAGACCCATGGTGTGTAGTGAGATGTGTCCTCTCACTCAGGTTTGTCAAAGTGGGTGGGGAGTCACTTAGCCACAGTCTGGGGGTTGTTTCCCCCTGCTCCTCCCTCCCCCTGGTCAGGCACGAACACGATTCTACACGAAAGCCTGAGGAGCTGGGAGTACCCACATGCCCCAGGAAAACCTGGCTGAAATAGTCACTGCAGCTCCTGTGTGAGGCCAGGAGCTGCCTCCTCAGCTCACCTAGCTTCTTCTGTCTGTGTGTCTTTCCCTCTTGCAGGAAAGCTTCCCTCTGGCTTTTACTGTTCCTTTGAAGAAGGGGATTGTGGCTGGATGCCAGGCTCCTCTGCATCCCATCCTTCTCCATGGCGGATTGGCAGCCCGGAACACAACCGTTTCCCTTCCATAGAAGGTGTGTGAGAGTAAACAGTAAGTGTAGAGCATAAACAACAGAGTGCAAAAATGATGCACACGTGGTGAGGAGAGGGAATGAAACACGAGGCAAGTTTTCCTGTGTACTTACATATTCAACCTCCAGTGAAACAAATCCCAAGTTTCTACTCTCAAATGCAATTTTTCCACTCTAAGTGCTTTGAGCAATAGACTGTCCTGCTCCCTTTCTGTCTTGAGGGTACAAAGTGGTACCTCAGTCTCCACCACTGACACCTGATACAGATCTTGACCCCTTCTAAAAAAATTCATACCAAATGTTCATCTGCCTGACCCTCTACCATACTGATCTGTTTTCAGCTTTCTGATTTTCTTATTTACTTTCTCCGTTTCTCTGTACTGCTGCTTTTTTCCCCTGCTCACATCCTAATTTTTCTTCTCTTTGCTTCATGATCCCTTGAGTTGCACTTTTATGTACAACTACTATGTACTTGGTTCTCCTACCTAAATGCTAGTAATTTCTAATCCTTCTCATACAAACAGTTGAAGTTGGTTTTTTTCAGTTCTCTTTTGAGAGAAAACCCACTACTGCCCTTGTTCCTCCTGTTTACAACAAATTATTCAAGAAGCAAAGAGTTATAGCTGTACTTTTGTTTGCATTTGGTCAAGATAAATTATTTTCTTCCAAGTTACTTTTTGTTCATAAAAGATACACTTTATTACTTGCCCCTGCAAGGAGGATAGATTTGAAATCGTGGAGCAACAGAAGATAGTAGTGGGGTAAGGTACACAGATTCCCTAAGTGTGCTTACTGAGTATGCTTGTTAGGTAGGTGAAGCTGCATCCCTAAAAGATGGAAAAAGGCTTCTGCTCCCTGGAGTTCTGCCATGGTAGGAGCCAGCTAACATAGGCTTGGGGCAGGTTTCACAAATCCTGAAACGCAAAGGTGAGTGCTGCAGTTTGACCTTCTTCCTTCTCTTTCATCCAGGTTGTGCACTCCTCCTTAACACCAGCAAGGCACCAGCAGTAGCAAAGACTGTCATGACCAGCATGGCATTTCCAGCTCCTTTGAGGAACTCTCCCTGTGAGGCAAGTCATAACGTTTTCTTTTCTTGTGCAATTTACAGAGCTTTTTCTGTGTGCTTGACTCAGGTTTTCAAATATAGGTAGTAGGTCAGTAGCAAGGCAACCACTACCTCTGATTTTATTTTCTTTAAAATATGCCTATTTATGCCCACTGTGCAGGGGAAAGATATGGTTATCTGTTGGAATGCCACAAAATGTGCTTTGAAAAACCTATCATATCCTGTCCTCATTGCATCACATGATGTGTTACAATCTTCATAATTAGATGTGCATTCTGTAAGAGAAGGGCAGCCAGCCTTACATAAACACAGAGAGGAGGAATCTTACTGTGTGAACAAGCATTATATTTGCAACATTCAAGACAGAACAGGCTTCAGGTCTGCCCCTGAGCCATTCAGAAAAGGCAGTGCATGCTTTCTCTAGCACAGCTGGGATTTGGGCTGGCAGCTCTTCACGCTGCTGCACTTCAAACCTACCAGTCCTCGTGTAGGCCTCCTTCATAGGAGTGCTGAAGTTAGCAGCAGCAGAGAGAAATTAATCCAGCATGGAGCCAGGTTCATATTCAAGGAGAAAAACTATTGATAGTCATAAGACATCACCTTAAGCAAGTGCATCAAGGCTTGCCAGACAACCTTGCTCATGGTTCTCATTTCTGAGTCAGTTGTATTTAACCCTTAAAGTGCACCTTCAGAATGGTGACCTGTCTGCATCTTCTTATTCTGTATCTTCACAGACTGTAGAATTGTTGGTAAGATTTATTTCTAACTTATGGCTTTGAACCACACCTAGTGAGTTAAAGCATTTCACATCTTCATGGTCACTCAGAAATATCACATTAGCTTCTGGATCCTGAAGCAGAGGGATTTAGGAAAACTGATACTAACAAAGTGCAGCTGTTTGTTGGTTGAGCACTGAACAGACTAAAGAATCTGTTCCAGTGATCTTAAAATGCAGAAAGAACAAGAGGGGATGTGCTGGAAAGTTCTCAGGAATGAAACTACACAGAAGAAGGTGTTTGTTTTCCTTAAAGTTTGGTTTGTTTCACTTCTGTTGGATATCTCTGTTCATACAGCAAAGCGCCTCTGGTTTTGCTCTCTTGATATATTCATGTTCTCTCTCTTTGAAATATATTCTACCTTGTTTTTCCTCCCATCTGTGACAAAGGCGTATGCAGGTTCTGAATATTTTAAGACCTTGCTCTGCCATGGACCAGCAAGAGCGAGTGTTTTTCATAATCCACCTGACACAGGAATCACAGTGAATGATTTCCCAATATCTGTGTATTTTTTTCTTGTGTATACAACACTGCAAATAATTAAACTTGCCTTCGGGGGAGAGGCTGCCGTGTATTTCATCTGCTCACATGCCATCCCACCTCCGTCACTCCCCTTGGCACTTAAAAGGCATCCGGACGCATCCAGCGTTGCAGCTGTCGGTAATAAAGAGTGAAGGGGTTTTGGCAAGGGTTTTGTCTCTTGCCTTTTCATATAGTGTAAAAGCTTCTCTTCTCAGTGGGTCCCTGGTGGCTTCAAATTCTATTTTACTGGAACAATCTGTCTGTGCATGGAATAATTTAATTCCACTTCTCAAAACAACAGAAGAGGAGAAAGGAGATATGCCTCCCTATGCACTTATTTTTCCAACAGGTGCCAACAAACTTCCTAATAGTGAAATTATAGTCAGAAAAGAGGTTGTGAAAATACTATAATTCTGTCCTGTATTTATTCACCTTCAACCACTTCTTGATTGAACTGGCTCAAGTTCAGGCACTAAAAGATGAGTTTTCTTTTACCTGTCACTGCTGACAGCTTTACCTGGCATGTCGCAACTGGGACAGATTCTCTGGCAGCTGAAATCCCACAGAAAATACTCAAAATTCATGTTGCAAAGGAATCTCAGAAAGTGTGTGTGTGAATTAGACCCATTTATTCTTCCACCATCAGATCCAGCCATAAATCTGCCCTTCCACTTGTATTTGATCCAGCTCTTATGATCCTTTAGATATCTTCTTGCTCTCCTGAGAGCAACAAGGAGGTCAGCAAACATCCTCAGTTTGATCAGATTAACTCCCCTTTCTTCTCCCCTGCTACCTGGAAGATCTGGGGCACCTGCTGTTCAACCAAGATATTATTTTTTCTGCTTATCCCCTAATTTTCTTTTATCCAGTCATGTTAGACCAATCACACCCACCACAGCAGGAGCTGATACCCTGCTTTTTAGCCTGAGGTGTTCATAGGAATTAATTACTTCAGCCTCAGCATGAGGAATATTACCTGACACAGTGCTGTCTACCAGGCTGGAGGATTCTGGGGGTTGGCCAGGATGTCCATGAAACCAGGATGCAAAGCTGATAAGGAAACAGCCAAGCAGTCCACAATGGGTGCTAGCCACAATGAGTTTCTAATGCTTTAAGCTTGTTTTTCCTTCCTGAGCCTGCCTGTTTAATCTTTCACTGTGGCAGACTGGAAAAGGAGGTGACTGACCAGCCTGGTCCAAAACCTTCTCTGCTGGGGTTCTGGGAAGCTGTTTGCAGTGGTGTTGGTGTTAGCACTTGGAGACACCACAGCATGGATGAGCTTGGCACATGAGCTGTCACTGAGCGTGGGACTGGTGTGACACTCATCTCTGTGCTCGCTGCAGCCTGAGCTCAGTCACCAGGAGCTTGCAGGGCTGCCCTTTCCATGCCCTGTGGGAGGCTCCTTGTTAACTCAGGAAAGGAAACATCAGCCTCACCTACTCTGCACTGCCCCACATGCATCAAAAGATGGGAAAAAGATAAAAATGCACACAGGAGATACTGTAATAAACACAGCCTGTACTTTCCCACACTTTTGGGATTGGCCCTAATGTGCCTTGCACTTTGTGTACAGCTTTGTATTGCACTTCACTCCTATTTGTTTTGAGCAGCCTTACATTTTCGTTTTCTTTGTACTTCAGTGTTTTTGGCAGGTCAGAGTAGTCCGTTTGTGATGCTGCCCTTTATTCTTGGTTCAGTTAGTTTTTCTTTTTTCTTTTGTTGTTTTATTAAATCTTGGCTGGAGTATCCTGGCTTCAAAGAATCTCTCTTGTTTGCAGCCCAGACAGCCTTTGTTATCTTTTTCATGTTGCACTTTCAGTAGAGCCCTTTGCTTATTGACCCCTTTAAGTCTGTGTTTAAAACCCACACTTTATTGAAGAGGGAAGCTGTGGTACTTCTACTAAATCTTGGGTGAGTGCAGGAAGTGGTTCACATAGTCCGTGAAGTGATGCTCCATTACCCTGAAGTAGCCAGAGAGGGGAGATGCAACAAAAAGCTCAGGAAATGCTTCTGGAACCAAACAGTCACAATAATCAAGAGTGAAAACCTTTTAACCCACACGTAAAAGTTCACTGGAAGTAAAGCAGATGTAATTGAGCATAGGAATGCACATGAAGTACAAAGAATTAAGCCAAACAGTGGCCTGATTTAAAGGCAGAGTTTTTAGAGCTTGAGCAGTAAAGCACAGCTTTACTTTCCCTTCTGTCACACCGAGATTCCCCTCCTCTAAGTGGGAATCTGTTGGCATGTGCAAGGCTGACAGGCAAAGAGGAGCATGGGATGGATAGGCATTTCCTCATTTTGAAGAAGAAATCCATATGCATGTCATTAGAAGCTGTACTGGTGTTTGGGAACCTAGGAAACCACATTGCAATTAAATCCAAGGGAAGTGCTGTCATCTCAGACACCACCATGGCAAAACTAATTGCTTTACCACAGTTGATAGCCCCTAGGTGGGCACAGTTTCCAAACTATCATGGTTACCTTCTTCTCAGTACTTCACAAAGAAGTCAGAGAGCTGACAGAAGTGTTGCAGGTGCCCAGGGATTACTCACCTTTGTGTGAAAGCTGGAGACTCAGTTTTGATCCCCCTGTCTAGGCAAAGCAATCCCATCTCCCTCAGTCCAGCATTATTGCTGTACAGGTGCAATCACATGTGCTGATTGGCTTTTCCTTCCTTTTTTTAGAGATGTTTCCTGATGTCTGCATCCTCAGGCCTTGGAGGATGTTGTGGTACCTGTAGGTCATAAGAAACATGCATGTTTGTGGGTTTCATGTCCCATCAAGACATCCAAGAGGCTGGTACAGTTGTACCTGCCTGGGCTGTAGTCTTGCATCTATCCTGCAAGATTTCATTTTGTGGTGGGTTGTTACTACTCCTTCTGCTTGGAATTCACTCCAGAAACATGAGCAGTCTGGAGAACGATTTTTAGAAGGGCTGTGCTTTGCTGAGCTCAAGGGAATCTGTGACAGAATCTCAGTGCCATGCCTGATAAGTGAAAGCCGAGCACGCAGCTCTGGTGTGGGCTGTCATAGAGAAGGAGAGTAACTGCAGAGCTGCTGTTGCCTGCATGGGGGTGAATTTGAAATTAGCCTTAAATGTTATTGCATGCATCTCCACAAAGTAAGGTGGCTCTGCAAGAGGGACTGCTTTGTGATTAGGAGCCAGATTAATTCATTTTCCTGGTAGGCCCTAGGTCAAACTTTTTAAAGGGTATAGTTGTACCGGGAAACAATAAAAACAGATTCTCATGATAGTAAATGTGTTTTGTGCTTTTGGCTGTGTTTAAAATAATGAAAATATTTTTCTGATGCTATTTTGACATTTCAACTAGCTGTTTGTTGAAAGCCACCATTATGTTATGTAAGTTAGTACTAAACTGGGCCAAATTTCTTTAACACCTGAAATTACTTTTTGAATGTAAATGTCCTCTTTCTTGAAAATAAATATAACGTTGATGTAGAACAGTACAGTTGAAGTTTGCATTCTCAGTCAGGTTTACAGATATAAAGATGTTTTCATCCTCTCTGTTTATTAATTCAGTTCTCTTTTCTATGCAGAAGTGCTGCATATTTTCAAGGCATGTAAGTCAATAATATAAATCATTCCTTGAGTGCCTTCTGAGCCCCATGCTTACACCTGCATTGTGTCTCCTTTTCTCCTCTACTCCTTGAGCTTTAAATAACTTAGAAGCATACATGGTAATAACATTGACACTGAAAATTTACGAGCATGAAAAATGCAACACAGATATGCCTCTAGCTCAGCCTTTCATGTGCTTTATTTGACAGAATATTCTTAGCATACTTTTTTATTTTAAACTGTTGTTTTTAAAATTTGTACAGCTTATTCACTGTCATGTGTCTTCTCTTGCTCCCTTTCCCAACTGGCTTGTGTCACAGGATCAGAGGATCTATAGCATCTGAAATCTCTTGAATGCTGGTCATTCCACAGTACTCTGACATCAGAATTCTGAACACTTTCTCTTTTGTTGTTGCTTTTATTTTTCTCTTTGTCCATTTTCTGAAATAAAGAAATAATGTGAGAATAAATAGTGGGAGAATCTGTTCATATAAACATGAGCCTGCCTAGGTATTTTGAAGCTACATAATCAGATCAGTTAATTATAATTCTATAATTTACAAAAGGTTTTTGCTTATACACCTGAGTCCTCATCTAAAGCAGAAGTATCTGCAGACTACAAGAGAGCCTGATCATGCATTGTTGTAGATCTGGCCAAAAACCAGAAACAAGACCTTTTGATCCTCTTTATTATTCATAAGAGTCCAAGTCTGAATTGCTGAACACTACTAATAGATGTCTTTGCTTGTACTGTTGTGTGCAACCATTTCTCATTTCTAGTAAAAAAAATATCATCAGTGTGATAAACTTCACATGTCAAAGGTAGCTCATATTCATGTACAAAGCTTACTGAGACTTGGCAAAAGTGTCTGCAGCTATTGCCTAATTTTTTGCAAATCATATTCCAGCTTGCAGCTTCAGTTTCTCGTCAATAATGAGATGTTTTCCAAGCTTCTTTAATACCTGAGTTACATTTACTGGGTCAGCACATTCACCGCTGAAAACAATTTCTACTGTTTCCCTTCCAGTGAAGACGACCCAAGGAAACAGTAACATTTTTCAGGAGACTAAATGTCTGCATTTCAAGAATCCACTGTTCCTTGTCAGGCAAATTTTGGGGCATCATGGAGGGAAGGAGCAAGGACTTGGGGGCATCACAACTAAGTAATGTGCTGTCTGAGAAGATGAAAACCAGTGTTCTAGAGTTGAGGTGTTGCTGGCCAAGAGAGCCACCAGTGGGATCCAGCTACTGCAGTTCCTTGGGAGCAAAATGCCTGTAGATTCTTCTCTGTCTTCTTAAAAATACTTTACTCCAAGCCCTGTTTGAAGTATGTTTTTATTTTCCAGTTTCTTTTTCACTTGTGTTAAAGACAGCCAACTATCTATTCCTGCCAGGTAGGACCATAATGCTAATAGTCAGCATCATTGCCATGCAGAAAGGGAGGAAAAAGAAACAGCAGCTCTCCAGGGTGTCACTGCAGAATGTTTTATTTATGCTGTTGCAAGTGTGTGTCATTGGTCCTCGGTCAGGCATCTCGGAGATAGTTTATGCTGGAATGTTTCTAGCCATTAAAGTAGATTCAGAGGTGTCAGCAAGTTCAGAAGGTTCTTGGTATTTTATTTCTCTTTTTTTGCAAAAGGAAGTAAAATGGAGGTTTCAGTTCTCAAGTGGTGGTGAAGTTATGCGGCTTGTGCTGGAAAATCTACCTTCCTTGTTTTTCTTCACCTGACAAGCCCTGTTGATATTGATAAGAATTAGTTTTTGGGTTTTTTTTTTCTTTCTGGGATGAATTGAGTCTCCTGTTTGCCAGTTCAGTAACTCCACCAACTCAGAGGCTAAGGGGCTGCTCAGAAGGCATCCTTCCAGATGGTGCTTGCAGTACAGTGTATGTAGCCATCCGACCTGAGTTTTGCCTCAATATGCTGTGTATTTACCATGGGCTCACGCTCCTGTTAATTTTCCCCAGATCAGTTTAGACCATTTCATTTACTGAGTCAGTTGGTTTGCATATGAACAGCTGATCACCAGCTCTGGTGGGTTCTAAAGCCAGAAAGCAAGGTGCCATTGAGCCACTGCCTACCTTCTATGCTTAATTAATTTCTCAGTGATGTTTCTAGCTTCTGAATATTTTACTGCTAGTTTAACACAGAGGGAGATGTTTGATGCATAATGTTGGGGTATTCCACCAACAGCCCAGCTTTAGATTTTTCCAAATGTGCCACTGCTCTGCTTGCAGGGCGCACTGTGTGTGTAGTGCCATCTGCCATCATTGATGCTGTATTCAACCGAATGAATGCCAGCCCCATTCAGAAGTCTTTACTATGGTATCCAGCTCATCATCTGCTCTGGTTCACTTCAGCAGGTGTGAAAAGACCTGGACTGCCCTGCTGTGAGGATTAGAAACCATGGAAATCACAGCCAAAAATGCCCATTTGGACACAGTGCCAGTCGATTCACTCAGAGCCAGTTCATTAGAGTTTGCATATTGCACTTTGCCAATGAGCTGATCTCCCACATCTATTGCCAGCTACTTCTTTCCTTCAAACAGCTGACATGTGTGCAAAGGCATTCATTCCAATTCATCAGTTGCTTCAGCTTTTGCTCTAGTGTTACGTTAACAGCTATCAAAGGCTTGTTCTTCCCTCACTTCTGACCATGTAGATGTTGCCTCTTACTTTCTGGCAGGTCTCCAGAAGAGACAGAAGTCTCAAAGCCTCTGCCTACTGGGAGCTTTACCTCTCAAATTTTAAACTATCAAAATGGCACAGTGAAGTTGTTCCAACTCACCTGTATTAAAAAATGTCACGTAGTGGGTTGCACAGGGAGTTGGCACTTGAGTCCTAAAAGTGGACATGTGGACTCTCAGTAAGAGGTGTTGCTTTCCCTGGTATAGGTGGAAGGTTCTAAATGTCTACTGGCATTCCAAATTTATTTGAACAAATAGTTTAGTCCTGATCAGTTTTCTCTCCAGGGAAATTTCTTTATTGTGTCTGAAAGGTATAAATTTTGACCTAAGTTCACACAAGAAAAGGCCTCACTTTTGTAGGCATTTGAAAATATAGAATTCTTTCAACAATTCTTTCAATTCCAACAAGTTCTTTCATCTTGATTGTCACGTGTTAGGAGTAACCATGCAGACACCAAGTTTGAAAGCATTAGCCTCCTACACCATGAACATTTGTCAGCAGCCTCTCTCACCAGTGCTGGTTCTGGTTGCTGGGTATGAGCTCAGCCCTCCTCAGCTGCCATCATGTTGTGAATCTGAAATAGTTCCTGGCCATCCTGCTCAACTGCTTTTTCTCTATAGTGTCTGGGAGGTGAAAATCCTCACACTTGCTGCTGTGATTTCTGCTTTCTGACTGTGGAAATAGCCATGGGACTCCATGAATCCTTTCCTGGAACTGGGGTAGGAGTGAGCTGGAAATTAGGCTTGACCAGTGTCCAGGCTTGACCAGTGTCCAGACTTGACCAGCTTGTCCCCAGAAGTGCTGTGGGCACCTGTGATGGTTTGCTGAACCACTCAAAATCCTACACATCAATTTTGGATGTATGGCCAAAGTAATGTAACAAAATGGTTTCAAAAACACAAACTGGCATATCTGTTTGTAAATTTATCCTTGGGTTATACAGTACAATTGATTCCAGGCAAATCCAGTAATTTTTGGACTGGAGAGAGAGAAGACCCCCATCTAGATTATTCAGTCTCTGTCAGTTTTGCAGTACAAAGTCACTTTGTTTGTAACTTTGGAGACAGGCAGATGAGCTGTAGTGTTTACCCAAATTCAGTACTGATAATTAATACAATGGATATCCAGAATTTTGTTCCACCCACTCCAAAATTGTGATCATAAACTAGGAATAATAGCAACACTTCTGTCATTTTGATGCCCACATTTGATTTGGCTGCCAGAACAAACTTACACCATGACATAGGAACAGCAAGCAAAATTTATCTGTTTTGTTTTATGCTGAGAAATGGATATGGATGTTCTGTGCTATCAAAGCAAGGAAGTAATGTTATCAGGTGTTCCTTTGTAAAATACAAACTTAATTCTGAGCCTCCTGACTTTGGTGGTGGCTTTGAAGTGCTAAAAAATAGAGTGCTTTATTTAATATGTATGGATACTAGACACTGTGCTGAACACTTTCTTGTGTCCAAAACATCCATCGTTAATGTAGCTTTAATAAACTCATTCCTTCAGCATTCTCATCTCTCTTGGTTATTGAGATGAAACCCAGCTCCTGAATACAATATATGTGGTATTTTACTTATGCTCTGTATCAACAAAGGCTAGCTCCTCATCTTTTTCCTAAGAAAATAAGACTATATTCATATAGTATGGATTGTGAAACTAGCCTAATGTGGAAGGAATTGTTTTTCTTTTTATACAGTGAGAGAAAGTCATAAAATGAGAAAACTACATGAAATAATTTTACATACAGGGATAAATGCATAGAAATGGATTCAATTACATTATCATAACAAAAATGTTAGAAAAATCGTTCCCTGCAGTATTTTAATTAATAAAAACCCCACCAAATTATTACTGAGCTTTGATTGAAAAATCTGTAGAAACTTGGACGGAAAGTAAAAACTGATTTTTGTAAAGAGTATCTGGGGGATGAGGATGTGATTACTAGTGATGCCTGCTTATTGCAATCTTCTCCCTGTGTTTTTTGCTGCTACTGCTGCTGGAATATAAAAGTTTATTACTGAATAAGTTGTTAGTCTTTACATGAATCTCTTAGGTGGCATCTTAGGGGAGTGTAGTCTTTGTAGTGCTCAAAACAGAGGTACAATCTTATCCCTGTAAAATTAGCCACATATGTGAAAGCTAAAACAGACTGTTTAGACTAAAAAAAAAAAAAAGCCAGTCATTTCAATGTTTAATAGCATATACTAAGTATTACAGGCTTCCATATCTGTGGAGTTTCCTATAGGGATGACATGAGTTTAAGTATGGGAGAATCACCTTTTTTGTAATTGGAAAGCGAGGAAAGAAGAATTGATAACTTTGTTCACTTTTGAATAATGTTTGTGATGCTTAATCTCATATGTTCTATTTCTTCTAGCTACGAATGTCATGGCTCATCCATGGTGTCTTGCTGGGAAATGTATCCCTGATGCTGGTCGAGAACAAGACAGGAAAGGAGCAGAGCTGGATGTTCTGGCATTCAGAGAACAGCGAAGGTTTGGGAATATGGCAGTGGATGATCTTACCTCTCCCAGAGATACTGGATAGGTATGAGTGTCCTCATTCTCCTGCATGATGATCAATCCTGTCAGCACTAGCTACCTGGCAATGAATATGGCCAGCATTGCTCCTGGAAGCTGTTCCCTCGGGTAGAAGTCCTCTGTGAGGCATCTTCTGTTAGAAGCAGGCAATGAGAATAATTGAGTATTTTGGGAAAAGCACAGAGTTTTGCAATTCCCAAGTCTGAGTTTTGGTTCAAAAACTGATTCCATGGGTAGTCTACAGCAAGGTGCTTAAACTTGTGTCTCCATTTCAATGACTGGGAACCACTCTCTTTGCATGCTGTTCTATGTTGTATGTTTGGTGCTCTCTCATGGTTTGTGAGAGTTGGATGATGAAGCTCCATAGATATTTTTTCTGGGTATCAAAGCCCCTGGTGTTCAATGTGTCTAGTTCTGAGGGTGAAGAGGTGGGAAAAGAGCCTGCTGCAAAATCAGGCAGGGATCCATCTTTGTGTTAGCTGTAGCAGAAGCTCACCTTGATAAAGGGCTGTGCCAATCATGGCTCTGTTCTGGCTTGAGACATAGAAGGTTTATCTGGTAGCATATGCTTATTTAGAGTGTTGTTTTAGCTGTTTCTTGCCAGTGATCTTTAAAGGAATACTCTTGTTCATTGTTTACTTTTAACGTGTGATGTTTCTAGAGAAGGCACAGATATACTTCACCTCCTGCTGCCCTGGCCCTTAGGCTGCAAGATCTGCATCTACCATCTGTGTCGTGTACCACTGGTGTCCCTTGTCTTTTTGGAAACCTGTGCCCTAGAACTAATGGATTTCATTAAGGGGTAGTTTGTCTTCTAAGAACTTTGAACAAACATTATATGAATATGTCTTTTATCTTCCTGGCACTTGGGGATGCGTGTAGGCTGCAAATACAAGGACATTGCCAATGCTTTGGTCCTGAATGTATAATTAATATGAGTGCGTCAAAGGTTTAAAAAATGCCAGCATTAAGCTTATTGTGCAGTCACTGGTGAAGCACCATTTGTAAAAATACCTGGTTGCTTCATTCCCTTCAGCTGTGTTTCCTTTGAAGAATGGTATATTTTGCCATTATTATTTATGTGATTTATTTCCTAATGTTGCCAGGGGAATGTTTTGTACCTGAATTATTCTGTACCCTTGTACTATTGCTTTCCTTTAAATTCTCTCTGGTTGCAGAGTCAGGCAGAGAACACTTTGATCTTAGGAGTCAGGCTAGCAGTGGTTCATGAGAAATCATGGATTCAGCTGATAACACGGTGCTGACTATTATGTATAAGGTGCTGACACGCTTACTTCCCCATTGCCTACAGAGAAAGACAGATGGGTTCCCTGAAGGAATGGAGTTTGTTGTAGGTTAAGACATAAGCATGGAAAACTTTGAAGTTTTGGTGTTTCTTGAAAAGTTTTTGTCCTTATTTATTCACAGAAACTGTGCTACGTTAATGAATTTTTTTTCTAAGATTGATTTAGTTGAAACCAGTCCTTCCTGGGAAGAAAGGCTTCTTTCCTGGGAAGAAAGATCATATTTCCAAGTCTCTCTCCTGTAAGACTTGAAAATACTGCGAGCATCTTTCTTACCATCTCAAAACCTGTTTTTTAGGAAATATGAACTGCTGTACAGATTAGGAAGGAATTCTATGGAAGTATACACCAAAATGGTACTGGTGAGACTCCAGTATATAAATGGAGATAAATGACAATTTTATTTAACTGTAAGAAGTAGTTAATTGATGTGAACACACTGCTGGTGTTGCTGAAAGCTTGCTGTGTCTTTTTCTAATTGGTTCCTGTGTCAGAAGCTGTGAGGGTCTGTGTTAGAAACACAATATTGCAGATATTCCCACAGGAGCAGCTGAAAGTTTCAATCACCTTACAGAAGTAAAGCTCTCGAGTAAAGCACACCAGTGTACCAGTTTCGTACAAAATTAAAGCACATTCCATTGTGACTGGGAAACTGAACGGAAAGTGTTATTAATAACAAGATAATATGTTCTAAAACTGCTCAAAAGCATGCTTGTTTAAAAGCTGCTTAGCCATAATTTCCATGTTTGGCTTACAGCACTTCAAAGAATCATTAGGAAGACTTCCAAGAAATTAGATCAGCTCTATCTTTAGAAACAGACATTTCTTAAATGTTTGATATGCCTCAGGCTGTTGGGAGAAATTATACTTTGGCAGAAAATCACAGCTAGAACATTTCAGGTGAATTGGCAATAACAGAAAAGAGGGAGGAGTAAGACAAAGAAGTTAAATTGTGACTGAGGGACAGTAGATTTCTAGCTCTGTGTTAGCCCGGGCAACTTTGGACACATGCAAGCACAATTTCACCCTGTGTGAGGTCTTACCTCTTCTGCATGGACTTGGAAGAAGCTGAAGTAGTGCTGGCACTTTACATCTTTCTGAAGTTATCCACCCGTTTTTGCTCTGGAAGATGTTAGCAGAACAATCCTGAGAGGTCACCTCTTGTGTCGATAACAGAGTTGTAACTCAGTTACAAATGCTCAGGATCCTTGTGCATGGGGGAGGAAGGGCCAAGAGCCTGGTCAAGGATGTGTCATTAAAGAAGACAGCTGTGGGCAAGAGCTCCTTAAGCTGTTGGAGGAACAGGTTGTGCCTACCAGAGGCAAAAGGCAGCAGAGGCACTGCATTTTAAGTTGCCAGTGAGATGTACTCAACATGGATGAACAATCCTTGCTGTGATTTGTTATCCCCTGTAGAGCCACTTGCCCCTTTCTAAAGGATTCATTATCTGCAAATCAAATAATCTGCACAGATTAGTGAAAGATAGAGAAATGGTTAATTTTACTTACTGGGATTTACACATTAGTGCAATACTGCAACATTTGGATTGAGAGTGGAATAGAGAACCATCTTATTGTAAGATTGTTTTACTTGATGGAAAATTTGTTTTCCAGTGAAAAGTGATAAGCCTGTCAAGGGCTGTTCATTTTTAACTTCACAGAAATGCAAGTAGGAAACAGTCTTGAAAACTATATTGTAGTTGATAGTTTAAGCTTGCTTTTTTTATATATTTTCTTTTAGTTAGTACATGTGAATTTAAATTTTAGTAATGATAATGTTGTGTGAATGTGACAGCAAGAGCAAACAGAAGCCTGATGTAATTGAAGATGAGTGATTTGTGTAGCTAATAATTAGACATTGTGTTAGTTAAACAGTGTGGTCAAGGTACAGCACATAGATAAAATACAATCACATGTAACTAAGTGATTCTCTGGAGCTTGCTATAGGCTGATGTTCATTATCACCAACACTTAGCAACTGTTTGCTACGCAGTGTGAGAGGTGGAAAAGGATTAACTCTAATAAGCTGAAGCCTGACTGGAAAATTAATGCTTTAAAAAACAAATTCTAAATCTCAATTTTTGCTCCCTTGATGGAGCTGAGGTCAGCCATGTAGAGCAGCAAGTAGACTAAAAGTTCTCTGGGTCCCTCTACCACCTGGCTGCAGTTGCCTGGAATTGGATTCCATGTGAGCCAGACCAGCCCAGCTGTGATCTTTTGAGGCCTATATTCTCTACTAACCCTTTCCTTTTCATTAAAAATATTTCATTTTAACCTCAGTAAGGGGAAAAATGGCTAATATTAATAGTAACCTGTCCCACCTCAGTGCAGTCTCATGACAGAAGAAGACTGTAGAAATATAAAAGGAATTTAAATGTGTTTACTGGTTAGAAAGGTTTCTTTGGTTTCCTTTCTTCTTAAATTTTTTTGGCATTACAACATCTAAATTTTTAGCCAGTCTTTATTAGTAGTGGCCAGATGGAGGAAGGAATAGGAGGAGTTTACTTGAGGTCCCTAGAAATTAAATTTTCAGTCATTAATAGCAGTACCATTTGCCTTGTCACTGGTAGCAAGGCCGGGCCATGTCCTTCTAGCAGGGAAGCATGTTCAGAAAGTGAAAAACCAATTTTCTTTTGGTCCCATAGTGCTTAGAGGGCTTCAAAATTATTTTCTTGTTGGTGACCTTCTCCTGAGCACTGACTGAGAATTTTATTATGTTGGAAGGGATCAGTGAGGTGACTTACCTGGAAGGCTGGGTAAGGATGGGAGCTTGCTGAGGAAGAAAGCAGAAATACCTACAGACAGCAGTTACCTCAGAGGGTGATATTCTGTTGCAAGAAGTCAGAATTCAAGTCCCAACAACTGCACTTTCTATTTTGTTTTAACTGGCTTCATTACCTATTCCAATTTTTCTGATTTGCTGGATTTTTACAAACTACACTGGCTCTCATTAGATTTTAGTTTCCACATCCATGTGGGATTCCCTTTTGGTCCGTGGGAGTGAGATTGTCTGTTCTGTCTGGCTCCCTCAGCAGCTCCGGTCTCAGAGGCAGCCACAGCACCTGGGGACCCTCTCACTCACAGCAGCAGTAAAAAGAAGTCTCATTTCATACCCCTGTATCTCCACCAGCTGTGGCTAAACACTCTTCTTCTGCAGGAATTTTTCCTGCATTGATCTGTCTTTCCCTCTCACTCTTTTCAGAATTTATTTATAAGTTTCTGAGCGTCGGGTTTCCCATTTGGAAAGAGAAGGAAAAGGAAGGTTCTTGGCAATATTTTTAACCCAGGGGCCTGTTTATCTCATGTTATTCCTAAATTTTCTTCCCTTTCTCTAAGAAGAAACGGGGACCCTAGCTAGTCATATGTCTGCCTACACATTATATATATATATATATATATATATATATATATATATAATGTGTATATATATATATAATGTGTATATATATATATATGTATATTGAGCATATACATTAATTGCTCACATCTGCCCCCAGATCTCTTCAGTCTGTCTTGCATCCACCCAACAAGCCTAGGCTGTGTTGCCCTGAGGTGGCCACACATTATTTTGTTAAAAGCAGTGAGACCTTAACAACCAGATCACTGCTCTTCTGCTCTCTAGCATTAATTATGCCTGTCTGTGACTGTCCTCCTTCTGAAAGAATTATTCTGAAAATGTTGTTCTGTGCATCTGAAAAGAGGGTTTTGGTGACAGAGTGTGCAGAGTGCCTGTGACAGATTTTGTACATGCATGGTTGTCCTTAACAACACCTTTGAATCTTAATCTTTATTACTAGCTATTAAGTAACTTCCTGCATGGTAATTCTGCCTCTGTAACTGAGTTTGGTTAACATGCTTATATTTCTCCAAATAATCTAATTTCATCTAAATGTGTCTTTTATCCCAAATAGTAAGTATTCCTTTGTGAAGTGAGCTAACAATGCATCATTTGTAACAGAGAAGTTAATGGGAAACCAAATGTAATAAGGGTTAGTGACCTGAAATTTCTCCATTCTGTGACTACCTCTGTCTCAAGCAGGTTCAGCCATAATTATTTTAGCTAGGTAGAGAGAGAAATCAGTTCCATCAGAGGCAAAACATTACCAGTTATGAAATGAGATCTGTACGTACAGACATGCTGTGTTCATGTCACTGCATGGGGGATTGAGTACAGAGGAGATTAACGTTCAATCTTGGTTAATAATCCCTGTCTTTTATGATAAAAAGAAAAAAAATAATTATTATGAGCCTTTCTAAAATAATGGCATGAAGGCAGCTGCCTGAGTCTGGATAATGAAAACCTGAACTGTCTGTATGAGCCAGGGACAATATTTAGGTGAAATTCAGAGTAGTTACTGAAGGGAGGGAGCTGAAGCATTTCCACAAAATCAGCTTGGAGAGGTTTTCAATGCAGTAAGAATGGGTTTTTTATTTCCCTTTCATCAGGAAAAGATAAAATACGTGCAAAACCTGACATTTCTGTGCAATGAATATCTAGGGATAGGTGATGTGAGCAAAAGAGTTTGTCCTCATGGAGGCTATACCAACATAACTATAAATATATTTTCACACTTTTAGTTCTGCATTTCCCTCTCTAACAAGCCCCAAATATTTTGGGGGAGAACCAGCCTTCTGTTAGAATCAAGAAAAAGAAAAGTAATCAAACAGAAAGAAGCTGAACAGAAAACCCAGGGTGATGAGACAAAGCTTAAACACTGACCACACTGAAATAAAACCCAAGATTCAAAAAATATGAGGAATGGGAAGGTTACAGACTAGAAGCTTGATGTCCTGTTTTGGTCAGATTTAACTGAGTCAAAATATGCTTTCAAAGAACTGTACATCTGGATTGATATTTCACACATGGCGCCAAAGATACAAACTAAAAAATTTCATTTTGTGCCGTTTATTATTTGTGACTGAAATATTTGAGCAGTGGTCACCTTTGAGCAGTTTTTGAATTTATGTAAAATTTGTATCCTTCAAACAGAGGAGCTGATATTCCCCAGAGAGGAGATTGAAACAAGGAGGGGAGGGTGTCCCCGTGGTACAGCATTTCCTATTTGCCTCAAACAGAATTTCTTTTTAAAAGGCCTTTGTATGTTTGCTTTTGCAGCTCAGCTAACACTCAGCTCTACAGGATGTAACTTGTACTTCCCAATTGTCATACATCTAAGGAATCCTCTTTCTAGCTGTGCTCCAGGTTGAGTAGGGCAAAAGGATGCAGTTAAGAAGTAATTTCCACCAGTCCTCAAGTCATAATTTTTCTAATATCCAGGTCATTAAAGTGTTTCATGGTTGCCATACCTTCATTCCTATGAAGAAATCTAGCTTAAAAACACACATTTATCTGATGAGGATCTGGCTTCCATGTGAAGAAGTTGCTGGGATTTATTAAGCAACAAAGTCATGACCAACTTGCCAGCAGTAATTTGGCTGCTCCTGTAAAATTGCCTTCAGGAATATTCTTTCCTAACCATTCACTGCAGCGTCAGTGTCTGCAGTGGGTGTGTGTGCATGGCTGTGGACCAGTATCTGTGCTGAGGCCAGTGGAGATAGTGGGTGTGCAGTCAGCATCACCCCTCTTTAATCTGTGCACAAACACCAGTGAGGCATTGTCACCTCCAGCATTGTTCTGAGTCACTGCAGTAACATCTGCAGTAGCATTGCTGCTTCATTATCAGCTCCCACCAAAGTCAGAGGGAGTTATTTCATTATTTCATTGATTTCAGGGATCAAACAGAAAGGGAAGAAAGAAAAAAAAAAAAAAAAAAAAGAGAGGGAGCAAGGGAATGAGTTTGTCTGTGGAGTTTTTTCCATCTCACTGATGTGTGACATTTCCATCTTGAGTTTTGATTAAATTTTCCTTAATTAGCCCATTAAGCTAAAGCCACCAAAGCTAATGATTGAAGTGTTGGTTAACTGATGATCTTGTTTCAATGGAATTTGAAAGACATCATATTTCTAAATTAATAGTGGCATTAAACTAGAGAAGATAAAATGATGAACTATTTGTTGCAGAAATGCGGGTCTCAAGAGAAGGTTTGTACTGAAACTGCTTTCGTGTTAGCAAAAAATAAGATTAATAGGCAGCCAAAGCAGCACTGATGGTCCTAATACTGTTTATCATTCACAGATTTTTTTTGTATTTTGGAGGCATTTCTGTCATTCTTTTTCATCCCTGGTGAACTTGTGAAAATTTCTCAAGAGTTCTGGTCCCAGTGGTCCAGCAAGTGAAATCAGCAAGGCTGTCTCTTAACTTGAACTATAAATAAAAAGCAACCTATTGTGTTCTGATATGGGCATGTTACACAGCACTCCCTTCAACAACAGAAATACTGGTTTGTATCATGCCTTCAAGGCCTTAGGAGCTGAACATTTGATAATTCTCATAAGAACAACCCTTTATTGACTGAAGAGGCATGACATGAAAAGTGCATCAAAGCATAACACCTTGGGGCATGAACCTTAGGTTCTGCCAAGGAAATTGCCTGAAGATATTTTTAGAAGTTCTTCATTGCCTAGAGGCAGAAAGAAGGTGCATCGTAGTCCTTGCAAAAGTATCTGTCTCTTATGCTGCCTGAGATAAAGTCTGCAGTACTGGAGGGAAAAGCTGACAGAGTGGAATTGCTTATTTGTCTTTGTAATTAATTTTGCAGCCTCAGTTTAACACCTTACAAACATAAATTCACATCAAAGAGTCCCTGTCTCCAAGTGGCATTTAGTGTGCATCCTGAGGAAATAGACTGAGGCTCAAATGCACCAGACCTGGTCCCTTCAATGCATCACCAGTGGTCAGTGTGTGCAGGGCACTGATTTGCTAAGGTTCCACCCTACCTCTTCCTGGGCATTTCAGCAGCACACAACAGGGAAGGAGAAGCTTCTGCTGAGTCAGTGTTTTACAGCCTGAGGTAGATGGTCGTTCTCCATAATATAGCAGAATGTGATCTCTGGTGCCTTAGGACCTGTTTCACACACAGTTCAATCATCTCTGCTGCTGGCACTGTGACTTGCAGCAGAAAGATCAGAGCCCACTGTGTCTGTCCAACAGCTTTTCTTTAAGTCATGTATGGCATGTCTCAAACTGAACAGCTTATGTTTATGCTAGAATTTGTAATTCTACTTGAAGTGTTGTGGGATGTCAGCTGTAGAGCAAATGAGGGAAGGAGACGGGGAGGGCAGAATTCAGTCAGAAGCCAGTTTAATATGCAAGGATTTTATGTTCCCTTCTGTTCTCCTCCTGGACATACCCACAAGGGCTTTCAGATATCCCAACTAAAAACTGTGAGACTGCTGTCAGCATCTGACTGCCCTTTTTACGGATTTGGGAAGGCTAAAAATATGCTTTTGTGATATTCAGACTTGTATGGTTGGTGCTGCCACCTTTTGAGGTGATAAAGGTGGATCATTTAGCAAGGAAAATTGTGTCTTGCAATTTGGAGTTTCCTTTGATGCTAGGGATGCTCTTTCTTCACCATATCCACTATTATTTGTGTCAGTCACCTGCTCTTTCATGGCAACTGCTCATGTCTTTAGAACATAAAAAGTCAGTTTTGGAGAAGTCTCCAAGTATGTACAATATATATCTCCAAGGAATGAGAAATTTCAGTGTTGGAACATGGCTTTTTTTACCAGAAATAAAGGAGGAGGAACATAGTAACTATATAAATCTTTTCTGTAGTGAGTGGGTTGTGGTCTGTTATAAACCCTTTGCACCTTTGGGAGGCTGACAGGAGTTTATTTCTGTTATGAGGTTTTTGCTTTGGTTGTGTCAGCTTTTCTGACACTGTCCTCAGCTGTAGCTTAGCAAGAACACCAGTTGCAGAAGATCATGACACTCCAATCTACATATCCTCAAAGTCACAAATATCCCTGGGGCCTGTTTTAGCTTTTGTCAGACCTCGCTGTCCCCTCTGGAAAGCTGCCCTGTGCTTGAGATCAGCATGGAAGGTGGTTACATTTGCTGACAGAGTCAGGAGGCTCAGTCAAAATCCACACTGAAAACACAGGAATATGCTGTCCCACAGCAAATATGAACATGACCATGGCAACTTCACTGAAATTTTGGTTTTGAGGTTGGCTTGCTGGTAAAGGAGAGGTAGTATTTAAAAGCAGTAGGAATCACCAAGACTAATGTAAGAATGCTAACATACACAAAGCTGAGAAAAAATATTTTACACCCAGTGACATGCAGGAAGGACTAGAGTCTGTGAGAAGAAGAAAATTCTGCAGGTGTTTAGATCCTTGCTGTAAGGAAGAGACAGCATTTCTAAAGCCTTTCGAAATAAATAGTGCTGCTCCTCAAAAATAACTTGTTCTGTCATCATTTTCTTGTCTAAACTGAAACACCTGCAAGAATCCACACTCTGTCTGAACATTTATCTCTAAAAGAGCAGGAAGCACCAGCAATAGATCTACATTAAAGAGACCCACAAATGGTTTAACTTCTGCTGGCGTAAAACATCAAGCTACAACAGAGAATTAGGTTTAAATAATATTTTGTATTCACTTGCAGCTTGTTCTACATCATGTGATAGTTTCATGTTTTTATAGTCTTGATGCAACCTCTGAGCATTGTATCTGACTGCTGAGCTATGGTTGGCTGCTTTCAGAAATTGTTCTCTTTCCTAAGCAGAGTATTATGATTTTATGTGGCAGATATGCATTGAGAGAACATGAACTTGCTAAGCTAAGAGGAAACCTAAATCCATGAGTACACAAAATCAACGCATGGTCAATATACTGTCAGATTTGAAGTATTTCATTGTGGGTAATTTTTGCTCTTCCTGTTGACTTTTAATATCACTGAGGGTGAATTTACAGGGATCTTTCTTCTGGAAAGGTAAGAGTGGCATAACTTCCTGGCAAAAGACAGCTTTCCTTAAATCAGGAAGTGATTTAAGGCAAACCTTCTTAGTTTCTATAAGGAGATAATAAGTTCTGCTCTTCCTGTGGACTACCCAGTGTCAGTTCCTCTATTTTGTGAATGCCAGGGCTGTTAGATATCCTTTGCTTCCTACAGAGTGCATCAACACCAAATACTTTCTAAAATGGTTCCAGCCTTTGATTGCTAGTTCCTTCTAGGAGTTCCAAATTCAGGAGCCCTGCGTACTTCTTAACACTTTAGGGTGTAAATAGCTTGGGAAAATAAAATCACTTAGAGGTCTGTTTGTTTGGTTGGGGTTTTTTTTGTGCCAGAATCAAGGGGACTTTTATGACAACACACATGCACACTCTTCTGCTTCCTTCAGGCTATTTGTTTGGAGGGAAGAGGGGCAATATTCTCTTATTCTGTCCACCTATATTACTGTACAGCTTCCCTCTCCCCTCCTCAGATCATCTTTCCTTGTTAGGAGTGACGATACTTTCTCTATCAATTTAATATTTTTATATGTGCAAAGTTTTTCTCCACCATTCAAAAACTGTTTTAATTGTGAAGAGCTCTGAATTTCATGTTCTTTAGCAAAACTTAATCCCATTTTTTCTAATTTGTGCAGGTTTTGGTTTCAAATCACCGCATCATGGGAAGAAGGTTCTGATGCCATTATTGCTTTTGACAATGTCTCCCTTAGTCTGGACTGTTATTTAACAAGTAAGTTTCCCTTTTTGTGTAAGCAACTTGTCTTTTATTTGCCATTTAATTGAAATTTGGAAACTGTGGGGAATGGGCTGGGTATCATCATCTTCAAAAGACTCTTTAAAGGTAAAGGTCTGTGTCAGAAATGACTGTGCTTAGGCAGAGGACGCCATTCAGGTGCACCCCTTACTGGTGGAGCCGAGCGGGGAATGGGTTCCCAGTTTGGCACGAGTGGGTAGTGAGACACAGGGTGTGGGAGATCAGCTTCCAGCTGAGGCAGAACCATCACCTATCCAGCCAGGCTGATGCAGAAGCCAGTCTGTGATTACAGATTTCCACATGACCTGGTTTGCTGTGTGACAGTTATCAAAATGAATGACAGTTGGACACTGGCTAGGCAAAGACAGGCATCCTGTGATTGACACTAACTTTGCAATAACATTGGGCACAATAGTCCAGTTAAATTAGAACAAGGTTATTTTATTTAGACTGACATGTATTTAAGTCTGAATCAGAAACTAGGATCTTCACACTCTACTGCTCTGGGGAAAAATTTGGATTCTGATCCTGGCTTTGTGACTGACTGGCCTCTAGAACATGCCCAGTCTATACCTCTGATGCCACATGTAGATTTTTATTAAACGTTTGTGTCTGACTCATCTTTCATAATCTCATGCATAGTGAATTGCTTAATTTGTAAATGTGTTCAATGATCTGTCACTCTGTACCTCAGACCAACAACTTACATGAGGGCTGGAGAATTGCTGCTCTGAACAAATTAAACTTCTGCCTTGGGCTGAGCACCAGAACTTAAGTGTGTCCTTTCTTCTCCTATGCTTGAAGCTGTGACCTCTGTAGCCCTGCTCAGACTGAAAACCTCCAAACCACTTCTGCAGTCAGAATGTTTCATCTGCTCTGTGTTAGATTAATTTGCATTGCCTGGGGCATGAGTCTCTCATAATGAGTATTATACATTAATACCTCTTGATTTCTGTGCATAAGTACAATATACCTCAAGTTCCAGTATTCAAAGAGACCTTAAAATTAGGATAGAATTAAAGAAAATTCCTCATACTTTTACTGGCTAAAAAAATTTCCTAATAGTTGGTAAAGATTGTATTCTGTATTTCTGCTTTGTGTCTTCATTCACTTAATGTTTTGCCTACCCCTTATTCCTGTTTATTTTCCTTTTGTCTCAGTTCTGTGCCAACAATGGAAAGTAAATCTGCCCATTTCTTTTAATAATGTTATATCCTGTGACTGCAGGCTCTTACTCTCAGCGCAGAAGTCTGCAGCCCTTATTTTAGCTTCAGTTTTGGATTACATACTGACTCAGTCCCCCTCAGCCATAAACCAATCTGTGATTTCTTGTTTTCTAGTCAGTGGAGAGAAGACACCTCGAGGTACCGCTCCAGACTCAAGCAATTTGCTCATCAGTAGAGGTGGCCAGAAGAAGTTTGGATGGGAACAAAAGCTCTTGGGAAATCTCCAGCTCAGCAGTGCCCCCTTTTCTGATCCAGCAGGTAACTGTCAAGTCTGAGAAGCATCATCAGATAGGAGAGACATCCAACTAGCATAGATATCATTTAGATGTGGCTGAATGCAATTTTTTCCCCAAAGCCATTGTTTAGAGCTTTTCCCCAAGTCCCTTACAAATAAAACAAAACATGCCTTAGAAAGTAATTACCTTTGGCTGCTAGCTGTAACCTGGATTTAACTGTAACAGACTGCAAGCTGGTGGAAGAACCAGAGGGGGCTGCTTGAAGTAAAATGTGGATTTAAACTGTAAGATAAGTGTGTTTGGTGTCATTTGCAGGAATCAAAGTGAAGTGTCCAAATTGACTGAGTTTAGCATTTGTTACCTGAACACCCAATTCTAGTTAACACAGACTTGGTTTGAACTAATAGAGCCTCACTTTTTTCAGTAAATATTCATTGTCCATTTGAAACAGTACAGCATTGGACTTATGAAATGTCAGTGTCATGGTTTTAAACCAGTAACTAACAAAAAAATTGCTTATTTCTTGCCGTGAGATATGGATTAGAACAAGAGCAAAACAGGCACAAAACTTAAAAGGAATAAAGAAAGTTTATTAACAAACTACAATAATAAGAACACCAGAATAAACTTCCAGAAAAACCTTTTCATCTCTTACTACCCACCATTCCTTTGTGCACATGACAACAGAGACAAAAACTTTAGAACTTTGATGGTTTAAACCTAATTCCTTCTACAGCCTTTTCACCAGTCTTTGTAGAGAAACAGAAGTTTCTTTCTGTTAATTTATGGAGTTTCTCACAAGAAAACTATTTTTGTTATCGTTTTCCTTTTCCCTGATATCAGCTGCCCAGAGCTGCTGTTATCAGAGCCCACTCCTCCCATTCCACATCACTCTGAGGTGTGTTATGGGCCATGAGTCTAGGGATGGCATTTTTAAGGATGAGTTATTCAAAAGCAAGTCTTCTTCATCTGTTTCTGTGAGCTTCACCAGAAAACAGTTTTTCTCATTGCCCCCCAAGACTTCCAATTTTCGCTTTACTGTTTCCAGCACTTCACTATATCACAATCACTCTACTTTTTACTCAAATTTTACACTTTGAACACTCTATTCCTCCCCATACTCCGTCATGAATTAAAGGAGTTCTTTTCAGGACTTTATTGTCCATCTCCATAGTTTTAACAGAAAAATATTTCATCTTAATTAAAGCATCTTCTTAATTCTCTACCTTTCCTGAAGTTTCTTTTCTTTCTTGTTACTGGTAGTTTATAAAGTCTCTTTTCATGTTGATCACTCTCCTTTTCTCTCTCTGGATAAAAAGATTAATCTGCAAGTCTCGTCTGGGTAATGAAAGAGTTAAAATCTTGCCCAGGTTTTTGTAGATAGTTCTGTGGCCTCAGCCGGAGCAGGAGCTGGAGCTGTCTGCGATGGAAAGTTCCCCATGGCTGCTCTGGAGAGAGTAGTTGCTGTTTTGGCCCGCTGCAGGTCCAGAGTTTTTTCTCCTTCTTTACTCAGCAGTCCCCAGTGAACTCTGTCACTGCAGCCGAGCCAGGGACCGGCCCGGCCTGGCCAGAGCCCGGGACAAGCCCCCCGCAGGCCCCATCTCCCGGCCGGGAGACACAGCAGGCCCAGCCCAGCCCTCGCCCGGGCCGCATGGCCGGGCAGAGAGCGAGAGGCTGGAGCTCTGTTACCTTTCACAGCCAAGAAACAAAGAGAACTTAAGTGCCCTGACTTTACATCTTAAGGTAGGGTTCACAAGTTCATCTCCCTTTCCAATGGCTAAAATTGCTGTCAATCTCCAGTAATGACCAATAATTGGTCAGGAGAAGAGACTCCTTTCAGTCCCCAGCAACTTTAACTTCCTTAAAGGTAAAGTAACCCCATGACAGTCAGTCTTGTATGTTCATGTTACTTTATTCTCCCCTACCCTTCAGCTCCTCTTTCCAACCGAACTGTAATGGTGTGGTCCAGACAGATGCCAGAGTTCCCTTCCCTGCCTTCACCCTCCCATTGCTGTCTCCCAAATATTTCCCTCTTTCCTCTCCCAGGCTTTCCCACATATTCACAGTATCTAGTTTGGGCCTTAAAGGTGCATTTCTGTTTGATTCTGCTTCCTTCCCTCCTCCTTGCCAGCCTCTCTTCCTGAACTGGTTCAAGCAGCCACAACCTCCAGCCTACCTGGGGCAGCAGGGCTGACCATGGAAGTGAGGGGTAGCTACAGGAGAGACAAGCTCTTGCTACAGCTGCAAACCTCAGCACTGTGTGCAGCTGTTTCTCCTCACTTGGGGCCAGCTACTTACCTGCCAATTTGAAATACCATCCCTCTTAAGTTAGAGAGCAGGGTTGATATATGCCCCCTTTGCTCTGTCAGTAAGCCTAGGGATTTGTTCCTGCTGCCTCCTTCTCTCCCACTCTTCTGCCCAAGATGAGTTCTTTTGCATCTGTTCTTTTCTAGGCTGTATTTCACTTTGCTGCCTGCAGTGTTCTGTTGAGGTGCATGAACTAATGGTGTTAGGTCTGATGCTGACAGCAGTCTGGGCAGTGTGGCCAAAAAACCCTACACAACCTTCAGTCTCCCTGAAAAGCTGGATCCATGAGCCCACTCCGTGCTGCCACAGCAGGGCAGCTGCTGCTGCCTGAGCACTCCTGGGAGGGGAGCTCTGGCAGCAGAGGCTGAAGGGACAGCCTGCAGGGTCAGCTGAGTTGCCATCACATGGAGTTTACTGCTATTTTATGTCCTGAGCTTCACATCGAAAGAAAAGTGCAGAAGCACTGTCAGGAGCCTTGAGGGAGCGAGACAGAGGCAATGAGCCTGTGTGAGAGGATGCTGGGCTGGGTGAGGCTGCACTTCAGCGATAAAGGTTGTGTTTAGCTCTATTACAGATGTTGTGTGTGAGCTTGGGCTGTCACAAAGGTATAATTTACAAAAGTGTCTTTATATGTTCTCTTTGAAGATGCTTTGAAGTCCTCCCTTCAATATCTGTATCTCTGTTTCCTGCCTGTAAGCAGAGTTGTCTTTTAAGTGCTCTCAGTATTGCCCTTGGGTCAACGAGCTCATGGTAGGATCCGTAGGCAGGTGTAGATTATGGATTTCTGCCTGACTTTCTGTAGGTGGTGATGTAGTTTCCCAAGGCAGCTGTACATTTCCTTCCAGGGTACCTACTGTTTTAGCAACAGAAAAAAACGTTCCATTTTAGATGCAAAGTTAATGTAAAGCATGCGTGGGCTAGAAATCCTGACTGCAAATTTTTTTGAGAATTTTGTTATTTTCTACTCCTCACTAGACCTGACACCATCTAGCTCTTCTGCTCCCTGTCTTATCTGAGGAATTCAATTTAAAGAAAGGCTTGGATAGTAGAAATAAAGGGAATCAGATTGCATGAGGGTAGAAGAGAAGGTCACTGAGGTACTTTGAGCAATTAAAATAATTTGTGATGACCTTGGGGTGAAAATTCAAGGCAATTCCAATCTGAAACAGCTTGCCTGTTTTCTGGGTTGTATCCTTGGTCTTGTTCATATGCTGTCTAAAATTGTCTCTAGCCCTTGGGGTTTGAAATTACTCCTACAGCAATTTTCTCTGCTTGTGCCCTCAGAGTAGACAGGGCAGAAACAGAGAAGCTGAGTGGCAGCTTCTTGCAGTGAAAGTCATTGCATTTCTGAGGGTCTCTGCAGCACCAAATCCCCTTTTTCCTTTGTGCTGCTGAGCCCCTGCTTGCTGTCAGGAAACACTGCAGATGCTTGTTTGGTCCCTGGGCTATGCGTTTTACCCGGCTTTAATCTTGTTTCTTTCTGCATCCCGTAATGCATTTAAGAAACCTCAGGCTGAGTCTGTCAAGGCCTTTCCTTTGATGGGCACATATTTACTGTTGTGTGAGTGAACCAACAGCATCAGCACCACCCTGAAGTCCCAAAGACTGCACTGACCAACATGAGCTCAGCTAAAAGTAATTACAGTTAATAGGATCTTTGACTTGTGTGATGGATCACATACTATAATATTTCCTTTTTAAGAAATCTTACTAAAACTAAGAGCTGTGTTCCTAAAGCTGATAAGACAACAGGATAATAAAATGCCCTCTCTAAGTCCCCAGGCCAACTCAGCCTTCGCAGCAGGAGCTAGTCTGCAAGACAGGTAGCACTTTGTTTACACAACATTAAATCCAAGGAAGCTCAGTTGTTTTCAAGGGCATGGGCCCTCCACTTGCTCCTTTGTATCTGAGCACAACCTCTTGTACACACCTGCTATTTTTGCTTGTGCTTGGAAATCCATTTTCAGCAGAAGTTGGCACCACCAGCCCCCCTGTCCTCTCTGTTCTCAGGCCCTGTACCTACCGACTTGCTTCTTCAGGCTTGCCGCTGTTGGTCATGGCTCAGAGCACCTCCAGGTCATGCACATTTGAGTCATGAGATTCAAAACACACAATACAGCCACACTATCAAATATCCTAAAGCTTCTAGAAATGTGTTACCCATTGTAGTGTCACACCTGGGATAATGAACATGCTGGGTAGAATAAGACCTGAAGTGTCTACAACTGATGTGGTGCTGTTACTCTCTCAAATTTCGTGATGACCAGCACAGAAAAATTCCTGTGGTTTTCAAATCATACAGTTGCTTGCAGTGCAAGGTGGCCATTAGATAGATGTTCACAGGGCACTGCAAATGCTTTCCTTTTCAATTAACTAATGATGTGTTATTTGCTGGAATACCAGCTACTTGCTGAAAGGTTGCAGGTGAAACTTGATTCTAGAAGCAGCCTGGAGAAACAATTGTAACAAGGTCTGCATATGCCAGAACATTGAAACAGCTTTAATGGAATCAGGATTTTTCATTGAGATGGTTAAATGTGTACAAAAAGCTGAGTGCTGTTTATTCTGTTGTAAACCCAGGCTTACTTTGGCTTTGGTTTTAAATTGGTTAGGTATTAGTTTGAGTAAAACTGAAAGCTTCTCAAGCCATACTATCATTCAACTACCAATTAAAAAGTCAATTTATATCAAACCAATGCAATTTCCTTTTATACACAAGGCTAGAATATGGGAAATTCAGGCATATAAAGATACAGTGAGCAATAATGAGGAACTCGAGGTAAACAAATTACTATCACAGAAGCTGAAGGAGACAAAATAGGATTCTCAGTAGGCGAAAAGAGATAACAAGACACAGAGCAATCAAGCTTTAATTAAAGATTTCTGGTGCTTCTGAATAGGCTTTAAATACCATGAGGATAGCCTCTCTTTTGATGTTTCAGCTTCTCTTCTGTCCCACTGACAACTTATTTGTGTCAGGGCACACAGTACAAAAATGGTGCGTTGTGCAATGTGCAAAAACTTTAACCCTTTTTCCCCTCAAATCTTGCATTGTTTTGTCCCTTCTGCTCTGCATATCCACCAGCCATTGTGCAGCCCTGGTTTCTTGCATGGAAACTGCCATCAAATCATTTTCTCACCCAGACTGAGTTCCTGCTTTCCTCCAGTCTCTTCCCTACAGCATTTAGTGGTTGCACAGATTTTGTGTTTTCCATCAGGGAGAGTCCTGTTTTGAGTACTTCCACAGCTGTTTCTCGGAAGATCTCTCAGTCACATTAGTTAATCAGATGAAGGAGCTGAAAGGGACAGTGGAGAAAGTATTAAGTAAAAGAAAATTACATTTGGTTGTTCTTTGTGTGCAATTATACTAACTGAACTGTTGGTATAATGCAATAAAGGTATCTGCAGAATTGTATTTTTGTATTATGCACCAATTAACACAGTGAATAACAGCCCAATGCCCTCCCCCACAAGAAAAGTAACATTCTGAACAGTGATGGGGATGTTCGGACACAACAGTGGGATCTCACAATATGTAGGTATGAATTTCTTTATTGCAGTGTTTACACTTGCTTTCTCTGTAGGATTGAAAACAGCAACTGTGCAATACTGAAAATCAGCATGCAACCAGATAAAACCTAGCAAAGTTGAATTGGCATAATTGCTCTCTAGAGTTAATCATGCACTTGAAATAAACAGAGCAATTCACAGGTTTCAGACCTACATTTCAAAGCTGCTCACTCTTAAGAATAGGGGTTTAAATTGTACAAAAACTGCTGTAAACCTCAGAAAATGTTTTTAAATAATTTTCCCACCTCCATCCAACTTGGTCTTTGTTATCTAGCATGCGTTTCTACCATCCTTTGTAATTATGAACAAAAAGAAATTCCAAAAAGTTGGTAGCATGTATCACTTTGCACCCTTTATGGAAGATCCTTTGTGAAACATAAAAGGCAAAAGAAATTAGTTTTCTTCATGCTGCTTTGTTAGTGCCTGGTTTCAGAGTGTGGGAAGAAACAAGATGTTGTCATTGCTGTCCAAAGTCAGTAGTGCTCTCACCCTCTTACACTGACTACAATTTCTTACAAGAATGCCCAATAGTGTTCCCTATTTATAAACACTTAAGAAAAATCTAAAGCATGAGTCAAGCTTTTGAGTATTTCTTTGAAATGTTACTCAGGATGGATCTGGCATTCATTTGTCATCACTGTAGATGCTCTTCCTGTTGAACTGAAAGACATCCAAGACTTTCACTGCTGCCCTCATTTAGAAAATAAAGACAGAAATAATAACTCCAGAAAGAGTGGAAAAGCCAATCTCTCTTGGTCTAGCCATACCTCAGTAACTGGTTCTCATATTGCTGGCAAGACTCACTAATTTCTATGATCATTTTATATCCCCTTAATACCATTTTGTAGACACACTTAACAGGTATGGGACTGTGATTGTCAGCACAACCTAGTTTTGCCATTTACCCTCATCTTTCAACCCTCTGCCCCATTAATCTCTGGAAATTTCAATCCTGGGAAAGGTAATAATCTCCAATTACTGCTCACAGAACACTGTTAAACTGCAGAACCCAAAGCAAAATTGAAATCCTTACCTCACTGATCATGTTTCTTATATATGCTTGTAGTGTATTTTGCCTACAGGCTTCCAGCATGGACCAGCCCTGGAATTATTGGTAATTCGTAACTGAGATTGCTCATGCACTGGGTGAAATCTACAGCTCTCCACATAACCCATGGTGCCAGTGGCAGCCAGATGTTAGTCAGGATTATGGTGGGAAGTTTTCTGTAAGCCTCTGATTTCCCATATTGGCCAAATATTGCCAGGCAAGGGAAGCTTATGGAAGTTTTTACAAACAGGTGAAGCAAACATTCCACTTGTTCATGGCATCAAGTTTGGTGACATCTGCCTGAGAGGAAGAGGTAAAATGAACTCTCTGAGGAAGAATTAACTACATCCAAAAGTTTAGCCACTGGAGTTCGTATGGCCCTGAGACATGAGAATTTGTAGCCCTTATTAATGTGGATTTTTACTCTATTGGAAGTAGGAATAGCCTTTTGGTCTGAATAGAGGGTGTCACAGCAAATTACACAAACTGTCTACATACTGTTTGAAAGCACTGATGCATTTCAGTGACATGTTACTCTAGGTTCCAAAATAAGCCAAGTACCATGGTGCTTGGTTGGCAATTTGCTCAAATCACTGAAGTTTTGGTTGGCAATGAGCTTAAACTAGGTTCAAACCAGCTTGATTTGACAAATGCCAGTTAATACATTTAGGCCCTTGAGGCATAGCCAAAATGCCTCTTGTCTGTTTTGTGGCATGGAGTTTGTGTGTTGTACATGTGCCAATGAAATTGCTTTCTGTGTTAGAAGTACAAATGTGCCTTAGGCTTTGCTCCATGGTTTTCTCTTCGGTGTTGCTGGTTGTTATTTGCAACAGTGCCTGCAGCAGCAGTGCCTCAGGCTGCAAGTAGTATCAGAGCTTCAAACAAATTAGTCATTTTAAGTCTTGTGGGGTTTTGTTCATTTTGTTTTCCAAGAGCACAACATCACTCCCCTTTGGCTGTGGCTGAAATCCAGCACCTTGATTGCTGTGCATTTCATGTATCTAGACAAACTGTGTGAAACCTAGAATTTCTGCTGTGCAAAAGGATGAGCGACTGTGTGTGTAAATATATCAGTCAGTGAATTCATCATGGAAAGAAAAGTTATGAGGGAAGAATTTTTTTTTTCAATTGTTTTAATAGAGCCAAAAAGACTTTTTTTGCAAAATGCTGTTTCTGGGACCTTGCCAATGTATTGGGGAGCTTGCCAGGGAGCAGGAGAGCAAGTGAGTGGGTGAGTAGGCAGAAACTTAATGTTTCCTCTGCCATGTTTCTTTTAAAGGGAGGATTTTATCAAATTGAACTGATATAAATTATTCACTGAAATGTAGCATCCCAACCTGAATCTCACTGTGATCTCCACCTTTCCCCCCCCCACCTCAAACAGAGATTTCCATTTTTTGAACCTGGGTAGCATCTTGCAGCTACCAATGGTAGAATATATAGGGACCCCACATTAAACTACCTGTTGTTTTTTGTCATGGGAATGCTCAGCTGTTTCTGGCCACTGGGTACATGTATCCTGTGTGAAGCTGGGCAGAATTCCACAATCTGCTAATTTTTGGGGGAGGCTTAGCCTGGAGAGTCCTGCTGCTCTTCCCCCGGTGTGTGAGATGCTGGCAGTGTTATCCTGCCACACACTGCAGAAGGAAGGAGGGATGTGCTGTGCACTATGCAACAGACCACAGTTATTCACAGATGGAAAAAATCTATGCTTCTCACCAAGCTACTTAAGGATTTTCGATTCAGTGCTGCTGCTTTAGTCTTTGGAGATCAAAATAATGTTTCAAACTGAATTACTGTAAACTGCTGTGGCATGCAGCAACCTGTAGAAATGCTCTCTCCAAGCTCATAAGACATGCTGCAGTCATTTCTAGAATCAAGAGAAAATCAATACTTTAAAGAGAGTGAAATCTTACTTTTAAAAAAGCAGTGGTGAGTTAAGGCAGGCAGTACTCTGTTTTGCTACTGGGTGAGTGGTTTCAGATCTTGGGCTGCTGTTACATCTGCACACTGAGGGTTGGTTTTGTGAAACGTGTAAGGGGGGAAGTGTGGGGGTTTTAGTCTGTATCCAGAATTGTAACTAAGATCCAGCTGTCCTAATTATCTTGAAATGAGGGGCAACTTCTCCCTGTGTCATATTATATCCCATTTAATATAGTGACAAAGACAAAAAATTCAGATGAAAAAACTGTTCCATGTTGGACTGGCTTCCAGTATTTATAAACAGGAGTAGGGCTTTTTGCACATCAGAGCAGCAATGACAAATGAGGAGATTGTGCAACACCTGGCTGTAGGTTTTATTAAAATCCCTGCTGGTTTAAATCAGGTGCAGTCTTTCCATGGACTTCACTTGGGCCAGACTTCCTCCTGCAATGTTTTGGGCAAAGATCCCTACCCAGTTCTGCTAGTTCTGAAACACATGTTTTCCTGTTCTTGTCTACCATCTACTGAATAAAGCAAATAGATATTCTTGCTAGCACTGGCTGCAGCAGCTGCAGAACCTGGGAGGCTTTACAGACAATCTTGTGTACACCACCATCCATTACAGCAGGACTACTTTAAAAATCCAAGATACCACCTCCTGTACTCAGTCATCTCCAGGTTCCTTACATTGCACTCCCTGGCATAACATACCTGTGGTTTTTAATTCCCCATCCTGTCAAGCTCTGAAAAACCAGATTATAAAATCTTAGTGCAGATTGACTAATCTCAAATTGCCAGCAGTGTTTGCCTTTACTCTGAAACTACCTCTGCACTGGAAGTGAGCCCTCTCTAGTCTGCCCTAAAGGCAGAAAATACAAAAGCCACTCTGGTTGCTTCAGTTCAGAGTCTGAAGGCATAAGGTCTACAGCAGAAGGCCAATCTCCTGTTCCACCAGGGCTTTCGATGAACCAGAGGGACATTTCTAAGCATTTTGGAATAAGACGTAGTTCACTGATCCCCAGTCCCTAGAACCCAGTGGGAGCCAAGGGCAGCCAATTTCAGGTCCAGCTGTGCTGTGTATTACATGTGGAATCATCTGGAGATAAGTTTGCCAAGGTCAGGTTGGCAGATATCTAAGGAACGAGTTTTATTTCAGGGAGCTAAATCAGAAATGTGAAGCTTAACCATAGCAGCTGTCTGCACATGCTGTGGTCTGTCCTAGGTTTATCACTTCCAGTTTCCCATTTTGATTCTCTCATGTTTTGGGCTTATTGTACCCTTGAAGGTCACCTGCATCTACCTTTGGGAACATGTTTGATATTTCACTGGAGACATACAAGTGGCTTTGTACTGTTCCACTTACCTGCCTGCTTTACTAAACATATGTTTCAGTGCAGGTGGCGAAGCCCACTGGGGTATTGCAGTGTTAAATCACTGTGATAGCTGACAGAATGAGTCTCTCATCTTCCAGTTAGTGTGAGATTTTCCTTTGGGTTTGGGGTGGGTTTTGCAAGGATAAACAAGTAACTTCTGGTGCCAGACTGTTCAAAGCTACTGAAGCATTTTGCTTTACTAACTTCTAGACCTTTCTTCCTGAGGCACATTTACCCTCTTACCTGTTGTTTTGGGGGCTTTTGGAGGGTACATCAAAAGCAAAGGAGGAGAGGGAAATTCTTCCATTTGCTGTCTAATAATTTTAAGATTTCATACTGCCACCCACTGCAGAAGGATTGGAGAAATAAGTGAAATTAGTATGCAAATGAAACAAGTAACAGTGACAAAATCTGTAGAGGACCCTTGCAGGGGATTTTTGAGGAGGGGTGGTGTAGATTTTTCAATAAGGATTATTTTCTCAGCAGTACTTAGATTGGGAAGTTTTCTTACAGTGTGGTAGTTTTGCACAACGCTGTATTACCCACGTTTTTCAGAAATACCAGTCACTTTATTTCTTAAAGTTCTGTCAAATTCTTTGATCCATTTCATTCACTGAACTTTTTTTGTAAGAAGGAATTTAGCTCATCTTCAGGATTGGTTTGTGAAAAGGTAATTCAGACATTTTTTCTGGCAAAGCTAATGTATTTTCTCATATTTCTGGAGGGTGAACCTCTCCAGTTATAGTAATGGTAGAACTTTTGGCCTTGCTCATCCAGGCACATGCAGACCATCTCTTCTAGACCACATCAGTTTAGACAATAGCTCTGAATTCCAAGAAGCAGGTCAAGCTAATCATAGAACATCCTAAGTTGGAGGGGATCTGCAAGGATCATTGAGGCCTGGACATTGAGCCCAATTAATGCCCTGTCTGATTTAATTAGTATCACCACTGAGGAATCTGCATGCGTGGCATTGCTTTTGTGGAAGCTGGTGGAGAAATGGTGCCCTTAGAGAGGGCCATATGGAAGGCTAACTGGACCAACATAATTTGTAGAAAACACTTCAGATGTATTCCAAATCTTTTATCTTTAATGGCAGTAGAACTACCTAATGGAGTTTATTAGATTGTGTATATTAGATTATTAATAAGTATGTTTGATAAATCATGTCATGTTCACAAAAAATGCTTTGTCCACTTATTTACCATCTAAATCTTAGTTTTGATTATGTATTAAGTATTTCCTGATATACTAGAAAATAGGACAAGGTGGGGTTTACAAAAGCATTGTGGTCTTGGGACTGCAGTCCCCTAAAATGAATCTTTAAGGAAAAGGACATAATTGTCACGGTATTCAAATTTTTGTCATGTATCCAAATTCAAATTTTAAAAATAAGACTTTTTTGAGATACAAATTAGCAAAGTCTTTTTCTAGAAATCTGTTTGTACTGGATTAGTTCTTCCAATTGATGGAAATGGCTGTAATAGGGAGGCACTGATTTACACCCACAGATGGGGCCTAGGAAATGCAGAGCTGGATGCTTGTTTTACAGTCAGGCGGTTTGCTTTCTGGAGCTTAATTTGAGTCTCCTATGAGCAAATAATTATTCAAAATGCAATTAATCTATTGTTATGTTTTAATCACTGTGATGGTGTTTTATTTACAGGTTTTTATCTAATTAACAGCTACTTTCCAATTTAAAATAAATTCAATAACCAAATGTCTCTAGAAACTGAAAGGGCTAAAATGCACCAGCCTTGAGATTATGAATGAACTCTTAACAGCCCTGAGAGCAGATCTTGAAAATGGGAGGACTCTTGGATTTTTCTCTACTCTGTGCTATTTGCCTTTTTGAGCACTAGGAAAAGTAGAAGTATGTTTATTTACTGTGACAGATTTCTGGAGATGTTGATGAAAAACTGTGAAATACTGAGACAACCAGAACTATAAGACTTTTAAAATAATTCCGTGGGTATTTGTTTGGGTAAAAACCTCAGGGCCAGGTTCTGCTCTTGGTCCAAGAAGCAGAGCAGCTGAAGAGCAGAAGAACTACTTGGTCTTTGGATGTTGGGGTCATGATTGGCCTGTGTCCTCCTTTCAGATCAGTGGTTGTTCACAACCTGTGGTGCCAGTGGACCCTATGGCCCCACACAGAGCCAGTGCAATGACGCCTACAGGAACTCCAAGCTCAGAGTGGTGGTGGGAGCTGAAGGGATTCTCCAAGGCATTCAGATCTGGAGAGTACCAGCAACCAACACATACAGGTAAGGGAGCTGTCTCTGACGGTCGTGATGTATCTGTGTTCGAAACTACCCAAGCTGCAGATACACGCTAGGCATCTTTGAGGTGTTACATTCAGAAGTTTGGCCACATCTACTGGGGTTTTACTTATCACTGAGCCTGTGATTTCCAGCCTCTCCCTTCTCAGATTTATTCCCTGGAAGATGTGACTTTTTTGGCAAAAGAGAAGAAACTTTCTGAGGCAGGCAGATCTTTAGCCTAATGGTTACAGGTTGGGAGAGCTCTATCAGTAGTTGAAAATGCATTTTCACCTCCCCAGACCAAGAGGAATACATTTCCCATTTGTCATTCATTGAGCCCTGGGAACAGAATGAGTTTTTCCCACCCTTCACTTGATGTGGAAAGCACAATCATGTGTCAGCATTTTTTACAGGACAGCTTGCATCAACCTCTGCTCAGCATCTTCACTTTTTTGAATCTAGACACAGCAAGTTGAGCTTGCAAGCCTGGCTTACCACAGTAGAATTGATTTTGGAAGCCAGCCACCCAAATGGTAGGCTCTGTGATACTGAAGGTTCTAACACTTAAATTCCCCTTGGAGTTATTTTCAAAGAGAGATGATCAGATATGGTTCAATGCTACTTAATCAGATTTTTACCAATCATTTTTTCTTTTTCCTCTTGCTGGGGAAAGAAGTACAATCAAAGCGTAGTTCACTGTATCTGAATGGTAACATGAAGCCATTACATGCATCATTTTGTAAGCAGAACTGTCAGTTTGAACCAGTGACTGTCTAGTGGTGGTTTTTTATGAAGCATTCCATATTGAAAGCAATGATGGTATCTTGGATTTCGAAGCAAAATATTCCATTAAAGGCTTTGAACAAATTTCAGTTACAATTCTCTGATCCCATCTTTTTTTTTTTCCTTTATATTGAAAAAGAATGTTAATGTTGAGGCTAGATGTCAGTCTCTAATAGAGGTCTAGGGCAAAGCAGTTTTGAGAAACTGGCTTGGCTAGGCACAAGTTCTGCCTGAGTGCCTATTCCTACAAGGATTGATGGTAATGCAAAAAGCATTAATGATATTTTACCCAGCTATCAACAAGGAGTTGCCTGAGGTGAATAGAATTTTTCAGAACCAGCATCCAGTAAATATGGTTATAAAGTACAGCCCAAAAATGAACAGGCAAAACAGCCCAAAAGCTTACAGCACTGTCATTTCTTTAGTATCAGAGTCCAAGAAGAGCCAGAATTCTTGTGCAGCTGTAGGCTGATTTTTTTTGCTGCTCAGTAAAAACCCTGGGCCCTGCAGGGATGACCTGTCTATTTAAGTCCTATAAATGACCTAGCAGACTTCTAGGTTCTGTATAGATAATAGATGTATAATGTTGTGCATAACATACATATAAAGGGATGACATTCTTTTCTGCACCTCTTAAGGCTATAGTAGAAAATTCACAGCCTGGGGAAAGCAGGAGGCAATTGTGGGCTTAAATTAACTTGACATCTTCCTGATTCTGGTCTGCTGAAGGGGCAGCAGAGTCCGCCAGCATAGCATAGCCCTAGGAAAATGTCAAGTTACAATATCAATTCCAGGGCTTCCTAGAGTCTGGACTTACTGCCTGTGTTTAGCTCTGCCCTGCAGTCCTGCTGCAGTGTGGGTCCTGTAAGTTTTCCTGATGGGCACTGCTGAAACACCTGACCAGGGAGAAAACCCTTCTGCTGGCTGCTGGGCTCTCGAGAAAGCTGTTGCTCTGCCATATCAGTGTGTTTTACACCGTGTAATGTACACTCCTGGTAATTGCTCAAGAAGGATATCGATTTTCTGAACGTGAGGCAGAATATGCATTACTAAAATACAGACAGCTCAATTTTGCACAAAACTCTGCCAGCACAAACCAACCACACCCAGAAAACCTCATCACCTGTGAAGGTGTGAGTAGTACCCACATTTGAAAACTGGTTCACTCCCATGGGACTTCACATTGTGTAACAATGAAGTTAAACATTATAAAAGAATATTTTTTTGTTTCAGATTTCCTTCTAAGCATTCAGAAGGTCTGGTCATCTAGGTCTTATGACCAAGTATGAGAGAAGTGGATTGTAATAAATTACACATTACTATCCTTTATCTGACTTCTCTCCATTTTTAAAAGAAGAGGTTTAGGTCCATTTTGCTGAGTGCCCCATTTGTGGTCGCTTCCACTGTCCTCTCTTCTCTAAGGTCCCATCATGTACGGTGGCACAAGAACACAGCCCAGTGGTGCTCAAAAAAATGTCATTCTGAGTCAGCCAGCCTAGGCACAGCATTTTCTTATGCTCTCAAGACTAGCTCCAGTGTTTCCCATAACCTGGATGTTGGGTTGCGTGTTTTTCTCCAACCCTGGTTTGCGCAGCCTAGTTTGCACTCTGCACATCCTGACCCTGCCTGAAGGTGTGGGTTTCTTTTTAAGATCCCACAGGTGTCATAGTAACAGAAAAGAAGGAAGGCAGTGGAAGGTACTCTGTGTTCTTGCTCAGGATGGGCTAAACCTTTCTTCAGGGCCAATACGGTTAAAAGGCTTCCTTCTTTCTGTAAAGGAAAGGTGTTCCTAAAGATTCTCCTAAAGTTTGAAGTCAAGATAAGTGTTTAAATAGTGACACCCATTTTGAATAGGGAATCACTGTCACCTGAATATACTGGGTTTTATTTGTCTTCAGCCTTTGAATGAGGCCAGACTGGGTTTCCTGAACTTTCTGACATCACTGCTTGTATGCAAAATCTGTTCTTACACAGAAAAGTATGGCCCCTACTGGCAGCCAATTAGCCCTGCCAGCTTGCTGTGCCTGGTAGTGGACCTCATTAGCCATTGCAAAATTCTACAGCAAATCAACTCAGTCTTCAGATTCATGCAGCATCTGTTCTGGGTGGCTCAGTGCTGTGTCCATCACTTTTTCTGCTGGCTCTGGTACAGCCTAACTGAGGACTGATTGCTTTGGTTATCAGCTGTGGCATGAACATAATCATGTCACATTGCCAGGATCTAATATGCTTTATGAGACACTGCCTGTTTGCAGGCAGGACTGTGCTGGGCAGATAGCAGCCAGGTGCTGGAGGAAAGGAGATGTTAAAGCAGAGCACCTAAGCTGTGCCTGGCAGGAAGCAGTTTTTGAGTTCTGAGTTCTGTAGTCTCTGGTTACACACTCCAGGTGGAATTTTACTCTCACAGAAACAGATGGAAAGCTACTAATGTCAGTGGAGAATTACCTGCTTATTTCAGGTCTAAAATGAGCTGCTGCACTGTCATTCACCTGCTCAGAAAGTTGAGTAACTCTGTGGTTTTTTGCAGCACAAGTGTGTGTTTTATCATGAGCTCTAAAAAGTGCTTTGAAATCCTTTGCTGGAAGCTGCTTTGAGTATGTCCATTGTTAGAAAGGGAGAGGGAGGAGCTGAGAAATACAGTGTTACAGCCACATCTTTGGGTACACTGGCAACAGTAAGCACCTCTCAATCTTGACTGTTTGAAATAAAAATCCCAGAGCCTTAACTGAGACTGCAGCAGCCTGTGTGTAACCTGCCCACTCCTGGCTGGAGACAGTGAGATGTTCCTGACCACCATGAGTTTGGCCAGGGGGCTTTTGCCTTCCTTGTTTACTGCAGGTAGTGTCACCTCCATCTACTTTTCTTTCTGTATTCCTCTGGTCCTGGGAATAAGAGAGCTGTTTTCCATCTGGTCCATACTACTACGACCAGTTATGCTGTCTGCTTTCTCAAATCTCCCTCTGTCAACCTCATGCTTAATGTTCTCTTTAGCCATATGTCCCGTTTTTACCAGTTCTCCTGTTTCTGTTCCTTCTCTTCCTTGCTGCAAACTTCTCAAAGATGTGCCTTCTGGGAAACAAGATGTGTTTCATATATTAAAGCTGGAAACTCTAAGGACTTGCTCACTCTGTTCTCAGCAGTGTTTGCCCAATAATCAATGTGAAAGAATCTGTTTAGTAGCTACCCAAGCTCACAGATTCAAACAGAGCAGAAAAAACATTCTTCAGGCTTTGGGTTTAGATTTATTTAGAATGTCAGGTCTTCAGAGCTTATCTTTGTGACACCATGCTCAGATGTGCACAATGCTCAGTGCTCAGAAGTGGTTTGTACTTCCTCCCACCTGCCTGGGACAACTCAGGTGGCAGCCTCTTGTTTTCTTTTTTCTGCAGCATCTCAGGCTATGGGGCTGCAGGTGGGAAAGGAGGGAAGAACACCATGGTGCGATCCCACGGAGTGTCTGTGCTGGGAATTTTTGATCTCCAGAAGGATGATACACTGTATATCCTGGTGGGACAGCAAGGAGAAGATGCTTGTCCTAGTGTAAGTGATTGCATTTCTTTTTTGCCTTCATCCCTTCTAGCAATCCATTGAGTTCTGTCTTTTCACACAGAAGAACATTGTCCTCAAGGGGTGTGGGGCTATAGAAGTCAAGGAATAGGTACAGTTTTACTGGGTGAGCATGAGAACATGAAGCACCATGTCCCTGTGCTTGCTCCTTTTCAACGTGTTGGCCCCATTGATAATGCATAACAGGTTCCTGACTGATCTGAATATCTCAGAGCACCTCTGTTGGGGTGAGGAGACAAAAGACAACCCTGCCTTCCATTCCCCTGGAGATCAGTCTTCAAGGCTGACTTTGCAGGATTTTGCCCTTGTTCCACTATTGAGGCCAGCCCTGCCATTGTCACAGACTCTGCACCTCTCAAGATACCCATGTTCACAGGGCTTGCTTGGTTATTCTCCATATGGGAATAGGAAAGACAAACCAATCATTGTTGGGTCAGTCCTGATTTTTATGTTACTAACAAACCTTTGCTGCAAATGACAGAAAGATGGGCACTATTTGCATGCATTTAATAAACAGTAGTTTATTAATAGTTTAGTATTCTTTGGAGGAGGATGTGGGAATAGAAAACTCTCATGGAGCAAACTAAGCATTATCTGATGAAATTTCACCTATAGGTTTGAGCTGGACATTTAAATGATGTGCATTTCTCAGCTGATAATGGCTGGCATCCAAGAGATGAAAGCTTACCAGTCTGTTAGAGCAGAAAAAGGTTGAAGGATATAGACAAGTAAGAGAGGGGTTCTCAAGGCTGGCTGCTGAAGTAAATAATGTTAAAACTAGAATTACACATATCTACAAACAAACCATTAATACCAAGCCTTTTTGAAATGAGAAATGGCCTAACTCAAACGTCCATCCAACGTCTTTAACTAGGACATTCCAGCTGAGGGTAATATATGGACTCATTAAATTGCAGGCCACTGTAATCTTAGTGAGAATTTATTGAGTGCTAATGTAATTCTTTCATTGAGGCAAAGAGATTGCATTGACTCGTAGAGGGGACTTTTACTAGATTGGATTGTAATCAGTTATGTCTTTGCCATGAAGGATTATATTTTTTTGTAATCTAGTGGTTCCTTTGGGTCATTGACTTTGTCATTTTATTAATCATTCCCACCCAACTCCAAATCAATTAAGGAGAGGGGAAAAAACAGGGAAAGGAGGACTGTAAGTTCTTTAGGCAAGTCTGCACACACAAAATGAATGCCACTCATTCACTGGCAGAACTGAGAAGATACTTTGTGGTCAGCAGAATAATTTGGAATTTGAGCATGCTTTTATCAGGTTCTTCTTCCAAAAGAAAATACATACATGAAAGTAGAAGGAAGCAGATAGTCAGTCTTACTATAACAAACATTTGTGCATTTTCCCCTAAATGTGTTGGTTTAGTAAGTTCAGTGTGCATTATGTGTGCAATGTAACAAGATAGTGTTACTGAGACAAAGCCCGAAAAGTAAAATAAATTAGAAGCAAAGTTTGCAACTTGAAAACGCTCACAGCAAGGTCCTGCTTGTCACACACTTTAGTGCTCCAGTTTTAAACCAAAACAAGAGTTAGATCATTGTCGCCCTGAAAACTCAGCTTTTGAGCTTGCTAACATAGTTTTCTAAGGACTTTCCCAGGACAGTAACTGTAAACATAGATATGTGTACATTCCTTCTGTTACACGTCTTGTGATGGGCATCTCTCATGGCCAGTGCAGTGAGAAAGTGTTATCCTGACCATCCAATCCCTGGCCATGGTAAGAAGCCTATAAATCCTGGGAGGAAAAATAAACTCTGCTCCTTCTTTCACCACACCTCGACCTGTGTCCGCGTGATCTATTCATCTTCAGCGGTAACACAGGTCATAGTCCTGAAGTAGGTATAAATGGTGGTTAAATGTTGTGATTTAAATCAGTTAGTGAATTCAGGGATTTGCCTAATACAGAAAGTTCACCATGTTTGGTGATAATTGATGGAAGGAAAAAATGCTAAGTAGCAAATATGGAGGATTTTTAGTGAGGTACTTTTACTAACATCAGGTGAATATTGCAATCATAGGTGGGATTGCTGCTGTTTTGGTAGGCACTGGTAGTTGCAGTAAAATTGCTACTAAAATCAACAGCACATTGGCTGCTTGGCCCCAACCAAAGAGGGACTGGAAATGAAGTAATAAAACTTGGGTTCTCTCTGTCTCTGCATTTGGCTGTCATGTGACATTGGACAAGACACATCCTTACCAAGTTACTCCCTTCCTCCACTTGTGAAATACAGACTGTTAATGCTGGGAGATATTTACAACAAATTCTGCTACATTTTGTACATTAGAAGTTTATGGAGCTGTTTTATGTGATAATAGGTATCAGCACTGAGCTTGCTTCAAAATAATCCAGTTAAAAATGGCAACAAATTGTTCTGGTAAAGGTTGAAGCAAAAAGCCAGATTCTTCTAGAAGAGCATTCACTTGATTCTGGTCATGTAGTTTCACTGGAGGATAATTTGCTTTGGGATGGTGAAGGGTTCATGAGGCCTCCATGTGTACAAGAGAATGGAGGTTTCTTACCTGACTTCAGACCTGGTCTTCTGTTTGCAGACTAATGATGTTATCCAGAAAGTCTGCATTGGAGAGAACAACGTGATCGAAGAAGAGATTCGTGTAAACAGAAGTGTCAATGAATGGGCAGGAGGAGGTGGAGGCGGGGGTGGTGCCACTTACATATTTAAGGTAAGATACACCTTCAGCATCAACACATCCTGCCACCTGCCTCTGAAAAGTCCTTTATACACCTCAGGGAGAGGGTCCACAGAGTGACCTCCAGGTATCCCTAATTTCCACTTGAGAAATGTAGGGATCTGGGTTTGCCCTTCACACTTCTTTGAACTGCTGTGCAATATAGCCACACTTGCTTCAGTGCCTTGGAGTATCCCTTGCAAACATAATGGGTTGAAGTGGGTTGGTTTCGTTTCAATAAAAACTGAGATGTTGAAGCATAGTTCTACAGCAAAGGGCAAATTCTGCAGGACTGACTTCAACTCTGTCACTGTAGAATGTGAGACTTCAGCTATACATTTGGCCTGACAAGGAAAGTTGAGAATAGCCAGTATGTTTTTGCCAGTATGTTGGCAGTGCTGTAGCTATGGACCACTGATGTTTCCTGTCCTGTGCTAGCTGGGACAGTACTCATTCCAAACACTGGTTTCAGGCAGTCCTTTGCCAGAGGAGACACTGTGCTGAGCAGTGCTTCTTAGCATTCATTTGATAAGAGTCATCACATGGGACATTACAGGCTTTCTAAGAGCCAACACCATGGTAGATACAATTCATAGAGCTACTGACACTGCTGTTTCCTGTAGCAGAACTTTGTAGGACTATTCTTGATTTTTCTATTCATTAATTTTCTGGGTGTGGGTGCATAAATAATGCAATGAGAGTGTGCAGTGCTGAGCAGCCCTAGATGCCTGCTTGGTGCAACCTGCAGTAACTATCATGTGGCTGAACTTCCATTTATACGTCTGACTCAGTTTGAACATTGCCTTTATTTCTGAATTTGTTAAGATGGAGAACGGAGAACCAGTCCCCTTGATAATTGCAGCAGGGGGTGGTGGCAGGGCCTACAGGGCCAAAACGGACACATTTCATCCAGAAAGACTGGAGAATGATTCCTCTATTCCAGGGTTGAATGGAAATTCAGGAGCTGCAGGTAAGGAAATTTTATTCCTTTTAAGAAAACCTTTGTGAATATGTGGTACTCCCAGATTCCTCCTCCTCACAAGAAGGTGAGGCAAAACTCATGAAAATACAGTTCAGGGGGAACAGAGGATTATAACAGATGGAAATAGAAGCTACTCACAGTGCTAGATACTTGGCATAAATAAGGGTGTCAGAGATGATATAGCCATAGCAATGGCAACATTCTCCCAAAATAATGCAGTACCTCTCATTTGATGTGGGAGTTTGCAGTGCCAATGTAGCTGTCCTGCTCCCTGCACTGTTTTGTGCCATGTGGATGTACCCAGAGTTTCTCTGTCTTATGCAGAAAGAGCATAATTGCACCATGTCTAGAAGTCTCTGTGAAGAGACCTTGGACTGAGCAACCAGCAGAGCTGAAAGTGAGTCACAAGTGTTGTGTGGAGAGCAGGAGCGGGATATGTTTTTACACCCCTTCCAATAAATTTGGTTTGTTCTACTTTAGAACCGACATTGTTTTTTTCCAAAAGTGTTTTAGTCAAAGAGAAGGGGAAGGCTCTGTAAACCAGAAAGGACTGGTTGGAGGGTAGGTAGGGATATATTTTTACATTTACTATAGAAAATGCCCGTCCTTGTATGGTAGGTGAAAAGAGGTGCAGATGATGACTTTCAGCTGAGGTGTTTTGAATGGATGCTTGTGCTGCAGATCCCTGCAGTGTTTTTTACACAAAAAGTAAACCCTGGCCGTGCCTTTTCTCTCACCTGCAGGTGGTGGAGGTGGCTGGAATGATAACACTTCCTTCCTGTGGTCAGGAAAATCCTTGCTGGAAGGTGCTACTGGAGGAAGATCCTGCCCCCAGGCCATGAAGAAGTGGGGGTGGGAGACAAGAGGGGGTTTCGGAGGGGGTGGAGGGGGGTGCTCCTCAGGTGGAGGAGGCGGAGGATATATAGGTAAAGTGGCTTCGTGTTCAAGGTGTCCCTTCCCCTCCTTTAGTGCTAATGATCAGCAAAATGCTGATGATAACTTTCCTGTAGCTAGCATATTTGACTGTTATGTACTAGTATGTCTGTGTGTTGCTTTTTTAGCCCTAGATGAACTGATGGCAGTTAGTCTTTGAGCAAAGAGCCAGATGCCAGTCCTTCAGCTGCAACCCTGGCTTTGCGCTCTGCAAAATGTGACATTAAGATCCTGCTGTGATTCCTGAGCCTTTCATGTTGGGGTGACAGTGCTGGAGAAGGAGGAGCCACAGCTATGTGCTCCTGTTGCCAGCACTTGTGTCTGGAGGACTTTGGTCCTGGAGACTGGCAGCCAGGCTTTATGCCGGGGGAAAGACACAGCTTCTCCCCTGCCCTGCTGTGGGAGGGCCTTGGTCCTGCACAGGTGGTCTCTGGGGGCAGAGGCTCAGGCTGCCAGCCAGCACCCCTCTTAATATGACTTCAGACAACAAGGAGCTAATTTCATGTGCCTCTGTGTCTCAGGGCAGCTGTCAGATGGCATTATGTTGATTACAACTGGTGTGGGCCAGATTCAAGATCTCTACTAACCCATAGTCTCCTGGGCCACGTAGTTTCTGCAGCCATCTGCACTGTGGTGGACTCTTTAACCCCTGGTTCTCCACAGCTTAAATTAAGTAAAAAGTAGACTAGAAATCTTGAGAGGAAGTAATGAGTTTAAATTATTAAGTGCATGTTTTGTACCAATGTTCCTGTGTAATGCTTCTTTTTCCAACAGAATTATTCACATGACATTTTTTTTATTTCACTGAAGACAATTAAAGGGAAAAAGCTATTTTTGGGTGGGGTGAGGGAATCATTGCATGCTTGAAGTACAAAATATATGGCCTAAATTTTGTTTCTAATATTTCTTATGTATTGCCCATACTTTGCTTCTGGTATGTTCTATATGCTCAGGCACAAAAGAGCAATTCATAAATTCCTTCAATTCCCACTTCTGGTGGATCACCCTGCTTCAAGGGTGCAAAGGAGAGGAAGGATATCAGATTATTCATTCCCTCTGCTGATACAGTACATACCTTGATCAGCAAGGGTACTAACTTAGCCCTGGAGTACTGGTGCTTTCCAGTCCCTTGGCTACATTAATTTTAAGAAGGGCTAGTATGTTTCACAGCATCCAAATGGTCAAAGATGAACTTTGTACCTTAGTTTGCAACAGTCTACCTAAACAGAGCTAATTAATTTATTGTCACAAGCTTCTGTTATTAAATTGATGTACTATAGTCCAGTAGTTCATGCCACAACTTGCTAAATATTCCCTGTATATTCAATGCTTTGATTTTTCTCTTTTTTCATTCAGATGCCTCCCTAAATGTGCTGAATTCATGCATGTTGCCATATTTATCTGTGTTTTATTGTTTTATGAGCCTCAATCTGTTAAGGTAACTTCTGGTTTGACATAGGTGGCAATGCTGCAGTGGACAATGACCCAGAGATGGATGGGGAGGATGGTGTGTCCTTTATTAATCCAATTGGTACTTTATACACTCCAGCACTTAAAGGTATTCATATTGGTCAGAAGTCTTCTCATGGGCTTATTTCATTTTAAAAAGAGTAGGACCCCTTACAAGCTTTTGGAGTACAGCTCAGTGTCATGAACATGAGGAGGCAGAAACTATATAAAGTACAGTATATAAAGTACAACAGAGGATAGACAGAAGTAGCAGCAAAAAAACAGGGAGAGGAAGCATCAGGCCTATTAAGAAACACTCCCAGCAGTACAGTCTACCAGCCTACAGAATCATTTTGGACAAGGAAAGTGATAACAGAACCTCACAGCTCAGATACTTTAGGAAAGAAACAGACAAAACACCTGACTATTCACTAACAAGCAAGTTCCTTAGAGCATCCCTTGGTAAAATATCCAGGTGCTGCCCAGCAGTGTGTGGGAGTGATAAATACTGCCACTCCAACCTGTGTTTTCCCAGAAGTCAGTGTCTTTAATATGTTTCCAATGTGTCCAGAAAACCACAAAAAATCTGCTTGTTAAAAAAAATGTTTGCTTTAGAACAGCCAGAAGCATTTTCAAACACAGATGCACTCTAGCCTGGTGGATTCAGACAGAAAGTTTTGAAGATATTGCAGTGATTGATCTTGGAGGGCATAAAGGCTGGGAAAGAAAAGGGTGAGCCCAAGGAAATTTTAATAATGGTCTTTACAGTGATTAACTCAGCTTCTTCATCCACTCCCTAGTGACAGAGGGGCATGGAGAGGTGGAAATTAGGCTGCACCTTAACTGCAGTCACTGTGAGATGGACGAGTGCCATGTTGATCTTGAGACTCAAAAAGTCATTTGCTTTTGTGAGCCAGGCACAGAGTTGGCAGAGGATGGTGTGTCTTGCACAGGTAAGTAGGTGTGTGGAGTACTGTTAACATGTGGAATAGAAAATGCATGGCCAAAAGCTGTAGTTTGGACTGTAAGATGTCCTGAAAGTGTACCCTAATCTTTCTTAAACCTGGCTGCAGTTGAATGTTGCCTTCTTTCCTGCTGGTGTATGCTGCAGGGCCATTTTGCCAGGATATAGCCTCATCAACCCTGAGGACTGGGGCACTGAGCAGCAGTGCTGCTTTGCTCTACAGTATGTGTTTGGCATGCTGAGCGGGTCTGAGCAGAGTCAGGTTTTGTACCTGCTTGTGCTGGTGTTCAAAGTCTGCTCTGAAATCCTGAAAGTTTGCTTGCTGAAAGGATTTTCCAGCTGAACTTATATTCCAGCCCCGTACTCTAAAGAAAAAAAAAAAGAAAAAAGTGCAAGGCGAAGAAAAATATGATTCTTGTGGATTTGGACATTTAAGGTAAAACTTCAGAAACCATGAGAAATTCTGTGCAAAATTTCTCTGAGAAAGACCAAATACAGTGCCTGTACTTGCCTTTCTTTCAAAACCAGGTGCTCAGAGCTCCATTACTAGGTTTGCTTCATACTCTCGTGTAGCAGTGAGAGCAGGTCACCCCAGGGGTGTGGGATCCTGCTTTCAGCTTTGTCACTGGCATGGGAAAATTGTTGTGTTTTTACCATTCCTGCCTGTAAGATGGGTAAAAAGTATGGTCATTTTGTCAAGGTGAAGTAAACCTTAATAGCATGATCCCACATGAGGATGCAGCTTCACTACACTGTTATCAGGTTTTTCTGCCTGAATTACATGCATTTAGGAGATGATATATTTCAGTCCTCCTGCTTTTGGTGTGATTTGGCATTGACAGCAGCACTTTAACCCTGACAATGTAATGTTCTTTCCACCACCCCCCAACTTCCTGCCCCTCTTTGTTATGGTCTTGTTTTCACACACAGGGAATTCACATGTTAATTCATTGATAATGAATAATCTGTTTTAGTGGCTCTATATTAATTGAGGAAAGTGAAACAATGAGGTATGAGGAGTCACAGATCCTGAGAACTGGTCGTGCCAGAGGTTGCTCCTACACTACAGGAGCAGCAGATTAGTAACTGGAAAGAAGAGCAGAAAAAAATTTGATTGCAAAAAAGTGGCTCCTGGAAGATAATTTCAAACATGTAATTCCTTCTCCTTTCTGTTGCAGCTGAGCCAGTGGTTCGTCTCCCTTTCTCCTTGGTCTTGTCTGTAGTGACTTCAGCGTTGGTGGCTGCTTTAATTTTGGCTTTTTCAGGAATCATGATAGGTGAGTGTTTCTCTGCAAAAGATATTTTCATATGAGGGCTGGATCTGAGCCAGGGATAATTGGGCCCTGAGAGGCAAAAGGATTCAGGTTTTCAGCTACTGCTGTATTTAATGACACCTTCCCACACACAACTTCAGATTTCTGTAGTTGTTTCTAACCATGATGACCAATTCAAGGAGGCTTCGGTTGCTGACTCCATCTCAAAAGAGACATTGTTTGTGTTCTACTGTGAAGCTGCCAGAACACAGCTGCTTCTGGTTTTGTGAGATCTGGTGCTGTTAAATGCCTAAAAGCTTCTTTATTTGTGTGCCCATGTACAGATTTCACCTCTTAATATATGACATTTAAGCTTAAACTCTCACATAGGTTCCCCTTTCACAAACTGCTGCTTAGTAGGATGTGGGTATTCTTGGCATTTTTATTTGAAATTCTGAAAGGTATTTTTCATCTTTTCATGTTCTTATTTTAAACAATTGCTCATCTGCTTTTGGTGCAAGAAGAATAGATTTGAATCAATGAAGAGCAGTCAGGGATTCAAACTATGATTTTGCCACCTTTCTTTGTCCACACTGTTTATGGTCTGGGGGAGGAGAGGGATGAACCTAGAGCAGGAAATTAGATTTGCCCAGCTATTTCAGTTTTAAGAATTTCAGGAGTTATCAGTTGCACACACATGGTCCTACATCTATGATGTCTGTCCTGACAGTGCCTTTTTACAATGACTAAATACTTCTCAGGAGTGGAAGAGTAATCCTCTTTCCATCCAACAAGCCTATCATTTCCATCTCAGGAAAGGGCAACGATTTAAAAAATCAAAGCAAAGGCAATGAGGAGGAAAATGGAGGACAGAAAGGATTTGTGGATAGGTCATTACATCCATCTGCCTTTGCAAGTGCATGTTTACCCCTTAAATTTTTCCCCTGAGCAACATCTGCTGGAGAAGATGCAATAACTATTACTGTCACAGTCTTTGGGCTCAATCCAGCTCCCACAGAAATCAATAGTGATTTAACCTGCTCATGATTGTCATCTTCTTTTGGAAAAAATCCTGCAATATCAGTTACTATTTCAAGGAATATCCTCAGGATGTCTTCTTTCAAGGTGTGGTTTTTAATGGCGTTGCAGAGGTATCAGTGAAGCATGCAAGGAATATAACACACCATAAACTGACTTCAAATGTAGTCCTACTCGATTGTTTAGAAACAGTGGAAGTTTTAGAAAATTAGCTAATTTTTATGTACAATGTGTTATTCTGAGGAAACTGCGTAGGCTATCCATTTTGAACAATATGATGCAATAATTCATTTCAGACATTAGTCTCTTCTGTGTGAAGAAAGTTGGTTATGACCCAGCTTCCTCAAATCTCAAACTGGACTTGTATTTGGAAGGTCTGGTAAAACTAAATAGAACAAAACAAAATCATCAGAACTGTGAACTCTGAGATCTCCAGGTGAAATTCATTTTACTTTTTCCAGACGGTCCATGAGCAAGCCTATTTCTTCATAAGATGTGTAAATCAAAGGTTCCTGGGTATCTTCAGATCCAATTTTCCATCTGTAATTTTTTGACATACAGAAATATGCCAGTGTCACTGGCTGGTTTGATTCCCTGAAGCCTGGCCACACCATGGCAAACCCCAGTGAGAAGTGCCAAAATCCCAAATCCAGTCTCTGTCTGTGGTTAACTGTGTTCTCCGTGTTTAGTGTATCGCCGCAAGCACCAGGAGCTGCAAGCCATGCAGATGGAGCTGCAGAGCCCAGAATACAAACTGAGCAAGCTGCGTACCTCCACCATCATGACAGACTACAACCCCAACTACTGCTTTGCAGGAAAGACCACATCCATTAGTGACCTTAAAGAGGTGCCTCGAAAAAACATCTCCCTCATCCGGTAAATTCATCCTTGCCTTCCCCATCAGCGTTCACATTGTACACCCACACATCCTGGCTCTCCTGGAATAGTGAACGCACAGCTTTGTGCAGGCACACGCAAATTCTTGTGTACTTTGAGGTTCATACCCCTTTTCATAAAATGTAAAGCTGCAGTAATTAGGCTCTTGTGGAGGGGACTAGATTTTGGCATTTTTGGCAAGTTTCAACCTTGACCTTCTAGAGGTGCCGTGTTCATCTCCTGGGATTGTCAGGAGAACTGAATAGCATCACCAGTAATTCAGTGACATCTTTTACAGGCTATGCAGTGAATGGCCCATGGCCATAAACTGATGAAATTCTGGGATGACTGAAGCTTGTAGGAGGCTCTTTTATATCTTTGATGGGATCTTTGGTAAAGACAATGACATCCTTAAGTGCAATAGCAAGGAAAGCAATGGATTTGAAAATGCCAGACAGTAGTAAAAAGACATGGATATAAAGCCAGCAAGATAATCACTTCTACATGAGAACTTCTGGAAAGCTTAAAAGTGTCTCCTAAGAAAAACTTGAAAATTCAGAGTTCTTGCACACTTTGCTCTACTGCAGGATACTTGTGAATGTGACGGTACCCTGGCACCATGCAGTGTTACACAAAAAAAAAAAGTGGAAGCAGGAGTCCTTGGAAAACCAGGGCTTAAGGTGCTGAAAAAAAATTATGCTCAGAGCAGTCTAAGCAGTCTGCAATGTTTTGCTGTCTCTTATCTCGTTCCCCCTCACCTGCACATCTTGCTGGACTGCACCTGGGGGTTTCCAGTGTACCCTGTGCTGCTGCTTCCTTTGTCACTTGGACTTTGAAAGGAGTTTTGAAGTGTGGAAAGCAGATAGCAGAGGATACAGCTGGGAATTGGCAAGGGGAGGGAAAGGGGACATTTTGGAAGGATGTGAGTTATGAGCTATAAAGCTCTGGTTTATCCCATCAGTTTGTAATAGGTTGGTCAGGCAGAGCCAAGAATGGTGTCTCAAGCTAACGCCTAACAAAATCTTATTACACAAAGTGGTTGAGTCACAGGCAACACGAGTACTCACTGTGGTTTCACTGCCCAGGCTGGTTCTATCCTGACAAAACTACAGACAGAACTTATGTAACAGCAGAGCAGATTGTTCTTCCTTGTTCATATGGATGGGAGGACAACAGCCCATGCAAAAGCAGTCCACTCATGCAGCAAAGAACAGAATCAATGCAGCTCTCAGCCCAAACCTGGCTCTAACAGGAGAGTGCATGCTGTAGCAGAGAGAGCCTTTTCTCCAGACTGAGATGCAGGAATGCCTCTTAGAGGCTGGAAATACTACTGCCCAATGTGCAGCCCATGCAGGGTTAAGAGGGACTCAGGACTTGGGGTGTAGCTTCATCCTCTGCCACATTTCACCATGTGATTATGACAGGCCACTGATGTGAAATAGCTATTGTTGTACTAGCTGACTTAACATTAAGAGAGCGAGGACTTAATATACAGGTATGCAAAATCTGTATCACAAAAACATGGGACCAGATCTATTGTATGATTACTCTTATTCCTTTCTCTTTTTCTTGTAATCTTATTAAAAATAAAACTGTAAGTTTCATAATATGATCACTGCCAGAAACAATTCTCAGCACAAATTCTTAGAGCTGAGTGCTTTACAAAGCACTGTCATCACCATTTACTGGCTAAGGTACTTGCCCAGAATCACACAATAAATCAGGAAAAGTTATTTGGTGTAGAATTCAGTTCTTTTGAGAATCATTGTGCCTCCTAGTTTCTTGCTCAATGTTTTGTTTAATGGTGATGCAGAAATATCAGGGGAACTGTTAATGTGTTTAGGGTGTGTAAACACCAAGACTAAAGTCCTTTCTTTATTGGTCTGTTTTGGAGCACCCACCACTGAGCACTGATACCAAAGCCATAGATGAGTGCTCTCTGTTACGTGCTGCAATGCCAGAAGCTCGATTTCACTGGGGAATGTTCACTTCCATGGATTTCTTTCCCTTCCAATTAAATAAAATGTAGGTCCATGAAAGATCTCACCAAGGTCTGGTTCCCTGCATATTGTCCATATCCAGTTCTTCCTGTTACACTGACATGAAAATTGTGAGCCCGTTCTGTGAGCTGTGTCCTCAGTGTTATAATGTGTGTTCTCTGTAGTAAAACCTTCTTGTCTTCTCTGGTCTGTCCAGGGGTTTGGGCCACGGAGCCTTTGGTGAGGTATATGAAGGTCAGGTGACAGGGATCCCCAGCGACCCCACTCCCTTGCAGGTGGCTGTGAAAGTAAGTGACAGTGTATGAGTTATCATGATGGTTTCATGCACCTTTCACAAGAGTCCCAATGCATCATAACAATGAAGATGAGTGAAGCGTTGCTATAAGTCCTGAAGGACATGGCTAGAAATGTTGCTGCTGTGTTGCAACACTTTAATCCATCACAGCAATGGTACAGCTTGTAGCATACGGCTATGTGAGACTACTAAAAGAGGGCTGTGAATAGTAAACGGGCAAAGATTTCCCATAGAGCCACAGAGGACTGCAGGACTGAGCTAAATCCATCCTCTGTCCATCCTCTCCATCCACCTGGCTGGTAATCTGTCCAAAGCCTTGTGAGTCAGAGGCCGAAAGTCTTCACAGGGCCAAAAGCTGCTGGCACATACATCAAAGACCCTGCAAGTAGGAGATGGCTGGTTTTCCAGGGATATCACCACTCCCTTACAGGATGGATATGCAATGGGTGTGAAGCTAAATCCTAAGAGACCCTGGTAGAGTTCTCCAGGCCTTCAGCAGTCTAGCTGGCTTGTTTTCTGTTAGAGATTACATGGCAGCACAGTTCTGCTGCTGGTTATAGATCCCAGTCTTGCTGGAAGGTAGGATCATTGAACTGTGGAGAACTCAGGAAGAGGATCTCATTCCTCATCCTCTGTACAGCAGAGTCCCATATGTTGAACACTTTTCTGTGCACTCTGGGCTATTTCCTTTGCTGGGAGGAGAATGACAGTGGCATTGGTGGGCCAATCAGAACAGGAACAGGAGTTCTGATATTTGCCTCTCCACAGGCTTCACAGTCTAGTTTAGCAATGCTCTAATGGCTGTCTTAGAGTGAGGTTTCTTTTGAGAAAGAAGGATTGCTGCAGACATTGTTAGTGCCAGGTGTTCTAATCTGTAAACTGAAGTATCTTCTCCTTGTCAACCTGTTCTTTCTTTTCCAGACATTACCAGAAGTGTGTTCAGAGCAAGATGAGCTCGACTTCCTCATGGAAGCTCTCATTATTAGGTGTGTATGAATCATATGATCCCCACTTGTGTAGGCTTGAAAAGCCCAACAAAATAAAGAAAAAAGGGCTCTTCATAGGTGATGTCCTCTCAGCAAATCTATACAGTAGTTTTAGCACAAAGAGAATAGGAATTACCATCCTTTTCTGTTCCTATTACAAATGAAGAGGCACCAAATGAGTAAAGGCTAAATTTTCAAAAGGATCCACATCAGTTTTCGTTACCCAATGTGAGAAACTTAAAGCCCAGAAGTTAGAATGGATAATAAGTTTTTTTTTATTTCTCCTAGAGAGGAGAACATACCTTAGGAATTTGGATTTGACTAGTCAAAACAAACAGATGGCATTGACTTTTTCCTGCTATCATGTCATGTTTCAGTGTCTGAATCCCAGAATCCATGGAACTACCTTCCCATCATAGTTGAGAGGCAGGGAAATAAGGAAGTATTACAGACTAAACCTCAGGAAACATCCCCCACAAGTAGATCCCCGTGCCAGTGTGTTACTTAAAACAACATTGCCCTAGCCCATCTTCTGCCTCTTGGATGGGAAAATTAAGAACAGACTTTTCTCTGTTATCATGTTCTGTTTCCTCTGCCCCACAAGTCTTGCCATAACCCAAAAAGAATGTAGAAAATAGGGAGAGGAAAAGCAGCCAAAAGCCACTGATTCCCCACCTCTGTCTCTGCACTATCCAAACAGACACAGAGTGCAAGGATGCTTTAGTTTTATCCAGTTGCCTTACCTTTGAGATTTGTTATTTCCTGGGGAGGGAAAAAAAACAACAACAACAACAACATATCCTGCAGCAAAAAGGTTTGAATGTATTCTGCTACTGTGCTTTTTGGGTCAAAGTTAAGTTACTTCACAACTGGGTGTCCCTGTCTCCACAGCAAGTTCAACCACCAGAACATCGTGCGCTGTATCGGGGTGAGCTTGCAGGCCCTGCCCCGCTTCATCCTGCTGGAGCTCATGGCTGGAGGAGACCTGAAATCCTTCCTGAGGGAGACACGGCCTAGACCAGTAAGGAAAGAGTAAATTCTATTTTATTTAGAGAGCTGCTGCCACAAGGCAAACACTTAGCTATAAAAGAGATGATCTATGTGGATTCTATTTCCCAGTATTTTAGATTCTCACAAAATTTCTCTTGCTGTAAGACCACTGTGGAGGCAGGAGGCAGGAGGATAGGAAACACATGCTGCTGGAGTATCCCTGGACTTAGCTAGATAACATTGCAGATACTACCTAAAGAAAGAACAAAAGCAAAGTCTAAAAAAATGTTAAACTCAACTCTTACCTTCCTCTCACCAGCTGGGGGCAGGCTGGGGAAAAACATTGAGCTAGGAATATTAAAAAAAAAAATCCATTATTTAAACTGCTGATCAGATGCATTTCTGTGGATATCTGTCAGTTCAAATTTGGCACAGGCAAGGAGACAATCCGGCCTGGAGCTGTCGGCTTAATAGAAAATATCTTTAGTCCAGAGTTTTAAAGATTTTCCCCACTGAAATCAGCATCAATAGGAAGAGACAGTCAGCTAGAAATGTGGAAGAAACAAATTATGACTTCTAGAGAGAATTCAGTATTGTGGAAGAATAAAGTTTTCTCGGAGTCCCTGGGTCAGAAAGTCACACAGATATTGCTGAAGTTTAAGACCAGGACCCAGTTTCATACTTTGTCTCTAAGTTCGACAGAGGACAAAATGCTGCATTTTATCACTACAAGAGAGACACAAATTCGCTTTAACAGGTATCAGTAAGATTCTTCCTTGAGGGGTCTGGAAACAGATCAACTTTTTTATTTTTCCATGCAGCGTGCTTTTCAGACATATAAAATGGTCTGTGAGACTCAGAAGCACAGCAGTCTTGAATAGGTTGCAATAAACTGGCTCCTTCCTGGATAAGGAAGCTAAACACCCAGAAAGGAAAGTCTGAAATCTGAGCAAGCAGACTTCATAAATACAGGTTGTTTTTCTGAAGCACCTAGAGATGCTCCTATGAATGGGCTGAACTTGGTGCATGGTAGGTGCATGGGGAAATTCATGTTCTGCAGCGTGGTCTCCACTCTCACCCAGGGCACAGACAAGATCTGCTGCCAGGTAAGTGCTTTGTTCAAAACTGCCAGTCCAGGCTGTGCAAGGTGTGAAGGGGCAGGTGAAGCATGATGGGGTTTGGCTGCTTAAATTAGAGAAGCCAGCTCAGTGATGGTACAGATCTTGTGAGGAACTACCAAGAACACTGGTCCTGCACAGCAGGAATTTTTTACCTGCTTGTAGAAGAAACAGCCATTAATCTTGACAGCATGAAGTTGTAGGAGCCTTCTGATCTGAGGAGTTTTTATCTGTTTGGCCCTACCTCAGTCATGAGTTCTTCCTTTCCATGCCTTCTGTTCCTGACAGCAGTTGCTCTGTGCAACCCCTGTGAAAGCCCATGTCAGAAGGGGCTGATGATTCACTCCATTACTTCCTTAGTATTTCTCTTCTGCCCTCACAGTTGCCCCTTCTAGTCCTCTTCTTTGCTTGTCTTTCCTGAACTGTTTGAGGTTACCTGAGACCGACCATAACAACAGCCGTGCACGAGGCCTGTTCCCGTCAGCTTGAATATTCTCCCTGGATTCTGCATTTAACTTGTTCCCAGGAAAGAAACAGACCTCAGATTGATGCGTCTGTTTTCTGCTTTGTCCCATGTCTTCCACACTTTGGAAAGGCTGAGAGTTTCAAATGCAGATGGCTAGCTGCAAGCTGGAACCGATTCAGAAAAGCAGTTTTCATTCCCTCTTTACCAGCTGGGTGAACGTGGACAGCCTGACTCTGTGCAGACACAGATCCACACAATTGTGCTCCATTCTAATACCTTCTTTCCCCTTGCCTTGCCCTGCTTCTGCAGCCATCCCATGTGGTGTCTGCCTGGCAAGAATGACAGGGTAATTCATTATCTGGCTGCTGGGGCAGCTTCTGAGGGGCCAATGGCACCTGTGAGTGCTGAGAAATCAGCTTATGCTGGCTCACAAACTACAAGGCAAGGAGACTGTGACTGATGGGAAGTGAGATGTGTGCAGGGCACTGTGCTCTGTGAAGTATGGGATCCCACCCTGGAAGTGGATTTACCTCTGTACATAAGGCTCAGTGGTAGTGGATGTATCTTTGCACTGATCCTAATGAACCCTGAGCTGCTTTGTTGCTCCTATTGCTCATTCAGGGAAGACAGGCAGAAGGTAGGCATAGCAGGCTGGATGTCTAGCTTTTCAGGGCTGTTAAAGGAAGAAAAAGACAAGGGACAGTGCAGAGTAAAGAGGCTTTGATGAGCTTTGCTTCCAAAAGGAATTAATTGAACACACAAGCCCTATCTGACTGACTGGGTGGCAGAGGTGCGCTTCTCACTCTGCAGTAAGCACCATATGAATTACTGCCTTTCCCCTTATTTTCTTTCCACCTTTGTACTTTTCAACTAATTTCTTCTACTACCTGGTCTTTCCCACCTACTTTTTCTTTCAGCCCAATCACAAAAAAGAGATTTACATATTCAATGTCTACCTTCATGCCCCAGTTGCTCTTTGCACTGCCTTGCCAGTAACAAACATCAAATTCATTTGCTAGTTTTGGATAGACTTAACAGAGGTGTGAAAGGCATTAACTTGGCACTAATTCCAAGGCTTATGGAAAAAGAAAGCACCATGCTGGAGAGATCACCAGTTGCCACTGGCCAGCTGTGACCTGTGTGGCTTGGAACAAAACACATGCAGCATGCTGCTGTGCACTTGGACATTGGAAAGCAGGAAAGGGAGCAGAGGGAATGGTGAAGGAGAAGGTGAAGGGGGGACTTAAGGCATTGCAAGGGACATGAAATGGAAAGCTAAAGAAACTGCAGGAGGTATCAGAACACGGGATCCAACTTAATGAGAGATGGAGATGCTGTCAGCACTGTTGTTCATCTGTGTTCTTCATGTAAAAAATGAAGTTTCAGTTCAGCCAACACGTAATGATTTTTCTGGACTCTAAGCAAGAATGATCATATATCCATCCAACATCACTGATACAGTACCAGTGATTCTAGTGGAATATGTCGATTTATGCCAGCTAGGTCGACTCCATAAGGTTCAGACTCATAATTCCCCATGAGTCCATGGCTGACAGCCCTGAAGGCTTTCTCTGTTCCATTTCTAATAGAGTTTCACATCTATTACAGGATTACCTCTTCCCCCTCATCTGCAGAGAGGCAACCTGGTACATTCAGAGATACCTGAAATCGGAGCCTTAGCTCAGTGTGAACATTGCAGAATTGTCCATTTTGGGAGGTTCAGTTCTCATCTTTCTCACACACAGCACAGCAATCAAAGCCCAGCTCTGGGAGAGAAATCGTATACAGATAAATGATTCCCCTCCTTTGTGCTGTGCAGCCTGTTGCACAGAGCAGTGATTACACTGAACAATACACAGAATTTCATTCACCTTTAGCAAGATGCAGCCTCACCTGGGAGGTGTCACACCAGTGCTTCCAGCATGCCCACTGCCCTGAGCAGCAGAGCATTGCAGCTGGCATCATCCATTCATCTGGGGAGCAAAAGCTGTAAAGCGAATCCTTTGGTGTGTCTCAAGGCTGCCCCCTTGCAAAATGAATCCCAAACCTCCATTTTTCAAACAAATTACATGGCTAAATTGTCCTTGGCTGGGCAGTCAC